>NC_036842.1:41614824-41695341 GCF_002910315.2 Salvelinus sp. IW2-2015 | reverse complement strand
CAGGGTAAGAGTAGTTGTTTGGGCTAAATTAAAGATGGGCTATGTACAGGTGCAGTAATCTATGAGCTGCTCTGACAGCTGGTGCTTAAAGCTAGTGAGGGAGATAAGTGTTTCCAGTTTCAGAGATTTTTGTAGTTCGTTCCAGTCATTGGCAGCAGAGAACTGGAAGGAGAGGCGGCCAAAGGAGAAAATTGGTTTTGGGGTGACCAGAGAGATATACCTGCTGGAGCGCGTGCTACAGGTAGGTGCTGCTATGGTGACCAGCGAGCTGAGATAAGGGGGCCTTTACCTAGCAGGGTCTTGTAGATGACCTGGAGCCAGTGGGTTTGCGACGAGTATGAAGCGAGGGCCAGCCAACGAGAGTGTACAGGTCGCAGTGGTGGGTAGTATATGGGGCTTTGGTGACAAAACGGATGGCAACTGTGATAGACTGCATCCAATTTATTGAGTAGGGTTTTGGAGGCTATTTTGTAAATGACATCACCGAAGTCGAGGATTGGTCAGGAAGGTCAGTTTTACAAGGGTATGTTTGGCAGCATGAGTGAAGGATGCTTTGTTGCGGAATAGGAAGCCAATTCTAGAGTTTAACTTTGGATTGGAGATGTTTGATGTGAGTCGGAAGGAGAGTTTACGGTCTAACCAGACACCTAGGTATTTGTAGTTTGTCCACAAGTCAGAGTCGTCCAGAGTAGTGATGTTGGACAGGCGGGCAGGTGCAGCAGCGATCGGTTGAAGAGCATGCATTTAGTTTTACTTGTATTTAAGAGCAAATGGAGGCACGGAAGGAGAGTTGTATGGCAATTGAAGCTCGCCTGGGAGGTTGTTCACACAGTGTCAAAAGAAAGGGCCAGAAGTATACAGAATAGTGTCGTCTGAGTAGAGATGGATCAGAGAATCACCAGCAGCAAGAGCGACATTATTGATGTATACAGAGAAGAGAGTCGGTCCAAGAATTGAACCCTGTGGCACCCCCATAAGAGATTGCCAGAGGCCCGGACAACAGACCCTCCGATTTGACACACTGAACTCGATCAGAGAAGTAGTGGTGAACCAGGCGAGGCAATCATTAGAGAAACCAAGGCTGTTCGAGTCTGCCGATGAGGATGTGGTGATTGACAGAGTCAAAAGCCTTGGCCAGGTCAATGAATACGGCTGCACAGTATTGTTTCCTATCCGATGGCGGTTAAGATATCGTTTATGACCTTGAGCGTGGCTGAGGTGCACCCATGACCAGCTCTGAAACCAGATTGCATAGCGGAGAAGGTATGGTGGGATCGAAATGGTCGGTAATCTGTTTGTTGACTTGGCTTTCGAAGACCTTAGAACGGAGGGTAGGATAGATATAGGTCTGTAGCTGTTAGGTCAAGAGTGTCCCCCCTTTGAAGAGGGGGATAACCGCAGCTGCTTTCCAATCTTTGGGAATCTCAGACGACACGAAAGAGAGGTTGAAAAGGCTAGTAATAGGGGTGGCAACAATTTCAGCAGATAGTTTTAGAAAGAAAGGGTCCAGATTATCTAGCCCGGCTGATTTGTAAGGCGTCCAGATTTTGCAGCTCTTTCAGAACATCAGCTGACTGTATTTGGGAGAAAGAGAAATGGGGAAGGCTTGGGCGAGTAGCGTTTCTGGGGGCGATAAAATAGCTTCAAGGAATAATGTACAGACAAAGGTATGGTAGGATGTGAATACAGTGGAGGTAAACCTAGGTATTGAGTGATGATGAGAGAGATATTGTCTCTAGAAACATKATTGAAACCAGGTGATGTCATCGCATATGTGGGTGGTGGAACTGAAAGGTTGGATATGGTATAGTGAGCAGGGCTAGAGGCCCTACAGTGAAATAAGCCAATAAACACTAACCAGAACAGCAATGGACAAGGCATATRTACATTAAGGAGAGGCATGCTTAATCGAGTGATCAATAAGGGTCCAGTGAGTAGAGGTCGGTTGGGGTCACGGCAATCCAGACAGCTGGCCGGGTAGATGGCTATCGGTAGCAAGATAGCACAGGATGGAGGTCTATTTTTTAGACACCTCGTGCGTTTCCGTCGGTAGATTAGTGGGGTTCCGTGTGGTAGAGGGGATCAATCCAATTGGCAAAATAGATATAGTGACCCAAGAAAAAAAATTGTCCGATATACTTATTCAGATAGCAGCCGATAAGACAGCTAACGATTAGCGGGCCCCAGATGAGCGTTCAGGTAACGTCGCGACGGAGGTGCCAGTTGGATAACTCCCTCGGGCAGATAACGTCGGCAGTCAGTCGTGAAGGCCCGGTGGGGCTCCGTATCTGCAGCAAAAAAAATAAAAAAATATATACAAAAACGGGTCCGGATAGGTGACTGTAGCCCAGGAATGGCTGATGGAACTCCTCAGCTGGCTAGCTCCGGAATTATTTAAGTTTGCTCCGGGATCGACGTAAGCCAATAGTCACACGGTTTGCAGCTAGCTAGCTGCGAAATCAAGGTGCAAATGTCCAGAGCCTGCGGCTGAAATCCGGGGAAACTGAGAGAAAAAAAAAAAAGGCCCGGTATGCTCCGGTCCGAGTCGCGTTGCACAAAAGTGCCGGTAGATTATCGAGCTAAAGGAATAGCTGATGACCACAAAACGTGGGCAGCTGAAACACCAACGCTAGCCAGCAAACCGGCTAACTTCTGGGCAGCTTCAGATTAGCTTTCTGGCTAGCCTCTGATTAGCCCCTGGCTAGCTTCCACTGTGGATTTTCAGATTTGAGGTAAATAATACTTATTTTTTTGTAATTGGTGAGGCGGGTTGCAGGAACGCTTTTGCAGGAAAGCTTTTGTAGTTGAGTTCTTGGATAATAAAATATATAAAAGATATGCGAAGAAGGTGTAAATATATATATATACAGGACAAGACAGTACGAGGACAAAAATGACGTCTGAACTGCTAAGCCATCTTGGAACCAAAAAATAATAAAAAAATAGAAAAATACAAATATTAAAAATAAACGAACATTAAGAGAAAAATAAATAAATAAAATATACAGAAATATTTGTGATACAGAAAGACTTGTGCTCCTGAGTGGCGCAGCGGTCTAAGGCACTGCATCTCTGTGCTGCACAGTTCCATTAGCAGCACCCACTGTGTCTACTCTCTCACCTTACATGTACAGATGCAGAGGACAAGTCTTTAAGTCTGGAACTTTTGCACTGTCCCACGACTTTGAGTACTCTGACCTGTTCATTATGGTTTCACTGCACCTTGTATCAACTTCAAACTCCACATCTGACTTTCAATTTCAATGTGATATGACCCACTTTTGGAAAATAAGGTCTGTGTACACTGTAAATGTATCCTCCTATTCATCCTCTTTGTTTGTTCATCTTCCCTGCTGATGTGATGTATCCCATGCTTTTTCACTCATTTTCCTTGCTTTTGCTTTGCTTTCCTCCCCCTTTTGGGTTGGAACTCTCTGGAGGTGATTTTGCCCTACATGCTCGTTGATATGTCCTTGTTTACCACAACTATGTAACTTTTCACCCTGAAAACGTCACTCACTTGCCATGTGATCACCTTTACATCTGTAACATGTTTGCATGAGCTCACCTTGTGCCGGTTCCTCTCTTTGACGTATGCTTAGCTTGTGCACACTTCCCTGGCCTGTCCCTTGCTTCCAAGTCACAGCACTGTCCACACATTTCCCCTGGATTTCTTTTACATCCTTGTTGGCAATCTCCATTGCTTGAACAAGGTCCAATGCTCTATCAAACATAAGACAAGTCTTGGACAATAACTTCAGTTGAATTTGGTCATTGGTTATGCCACAGACCAGCCTATCTCTCAGCAATTCCTTCAGATTGTTCCTATAATTACAATTTTGTGCAAGTTTAAGCAACACAGCTACATAGTCCACAACACTCTTATCTGCATTTCTGTTCCTTTAATTAAACTTAAACCTTTCCACAATCTCACTTGGCTTCGGGTTGAAATGTGCTTTTAGCAAGTCCACTTGCTCATCAAATCTCCAGGCTTACCAGGACTAAGCAGATTTCTCATAGATTGTAGGTTTGGCTTCCCACTAAACTCAACAGAATAGCTATTTTCTTTCCATTATCTTCTATTTTGTTCAACTCTAAAAAATGACCAAGCACTTCACACTATTCCTCCCACGCTTGCGTCTGATGATCAAAGGTAAATAACGATCCTACCGCGGCAACCCTTTCTCTGTTAGTAGCTAGCTTTAGCCTTCCAGCTCGTGAAGTCCCTGGAACGTGAAACTTGAATTTTTCATGCACCAGACGTTCTTTTCATTGACTTTTTACCTTGTTGCCACTTCTAATAACCAATGGAAAAACATTGTTTGATCAAATAAAAATTTCCAAGAAGTTATCCCTTCTTTTTATAATGACAATTAGAGATATATGCATCTGATTACGGAGAGCAAGAGACATTTTAAACACATTCAGGCCTAATCACATTCAGAGTTCATATCCAAGGTAATAACAATATTTTAATAATTACGCAATTTGGCTTGGAACCCAATGTGTCCATGTTCGAGCGAATGGTTGGCATTGTATTTCGTGCATTGTAATAGTAGGACCCAATAAACGTTGTTTCGGTGACAAACATGTGTTAGATTATCCTCCGTGTCAAATGAACCCTTGATGCACAAAGTGGGCAAGTGGGGCAAAAAGCGTATATATGCGTTAAAAGACTAAAATAATGAACACTTTTTCTTGGTAACTATGAGAAGTGTAGCTTTTCCTTAACCAGCCCTGTGTCAACAGAGGGGACCAGTCAATTAAAGGTGTTGGGGTATGATTTAGAAGCATTGTGTTGGGGTATGACTTAGAAGCGTTTGGGGTCCGGAATGTTCTTTATGACCGTTTTGAAGGGTCATGTGGGGGTATATGTGGCTTGCAGATGGTGGCATTTGCAGGTGTTTTGTCTGTCAACAGCTATTGTGTCTGGAATCACAGTGCCGTATAGCTGAAGTCCTGTCACTCCGCTTGTCACAGTAATACTGTGGTCTGGGGACATGCACATTACCACACGCATGTCCTGTTGAAGCACACACATAGAGCTATTAGCACACATACCGGTATTCACATTACCATGGTAGTCTACTTACACACCATCATCGGTGATCACTTAAGTCAAGTATGATTGTCCTCCATTGTGTCTTCTAGTTGTGGGTCTTCAGATGGCTGTAGAGGCCAATCCGAGAGCCACATATTTTGGTGCAGTGTGGGCAGGGGTGGTGGTTGGGCCTTCCTGGTTGGGCCTCTACTTGTGTAGCTGCCACTTGTCCTCCACGGCATGGTGGATATCTTTTTTTGTGTGGTGCAATTCCCTCTTGAGTGTTTTTTCTTCAGTTGTGTCTGTTTAGTGCAGTGTCCTGTAGACCAGGAGTTTCGTTTGGACCTGTAGGTCCAGCCAGGTCACCTGTGATACAAGTCAGTATTCAACGTCCATCCATGTCTGAGGACGTCGGGAGATGTCGTAGAAACCAGCCACTAGGGGCAACAGTGAGCACTGTTATCTTCAAGTAGGTTTCGGTTTTGCTAGATCTTTGTGGACAGCGATGCCAGATGGGTGTAAGAATCTGCCTCTGATGCCAAAGGTTGTGTGTTCAAATCCCGCAATAGAAAGTTGATTTAAAAATGTTTGTTTTAAGCCTATCCCAAACCTTAACCCTTACCTTAACAGTTTGGATGTAATGCCTTAACTTAACCCTAACCTTAAAAATTCTAATTTAATGACTAAAACTAACCTTAAACACTTTGACATTTGATGTTTGGAAGAACTTCGAAATTTGACGTTTGAGAAACATGGATGAACATCATTCTGACGTGAGAGCAAGTTGTATAGGTCATGGTCTTCAAACACAAATGTCTTTGTTCTTGCATAAGCTTCATAGGCACAACTCAGGGGGTGGTTTATCGCCGAGTCAATGTCGGCTTTGGAGAAGATAAGGCTGTCGAGGTATGGGAAGTGATCCACATTTTCAAGGGTGTTATCGTCAACCTGTATTGTGGGTGGAGTAGAGGGCTTGTTGGGTGGTGGTTGGTGAAGATTTTAGTATTCTTTAAATTCAAGGCTAGACCCAGGAGCCTGTATGACTTGGCAATGGCATCCAGGAAACACTGAAGGTCTTCTTCGGAGTCTGCTGCGATGACATTGTTGTCGGCATAATGAAGCTCCATGAGGTTGAATAGCCTGCCATCTTTCCGGTACAGGATTTGAATTACCAGTGGCAGGTATTGGCCAACAAGGTGGAGGAAATGGCAGCAATGAAGATTGCAAACAGCATAATGATGCAGCCCTGTTTGACCTCTGTCTCTACCGTGAAGGGCTCTGACTGAGCCACTGTTGCTGAACACTGTGGCAGACATGTCATCAGTATTCTGAAAGGCTTGTCACGGAAGCTGTATTTTGAGAGTATCCGCCAGAGAGCGTGGCGGTCAACTGTGTTGAAGGCTTTTGTAAGGTCTATGAAGGCCATGTATAATGGTTGCTTTTTTTCCTGGCATTTCTCTAGTAGTTGGCGTGCTGTGAAAATCATATCTGCAGTACCTCTGGATGGGCGGAAGCTACACTGCGATTCTGAGAGTACTTCCTCAGGCAGGGATAGCATTCGGTTGGCAAGAACATGTGCAAGTACTTTGCCTGTGGTTGACAGGAGGGAGATGCCTCTGTAGTTCCCACACTCTGCCTTGTCTCCCATTTTGAAGATGGACACTATCAGAGCATGCCTGAGCTCTGAAGGTAGTTCTTTCTTGTCCCAGATCTTCAGGAGCAGGGCATGTATGTGGTGCAGGAGCTCTGGTCTGCCTTCCTTTAGGATTTCTGCTGGAACCCTGTCTGGTCTGGCGGCCTTGTTGTTTTTCAGGGTCCTGATGGCATCAGGCACCTCGGTCACACCGGGAGGATCCCCCATGTCACCATCTCTGGGGGATTTGGTTGATAACCTTCAGTTCAGCGGTGCTGTTGTGGTTGAGGAGTTCTCGAAAGTGCTCTCTCCACCAGGTGTTGATTGCCTCATTGTCCTTCAGCAATGTTTGTCCATCCTTAAAGTGCAGGGGGTTTATGTCGCGGTAGCTTGTACCATACACTGACTTGGTGGCACTGAAGAAGCCTCTGGCATCACCGGTGTCTGCCAGCCATTGGATTTCCAGGGCTTTTTCATTCCACCACATGTTTTTGAGATCCCTCAGCCTGCGCTGGACATCAGCCTTAGCTCTGGAGTGTGCCTCTCTTTTGGCCTTGCAATTGATGTCGTTCTGCCAGGCACAAAAGGCTTTCCTTTTTTTGTCATGAGCTGCTCTATTTCTGTGTCATTCTCATCAAACCAGTCCTGTTGTTTGTTTGATTTGAGCAGACCCCAGTGTTCTCCGATATCCTCTGGATACTCCTGTAGGAGTTTTTCAGCAAGCGAGGCCTGGAGGTGTTGCCGAGTCTGCGTCTTGTAAACCGCACTAGTCTGATGGACATTATGGAGCAGATAAGACAATGATCTGTCCAGTAGTCGTCTGCGCTGATCATGGCCCTTATGGTGTCTATGTCACGGCAGTCCCTAGCTCGAACAACGATATCATCTTCTCAGAGTATCGCCACCTTGCCTTGGTGGAGAGGCTTACACAGTTCCAATGATCCCGAGAGCAATGCCGTCTGGAGCTAAGCTAGTTCCTGGTAGGTTCACCCATGGTGGTAAGGTCAAGGGGGAGGTTCCACACAAAGCGCTATCCAAACAAGACCTTAACGGTGAAGCAGGTAAGAGGATTATGGCAAGTGACAACGGCTGTAAAGGCGGAGGAATGCTGCAGCAGAGAAGGGTCCCCAGTCGTTTTGGAGTCCATGGCACTGAACTCGACCCCCATCTATCAAGGACCGTGTGGTGGCTGCCCGTTCATCAGTCTCTCCACGTTAAACAATGTCACGCACAGGCGTCCTCTGAAAGGGAATCTCCCCTAAACATCCAGGACCAAAGTCCTATGTCGTTCAGCAAGTGGAGAAGGGGGCAGGATTGTGAGATCTCAACAGTGTTCATTTTGGTACTCTTTTTTTAGATTTAGTCTAGTCTTAGTCATTTTGACTAAAATATCATTAAGTCTTCGTCACATTTTTGTCATTTGAATAATGATTTAGTCTAGTGGGCCATTTTAGTCAACTAAATGCCCTTTAATTTTTGTTACATTTTAGTCATATCACATTTGTATTGCCTCATTAACCTACAATAAACATAAATCACTAACTTCCATGTGCACAAACATACATAGCCTTGTCCTACCAACATATTTTTGGGGGATAACATCCTATTCTCTTACCAATAGCAGAAATATGACGAACATATATAAGAATATAGAACAATTATCTGGCCATGTAAATTCCTAATTCAGTCTACATAGATATTGCACATTACATACAAAACAAACAGACACACACAAGCGCAGAGAGAGAGGGACAGAGAGAGACAGATGGAGAGCGAGAGAGAGAGTAGCACAATCACCAGATGGTTCTGCAAAGTATTGGCAAAGTAGGATTGCCATTGTTATCAACGTTCAACAGACGCCGCATGAACATTGATGTCCAAAAGTAGAATAGGGGTTAATGACTGTTTCGCCCAGTCACTAAAACTTAAGTCCCAAGTCCCCGTGTGCTCGAGTCCAAGTCCAAGTCACCAATGATCGAGTCACGAGTCGAGTCACGAGTCCCTATGGCTGAAGTCCGAGTCCCAGTGATTGAGTCCTGGTCCAAGTGCTCAAGTCTGAGTCGCTGAGTCGACATTAACTCAAAATAAAATTATTTACCCAGTCAGATATAGTGTAGTAGAAAGAGGAATTTAGTCAATAAATTGTTTGCTATCCCTTTTCCTTTCATTCTGTGCTACCAAATATTTGCATATAGGCCACTGCTAATGTTACCAGGGCCATGTTCAGTTGCAAAACATCCTCGAATGTTGCAGATAGAAATACCACGAATAAAGCCAACGTTATTCCTCATTCAACACGTCAGAGAGGCATGTTTGTTCTACATAGCATATTTCTATCTGAACGTTCCAAAATATTGTGTCCTATAGCTAACTAATGAGTTAACATGACTGAACAAATGGTTAATGGTCCGGTCCGCAAGTAGCCCGGTTTTGGAACGGTCCGCCACATGCTTTATGAATGTAAAATGCAGCCCGCCAATGTATGATAGAAAGAAAAAAAACGTAGTGCCGGTAACATGGGTCCCATTTTTTTAACGGTAATCTCTCAAGCTGTTATCTCTGAGGGATAGAGGGAGACTTGACTACAGAACCTGGATATGAAATGCAGTGGGAGGGTTGAGGGTGACTACAAATTCAAAGACTACTTTTATGTCCTCAAGGGAGAAAGAAAACATTGCTATACTGTTGTTTTACTAGTAAACTCAATGCTGCAATTTTTGTTGTTGTTGTAAAGCAGCTTGTGTTTCTTAACCAGGCAAAGGGTAGCTAACTAGAAATCTGGTGGTGACTGGTTAGCTACAGGGAAGCAAGAGAGTTGCCTGCACAATGTGTTTAATCGGAGGTGGAGCCGGAGCGGAGCCGGTCTGCAAGTCTGGCTACAGTCCTCACTTGCTCCCCCGCTGCTCACCAGCTGATGTAGGCTGAGTGTGCCGGGTGTGGTGCGTCCTTCCCACTGCTGAACAGGACTGCGTTGCATATCTGAGCTGCTAATATTAATTGTGCTTATCACCGAAAAGCTCTCAATATCTCCATAAACTCTTGTCCAGTCCACTTAGTAGTCAGATTTTAGTCAGAGATCATTTTGTCTCATTTTAGTCAACAGAAAGTTTAGTTATAGTTTTTTTCTATTTAGTCAGTTATAGTCTCGTCAATTGCCACTGAAAAATCTGTTTTTTTAATGAATATTTGAATCACTATTTTTGTTGATGAAATTAACACTGATCTGGAAGCTCCTAGTCACGAGCTGGCACATCAAGCGGTGGGTGTTAGATTCAATTCCTGGGCTCTTGGACTGTAGCAGAACCCTTCGGCAGCTGCGCCCATGACTGAGCAGCCCTCTTTAGGATCCACTGCTCACCCCAGTAGGGGAAGGGGCTAGAAAAGGTGCCCTAAAAATAGCCTGCCTCAAAAAATCCTGACTGGATCACCACGTCCAGAGGGATCACCTACATGCGGTCAGAAACAAAGGAAAATATATTTTGGAGCCTGGAATGTGTGCACCCTAATGGATAGTGCAACCAGTGATCGACCCGAGAGGAGAACTGCGATCATAGCCAGAAAACTTAGTAGTTGCCAGATTGACCTAGCTGCCCTCTCTGAAACCCGTCTGGCAGGTGGAGGGCAACTAAAGGAGGAGAAGGGTGTGTACACCTTCTTCTGGAAAGGGAAAGCCGCTGATGAGACCAGGATCCATGGCGTTGGATTCGCTATCAAGAACCAGCTCATCAGCCACCTCTCTGAATTTCCCGTTGGGATCAGTGAGCATCTCATGAACATCCATCTTGTTCTTGCTAACAATGAGATGGCAACAGTTTTGAGTGCCTATGCTCCAACTCTGGACTCACAGCAGGAAGTAAAGGAGACTTTATACGACAGCTTAGACGCAACACTGTCAAGCATCCCAAATTAGGATAAGATAATTTTTCTTGGGGACTTCAAAGCCAGGGTCGGCCGGGATCACAACCTTTGGACCGGAACAATAGGAAAGGAAGGCATTCCCTTGAACTAAACTAGTAAACATGATGTTTGGCCGACCTTGCGGTTCTCCATTACAAACCAAAGTGTAGATAAACAATTTCTCATAATAATAGTCCAATAATGTAGTACCTCTGGACTCTCAGAGCTACATGACACATCCTTGGGTGGCATATGCCGCACGTTTTGGTCAATACTGGGCAAGATTGAAATCCACCGGAAATCTAGATCCACCAAACCGTGACTATGTTGGAGAGACACTCTTATTCAATTGGATTAGTGCAGCTGATGTTGACTCATTCATTGCACTGCCTAACTGGAGAGATGTCATACTTGTTTTCAAGGAAGAACCTCCAGTATGCCTCTTCTTAGAAGTCCAGTCAGCCCAAGAGACAGCTGCAAAGTGGAAGGACTGGACAATGGAGTCTTCCATTGAGCTGGACGTTAAGATGGCCTTGTAAAGTTCTGGACGGAAAGAGTTCCAGATCACAACGATTAAGTGTTTCTAAACAGGTACTAAACTATTTTACAACCTGCAGTGAAACCTGTGGATACGTATGGGATATGGTAGATATGGTATGGAGGTGGCTCTTGCGCAAAACCACCAGTGGGCAGTCAATAACAATCCCTAACTAAATCTCCCTGGGCCTGTACAACGGGAAGTCCCTACCCTGGACAGATCCCTCGGTGTTACATCTGCCAGGGGCCGCCGCCAGGTCAAGGATTGCCCACATATGAAGTGTGAGATGCGGAGATGCGGAGACTTTGGACACTAATCCAGGTACTGTGATACTCCAAGCAAGTGGACCCCCGTGTGCAAAAGAGGACCACGACTTCTTCAAGTGTCCCCAGTCGTATGCTTACAAAGCGAGGGCTGGTCCCCCATCTAGCCCAGAGGAAGAGCTGAAAGATGCGAGAGAGCGAGAGAGTGGCAGAGCCACTGACCCCGGGAGTGAGTTCCATCCCCCGTGCCACAGCCGAGCTGGTGGTCACCACGACAGGTCCGAGTGCAGCTGAAAGTCAGGTGCCAAGTGAATGAGAGAGGGAGCTGAATCCAATTGTGAGGGTGACCAGCTCTCAGACGAAGGTGTCGACGAGGGTATCCGATCCTCCAGGTCCAGCCGCAGTGAGAGTGAGCAAGAAGTGTCCTTTGAGGACATGAGCAAATCAGACTTCAGCATTAATTCCCCAACCCCGTGAAAGAGAGAGAGAGAGATGACAATGATTCCCTTCCCCCATTTCCCCCCTCCCCTCTGCTCCCTTCCCTGCCAGAGTTAGTTCCCACCACCACTCCAAAGCCAAGTTAAAAAGAACGGTGAGAAACAAAGTCTCCGGTAGAAGGTACGCATCTAAACAAGCTTAGAATAACAGACTTTGCAGACATCGATCATTCAATATGTACTGCTTCTTCAGAGGAACAAAATGAAGAGGGATAAATGTATATGGGCCAACAGCACCAGATGCAAATAAGAAAACTAAGGGGTTATTTACAGTGCATTTTGTCACGTTACAGCCTTATTCCAAAATGGATTAAATAATTTTTTTGCAAATGTATTAAAATAAAAAACAGAAATGTTTACGTGCTGCCTATGTTTGTCAGCAACGGGTGTGCCTGAAATAGCTGAATCCAGTAATTTTAAGCGGTGTCCACAAACTGTTGTATATGTAGTGTATGTATAAATCCCAAGTCTGTCTTTCACGGTGTCTTCGATACTCACATGGTTGACATGACTAAAGAATTATTGTGGACAATAAAATTGGTAAGACACGATGCATTAAGACTACAAAAAAAGAAAGGAAGGCATTGGCGACATCAACTCCAATGGAGTTCTTCTTCTCACCAAATGTGCTGAGTACGACCTTACCATCACGAACACTTTCTTCCGCCAGAATTTTTTTTACTCAAAGCATCTCGGAGGCACCCCCACTACAAACGGTGGCATCTCATTGATTATGTAACTGTTCACACTTTCATTGTACTTGACTCCCCTCCTCCCCCGCTCTGACTCATTCTCTCTGACTCTTCTCGTTCTGCCTCCCCTCTCTACTGTCTCTTTCTCCCATGCATTCAGAGTACGTTTCAGCGGAGGTTTGTTGTTTCGTGCACACTGTGCATGGGCTAGTATAAAATGTACTGACTCTAACTCATAGATAGCCTACATATACGTTTATGAGCAACTAAGAACGAACAAACAAATATTTTATCTTGTAAGTCATCATCCGTTCACTGTACATATCGCTGATGTTCTGTGCATGGACGAGAGAACGGGCTGGGGTGCGTCATTAAACGTCCTAAATTGACACCTGGGTGTAGTAATTTAATGTCTGTTAGGTTTGGAGCTGTCGTGGTACGGTGCTGATGCAGTGCGGCGTGTAGCCAGTGAGTGTTGGCTCAAATGCCTTAAAAATCAGTGTCCCCCTGGCCCTGTTGGTGCATGTCAGGCTTCCTGATCCACCACATACTGTACCTCTGGCACGTTCACAGTCAATGGATGAGGCTGTGGGAACCTCACCCCTCTGTGAGCGCCCTACTTTATCATCCCAACCATCAGTGTGTGTGTGTGTGTGTCTCAGCACCTAGTCTTTTGAACTGTACTACATTCCACAGCCATTACAGAGAGAGAGAAGAGAGAGAGAGAGAGAGAGAGAGGAGAGAGAGAGAGAGAGAGAGAGAGAGAGAGAGAAGAGAAGAGAGAGAGAGAGAGAGAGACTGTGTGACTGTGTGACTGTGTGTGTGAATATGTCTGCGCGTCTGTGTATAAAAGTGTACACGAGTACATAAGTAAAATTTGCTGCATCTATACCGTGTGTTTGTGTTGTACACATGCATGTATCCATCTCTGTATGAGTGTGTATCTCTCTCTTTCCCCTGAAATTCAAGTTCCACATCAGCCGTGTGGCTGCCAGCTCCCGGGTTAAAGGTCAATGTGATGACATCAACGAAACCCCCCCCCCCCCCAAATCGCCCAGACTAAATATAGGCGGGAAGCTGCCGTGTGGCATGCATACACTCGCTCCTCTCTCGAGTGTTTGGCATGCCACACGGCTCTAGCACCTTTACACTTTATATAGGGGCTAAAAGAAGAATATGCCAGACGTAACAATTTATCGTGACAATGAATTTAGAAAACGACATTTGATACATCATGCCTGTACTAGTTACAAACTCTCACTTGTCAGACAGCTCTCACTGTCAGACAGCTCACACAGCTCCCACACTGTCAGACAGCTCACACAGCTCTCACTGTCCAGACGGTCACACAGCTTTCACTGTCAGAACAGGTCACACAGCTCTCACTGTCAGACAGGTCACACTGCTCACACTGTCAGAACAGCTCACTACAGCTTCACTGTCAGACAGCTCACACAGCTCTCAGCTCTCACTGTCAGACAGCTCACACAGCTCTCACTGTCAGACAGCTCACACAGCTCACACTGTCAAACAGCTCACATAGCGCTCACTGTCAGACAGCTCACACAGCTCACACTGTCAGACAGCTCACACAGCTCACATTGTCAGGCACAACATCACAAGACAATAATTATTATAGGATACTTGACAACACCACATATTTACCTGTCAGTTATAGTTATTAATGTGTTACTAATGTATTAATAAGCTTACAATGAAGTTAAAGCTCATTGTCACAAACTCACAAACCATTGGCCCCAGTAAAACCCTTAGTGCAGTGCCTAGCTGGTGGCTGTGGCTGGTTCAGGTCAGATTCCTCTGTTTTTTAGCCCATATATAAAGTATAAAGGTGCTAGAGCACTTCCAGATCAAAAATGTAGTTGCAATTAGATAATATAATCAGATTTATTTAATATATCTAATTTAATGTAGTCTGATGAGATTGGTTTAATATAATATCTTATTCTCAAGCCACTGTTTTCAAACTGCCCCACACCCACCATCAACACACCGTCTAAAATAGCATCCAAGCAACCTCCACCAAATCATTAGAAAGGCGATGCACGCATTGTCCCCCCACGTCAGCCTCATCCCTGGCTGTGACTCATAGCTCAAATAGCCCTTCCTCTGGGATTGGAGAACACACCGTATTGTTGCCGCTCCAAGACCCACACCCTACTGTCTCTGACTCTGTCCCACTTCCTATCGTCTCTGACTCTGTCCCAAACTCACACCCTAATGTCTCTGTCCTAACCCCACCCACTACTGTGTATGACTCTCCCAACCCCACATCCTACTGTCTTTGACTTTGTCCTAACCCCACAGCCTACTGTCTCTGGCTGTCCCTACCCCAAATCCTACACTGTAAAAATAGAAAGACTCAAAACACTATGATTGTGTAATGAAACCATGTACATCTAACCTGTAGTACATCTAACCTGAAATCTGGTGTTGGGAGGGTGTTTGAATGTAAATGTAAGTGTTATGATACACAAAAAAGTGTTTCCAAACAGAATAGACACTCTGAAACACTCAAAAGAGGTTATTCAAAGTGGTTCTTCAAACTGAATATTGGTGTTTTTAAGACAGTGTTGTGAAACACTTTGGGGAGTTTTCAGTGGATGAAAAAGGCAGCATCTAAAGATGCAAAATATTTATTTTTGTCATAGAATCAACTGATTAACAAATGCAAAATGTGTGAAGCCTAAATATTGATTCACGATAAGGGCCTATGGAGTGAAAGTGGGACAGGCGGAAGTGGGAATTGGACCCTGGATTTCTGGGGCAGTTCATTGGAATTTTACCTAATGAATTTATTTAATGAAGCTGCCAGTTGAGGACTTGTGAGGCGTCTGTTTATCAAACTAGACACACTAATGTACTTGTCCTCTTGCTCAGTTGTGCACCGGGGCCTCCCACTCCTCTTTCTATTCTGGTTAGAGCCAGTTTGCGCTGTTCTGTGAAGGGGGTAGTACAAAGTGTTGTACCAGATCTTCAGTTTCTTGGCAATTTCTCGCATGGAATAGCCTTCGTTTCTCAGAACAAGAATAGACTGACGAGTTTCAGAAGAAAGTACTTTGTTTCTGACCATTTTGAGCCTGTAATCGAACCCACAAATGCTGATGCTCCAGATACTCAACTAGTCCAAAGGTGGACAGTTTTATTCCTTCTTTATTAATCAGGACAACAGTTTTCAGCTGTGCTAACATAATTGCAAAAGGGTTTTCTAATGATCAATTAGCCTTTTAAAATTATCAACTTGGATTAGCTAACACAGCGTGCCATTGGAACACAGGAGTGATGGTTGCTGATAATGGGCCTCTGTACGCCTATGTAGATATTCCATTAAAAATCTGCCATTTCCAGCTACAATAGTAATTTACAACATTAACAATGTCTACACTGTATTTCTGATCAATTTGATGTTATTTTAATGGACAAAAATGTGCCTTTCTTTCAAAAACAAGGACATTTCCAAGTGACCCCTTTTGAACGGTATATATTTCCCCTCCACTTCTAATACCAAAGTTGCCCCCCTGTGTCAATGTGTAGTTCATACATGCATAATCTATGATCAGAATGACTGTCATCTCAGTTATGCCCGAAATCCTTAGTTTGAAAATGACTATTTTCTTGAAGCTGCAATGCCATTTCTTCTACATTTACCCCCACGTGGGCTAGCCTTCTAGCAATTTGAGTTCTAGCCAATGAGCTGATAGCTAGCAAGAGGCTTGTCCAGCGTTATCCAATGAGGTTGCAGGGCAGGCCCAACGGCTCAGTGGACACAGCAGAGAGAGAGAAAGAGACAGAGAGAGAGCAATGACTTGGTGCACGTACACTGCTTTCAGAAAGTATTCATACCCCTTGACTTATTCCAACATTTTGTTGGTTTACCGCCTGAATTCAAAATGGATTAAATATATCAATTTTTTAAATCTTTCACCCATCTACACACAATACCCCATAATGATAAGTGAAAACATGTTATTATAAATGTTTGCTAATTTATTGAAACTGAAATAAAGAAATATAACATTTACATAAGTATTCACACACCTGAGTCGATGCAGTTAAAGTCGGAAGTTTACATACACTTTGGTTGGAGTCATTGAAACTAGTTTTTCAATCACTCCACAAATTTCTTGTTAACAAACTATAGTTTTTGCAAGTCGGTTAGGGCATCTACTTTGTGCATGACACAAGTCCTTTTTCTAACAATTGTTTACAGACAGATTATTTCACTTATACCTCACTGTATCACAATTTCAGTGGGTCAGAAGTTTACATATCCAAAGTTGACTGTGCTTTAAACAGCTTGGAAAATTCCAGAAAATGATGTCATGGCTTTAGAAGCTTCTGATAGGATAATTGACATCATTTGAGTCAATTGGAGGTGTACCTGTGGATGTATTTCAAGTCCTACCTTCAAACTCAGTGCCTATTTGCTTGACATCATGGGAAAATCAATAGAAATCAGCCAAGACCTCAGAAAAAAATTGTAGACCTCCACAAGTCTGGTTCATCCTTGGGAGCAATTTCCAAATGCCTGAAGGTACCACATTCATCTGTACAAACAATGGTACGCAAGTATAAACACCATGGGACCACACGGCCGTCATACCGCTCAGGATGGAGACGCGTTCTGTCTCTTGGAGATGAATATACTTTGGTGCGAAAAGTGAAAATCAATCCAAGAACAACAGCAAAGGACCTTGTGAAGATGCTGGAGGAAACAGATACTAAAGTATCTATATCCACAGTAAAACGAGTCCTATATCAACATAACCTGAAAGGCCTCTCAGCAAGGAAGAAGCCACTGCTCCAAAACTGCCATAAAAAAGCCAGACTTCAGTTTTCAACAGCATTCGGGGATAAAGATCGTACTTTTTGGAGAAATATCCTCTGGTCTGATGAAACAAAAATAGAACTGTTTGGCCATAATGACCATCGTTATGTTTGGAGGAAAAAGGGGGATACTTGAAAGCCGAAGAACACCATCCCAACCGTGAAGCACGGGGGTGGCAGCATCATGTTGTGGGGGTGCTTTGCTGCATGAGGGATCGGTGCACTTCACAAAATAGATGGCATCATTAGAAGTAAAATTATGTGGAGATATTGAAGCAACATCTCAAGACATCAGTCAGGAAGCTTGGTCGCAAATGGGTCTTCCAAATGGACAATGACCACAAGCATACTTCCAAAGTTGTGGCAAAATGGCTTAAGGACAACAAAGTCAAGATATTGGAGTGACCATCACAAAGCCCTGACCTCAATCCTATAGAAAATTTGTGGGCAGAACTGAAAAGCGTGTGTGAGCAAGGGGGCTTACAAATCTGACTCAGTTACACCAGCTCTGTCAGAAGGAATGGGCCAAGATTCACCCAACTTATTGTGGGAAGCTTGTGGAAAGCTACCCGAAACATTTGACCCAAGTTAAACAATTTGAAGGCAATGCTACCAAATACTAATTGAGTGTATGTAAACTTCTGACCCACTGGGAATGTGATGAAAGAAATAAAAGCTGAAATAAATCATTCTCTCTACTATTATTCTGACATTTCACATTCATAAAAAAAAGTGGTGATCCTAACCGACCTAAGACAGAGAATCTTTCCTAAGATTAAATGTCAGGAATTGTGAAAAACTGAGTTTAAATGTATTTAGCTAAGGTGTACTGTATGTAAACATCCGACTTCAACTGTACATGTTAGAATCACCTTTGGCAGCGATTACAGCTGTGAGTCTTTCTGGGTAAGTCTCTCAGAGCTTTGCACACCTGGATTGTAAAATATTTGAATATTAGTATTTTTCAAATTCTTCAAGTTCTGTCAATTTGTTTGTTGATTATTGCCAGACAGCCATTTTCAAGACGATTTAAGTCAAAACTGTAACTAGGCCACTCAGGAACATTTAATGTAATCTTGGTAAACAACTCCAGTGTAGATTTGGTCTTGTTTTTTATGTTATTGTCCTGCTGAAAGGTGAATTTGTCTCCCAGTGTCTGTTGGAAAGCTGACCGAACCAGGTTTTCCTCTAGGATTTTGCCTATGCTTAGCTCTATTACATTTATTTTTTTCCTAAAAAACTTCCTATTCCTTGCCGATGCCAAGCATACCAATAACATGATGCAGCCACCACCATGCTTGAAAGAATGGTGAAGAAGAGTGGTGCTCAGTGATGTGTTGTTGTCTTGGATTTGCCCCAAATGTAACGCTTTGTCTTCAGGACATAAAGTAAATTTCTTTGCCACATTTTTTTCTGGGTCTATTGAGACACCATCCAAAGTGTAATTAATAACTTCACCGTGCTCAAATGGATATTGAATGTATGCTTTTTTATTTTTACCCATCTCCCAATAGGTGCTCCCTTTGCGAAGCATTGGAAATCATCGCTGGTCTTTGTGATTGAATCTGTGTTTGAAATTCACCGCTCGACTGAGATAATTGTATATGAGTGTTACAGAGATGAGGTAGTCATTCAAAAGTAATGTTTAACACGATTATTGCACACAGAGTGAATCCATGCAACTTATTATGCGACTTGTTAATTAAAAAGCACATTTTTACTCCTGAACGCATTTAGGCTTACCATGGCAAATGGGTTGAATACTTATTGACTCAATACATTTCAGATTTTCATTTTTTATTAATGAGTAAAAATTCTAAAAACATAATTCCACTTTGAAATTATGGGGTATTGTGTGTAGGCCAGTGACACAAAATCTCAATTTAATCAATTCTAAATTCAGGCTGTAACACAACAAAATGTGGATAAAGTCAAGGGATGTGAAAACCTTCTGAAGGCACTGTATCTGCACGTATGTGACATAGTACGCAATTTTCGCAGGGCACTTTTGGCTCATGAGTGCTACTTTCAGAATAACAGGCTAAAAAGTATACAAAAGTACCAGAGAATCTCTTTAAATCAAATGAAATCAATTTTTTTGGTCGCATACACATATTTAGCAGATGCTATCGTGGGTGTAGTGAAATGCTTGTGTTCCTAGCTCCAGCAGTGCAGTAATATCTAGCAGTTCACAACAATACACACAAATAAAGGTAAAAGTTAAAAGATTGGAATTAAGAATATATCAATCAAATATCTCTATAAAGCCCTTTTTACATCAGCAGATGTCACAAAGTGCTATACAGAAACCCAGCCTAAAACCCCAAACAGCAAGCAATGCAGATGTAGAAGCACAGTGGCTAGGAAAAACTCCCTAGAAAGACAGGAACCTAGGAAGAAACCTAGAGAGGAACCAGGCTCTGAGGGGTGGCCAGTCCTCTTCTGGCTGTGCCGGGTGGAGATTATAAGAGTACATGTTTGTTCTTCAAGATGTTCAAACGTTCATAGATGACCTGCAGGGTCAAATAATAATCACAGTGGTTGTAGAGGGTGCAACAGGTCAGTACCTCAGGAGTAAATGTCAGTTGCCTTTTCATAGCCGAGCATTCGGAGGTCAAGACAGCAGGTGCGGTAGAGAGAGAGCGTTGAAAACAGCAGGTCCGGGACAAGGTAGCACATCCGGTGAACAGGTCAGGGTTCCCTAGCCGCAGGCAGAACAGTTGAAACTGGAGCAGCAGCACGGCCAGGTGGCCTGGGGACAGCCAGGAGTCATCAGGCCAGGTAGTCCTGTGGCATGATCATAGGGCTCAGGTCCTCCGGGAGGGGAAGGAGTGCAGCATAGATACTGGAGACTGAAACCAGGGTGGGTGGCGGGATACTGTGGCCCCGTCCGACGATAACCCCGGACAGGGCCAACTAGGCAGGATGTAACCCCACCCACTTTGCCAAAGCACAGCCCCCACACCACTAGAGGGATATCAACAGATCACTAACTTACTACCCTGAGACAAGGCTGAGTATAGCCCACGAAGATCTCATCCACCGCACGAGCCCAAGGGGGCACAAAACCAGACAGGAAGATCACGTCTGTGACTCAACCCACTCAAGTGACGCACCCCTTCTAGGGACGGCATGGAAGAGCACTAGTAAGCCAGTGACTCAGCCCCCGTAATAGGGTCAGAGGCAGAGAATCCCCGTTTAGAGAGGGGAGCCGGCCAGGCACAGACAGCAAGGGCAGTCACCTTTGCATTCCTGGGCCAGACTACATTCGATCATGGGACTGTCACACCCTGATCTGTTCCACCTGTCTTGTGCTTGTCTCTACCCCCCACCAGGTGTCTACCATGTGTCCGCATTATCTCCTGTGTATTTATAACTTTATAACTTTGTTTTCTTTTTTGTCTGTTGCCAGTTCGCCTTGTCCCATCAAGTTAACTTCTTGACGCTAGGAGGCAGAATTTTTATGTTTGAAAAAAGAACGTTCCCAATATAAATGGCCTATTTCTCAGGCCCAGGTGCTAGAATATGCATATAATTGACAGATATGATAGAAATAGAAGGGATAGAAATAGATAGAAAACACTCTAAAGTTTCCAAAACTGTCAGAATATTGTCTGTGAGTATAACAGAACTGATTTTGCAGGCAAAAACCTGAGGAAATCCAACCCGGAAGTGCCTCTTATTTTGAAAAATCCCTGTTCCATTGCCTGCCTATCCTACATTTAAAGYGATATCAACCAGATTCATTTTCCAGTGGCTTCCACAGGTTGTGAACAGGCTTTAGACATAGTTTCAAGCTTTTATTCTGAAAAATGAGCGATTTATCAAATCGCGTCAGTGGATAGCCAGGTGTCCTTTGATTAGTTCTTGCGCGCGAAAGTGGTAGCTCAACATTTTCTTTCTCTATTGTATTGAATAGTTTACCGTCCGGTTGAAATATTATCGATTATTTATGTTAAAAACCTCTTAGCGCTAGGGGTCAGATTTCTTTTTTTTTTCAAATAACGTACCCAACGTAAACTGAAATTTTCTCTGGCCCAGATCGTAGAATATGCATATAATTTACAGATTAGGATAGAAAACACTCCAAAGTTTCCAAAACTGTCAAAATATTGTCTGTGAGAATAAGAATACATATTCTGCAAGCGAAATCCTGAGAAAATCTAACCCGGAAGTGATATTTATTTCCTGGCCTGTCTAACCTCCATTTAAAGGGGTATCAACCAGATTCTTTTTCCAATGGCTACCTCAGGCTGTGACCAGGCTTTAGACATAGTTTCAGGCTTTTATTTTGAAAAATGAGCGAGATGTTTCAAAAGAGGTCAGGTGTCCTCCGAATATTTCCTGCGTGCGAGGGAGGGGCACCCCATTTTCATTTTGTCTCTTAACTTCTTGCAACTATAGGGGGTGCTGTTCCGCATTAGCATATTTGTGTCTCCAAATTAAACTGCCTCGTGCTAAATTCTTGATCGTACAATATGCTATTATTGTTATTATTGGATAGAAAACACCTTCTAGTTTCTATAGAAGTTGGAATTTTGTCTCTGAGTGGTACAGAACAATTTCTACAGCACTTTCTATGACAGGGTTCAGATTTCAGAAATTTTTACCTCTGATCTGGGGTCTGTTTATAAGGCCACAGTGAATGCTATGAAGGAACCGACACTGCCTACGTCTTCCTCTGGGTGTCTGTACGTCATCACGTTTTCAATGAAGTCGATGGGACGTTCACAGCCATTATAAATGACAAAAATGTACAGAGACCCTCTTTCTCAACTTGCGCCTCAAGCGTGAAGGCCATCGGACCTGCCTCGTTCCAAATCGTTTTCTAACCAGCAATATTTCTCCGGTCATGTTTTCAGTCGTTATAGTTGTTAAAAACATCATAATGTAGTTAATTTGAGCCGTTTTATATCAATTTATATCCGTTTAGTGCGATTTTGAGGAATTTTCTTTGTTGTGCGTTCTGAAAGTTTGGACACACGTTTTAGGGAGTCGGTCGTTGGTGGTGAACATTTGAAGGACGAGGGACATCTATCGACCAAAAGACGTTTATAACATAGAAAGGATACATTGCCCAAGAATATGATGGAAGAACAGCTCAAAGTAAGCAATATTTAATATGATAAACCGTGTTTCTGTCGAAATATTTTAAACGCATAATTCGCCATTTTGTTTGGTATAGCTTCACTTGCCAACCCTGTATTGAAAAGTAAGGATAATTTTAAAAATGTAAATCAGCGGTTGCATTAAGAACTAATTTGTCTTTCGATTCCTGTCAACCCTGTATTTTTTAGTCAAGTATATGATTAGCTTTCAATTAACTAGATCACTCTGATAGATGACGTCAGACATATTGAGGCTTGATTTCCTAGTATTTTTATTGTGTAACCACGGTTTTGTATGGCTAAATATGCACCTTTTCGAACAAACTGTATATGTATATTGTAAAATGATGTTACAGGAGTGTCATCGGAAGAATTCTGAGAAGGTTAGTGAAAAAATTAATATATTTTGGCGTGATTACGTTATAGCGCTCTTTGGCTGGAATCGATGCTTTGGAACGTTTGTTCATGTGGTATGCTAATTTCGATTTATTGTGTTTTCGTGAAAAACGCTTAGAAAATCTGAAATATGGTCTGAAATCACAAGAACTGGGTCTTTCCATTGCTATGCTTTGTCTATTTTTATGAAATGTTTTATGATGAGTAAATTGGTCATACACGTTGCTCTATCTAGTAATTCTAGTCGATTTGTGATGGTGGGTGCAATTGTAAACTGTGATTTCTACCTGAAATATGCACTTTTTTCTAACAAAAACTATCCTATACCATGAATATGTTATCAGACTGATCTGAAGAGGTTTTTTTGGTTAGTGGATATCAATATCTTAGTTGAGCCGAATTGGTGATGCACCTGAAGGAGTAGAAAACTGATGGAGTTAGAATAGTGGTGTATTTTGCTAACGTGTTTAGCTAATAGATTTACATATTTTGTTTCCCTGTAAAACATTTTAAAAATCTGAAATGGTGCTTTATTCACAAGATGTGTTATCTTTCATCTGGTGTTGACTTGTGATTTAATGATATTTAGATGCTACTATCTACTTTTGAAGCTATGCTAGGTATGCTAATTAGTGTGTGGGGGGTGGGGGTGCTCCCGGATCCGGGGTTGATACTCGTGAAAGGTTAATGAATAGGTTATGCTCCGGTTTAAATATTATCGATTATGTTTGTTAAAGACAACCTGAGGTTTGATTATAAAAAGCATTTTAAATGTTTCTACAACCATTTCGGATACTTTTTGGGATTTGTCGAACGGAACACGGCTTTTGATTTTTCATCATAACGCGCAACCCAAATGGCGTTTTTTTGTGATAAAGTAATATTTATCGAACAAAAAGAAGATTTGTTGTGTAACTGGGAGTCTCGTGAGTGGGAAACACCGAAGATTATCAAAGGTAAGCGATTAATTTGATTGCTTTTCTTACTTTCGTGACCAAGCTAGCCAAGCTAATATATAGGATAAATGTTATAGCATTGAAAGCTACACTCAAAAAGCTTGGATTTCTTTCGCTGTAAATATATTTTCAAAATCTGACACGATAGGTGGATTAACAACAAGCTAAGCTGTGTTTTTTTGGTATATTTCACTTGTGATTGCATGATTATAAATATTTTTAGTAATATTTTTTAATCTGATACGTTTGAAATTTCCATCTTCTCTTTCAGGACCGGAACGAGGCTGTTGTTTTTATTCATCATAACGCGGCACCCAAATGGCGTTTTTTTTGATAAAAGTAATATTATCGAAAAAAATAAGATTTGTTGTGTAACTGGGAGTCTCGTGAGTGGAAACGTTCGAAGATTATCAAAGGTAAGCGATTAATTTTATTGCTTTTCACACTTTCGTGACCATGCTAATTTGGGGCTAGCTGATGTAGCATTGAAAGCTACACTCACAAATGCTTGGATTGCTTTCGCTGTAAAATATATTTTCAAAATCTGACACGATAGGTGGATTAACAACAAGCTAAGCTGTGTTTTGGTATATTTCACTTGTGATTGCATGATTATAAATATTTTTAGTAATATTTTGCGCCCTGCAATTCAGCGGTTGATAAGGAAAATGATCCCGCTAAAGGGATCCATAGCGCAGAGAGGTTAACATAGTGATATATATAATTTGGTCAATATAAATGACATTTGGACATTTCTTATGCCATTTAGACATGGTTCACTGACTTTTGTGTTCGGATGCCGAACCCAAAAGTCATATGTGGCAAATGGACATAACATCCTGATTTGGGACTTTCAATACTTATATATGCCATTTGGACATTTCTTATGCCATTTGGACATGGTTCATTTACTTTTGGGTTTGGAAGCTGGCTTCCTATGATCATATATGGCAAATTGACATAACATCCTGATTTGGTACTTTCAATAGTTATATATGGCATTTGGACATTTCTTATGCCATTTGGACCATGGTTCACTGACTTTTGTGTTCGGAAGCTGACTTTCTATGATTATATATTGCAAATGGACAAAACATAGGCCTTATGGACAAACTCAATAAAATAAGACAAATGTTTTTCAGATTTTCACAATTTCACCCTTGGGACCTGACTTTGTGACCATTTGCCATATGAAAATCTACAGTGGAGCGCGCTCACCATCTTTGGGATTTTTGGAGTATGACACTTGAGTGGTATTTGCGATTGTGTATATGGTTCACCCATTGCCAATAAGTTGCCATTAACTTTTGTCCATTTCATGGGGGTCTTCCTTTACCTAGAAGAGAGCCGGGGCTGCTCTTTTCAAGACCACCTCCAAGTATCGACGACAGGCAGACCGCCACCAGACCCCTACTCCCCGCTACCATCTTGGGCAGAGGGTATGGCTTTCCACCCGGGATCTGCCCCTCTGGGTAGAGTCCCGCAAATTTCAACCCGTTTTATTGGCCCTTTCCCCATCTCTTAGGTCCTTAGCCCCTCTGCAGTCCACCTTATGTTGCCCCGCACTCTCTGTATACATTCCACTTTTCATTGTCACGAACCGGCTCGTATCCCATAACAAAGAGGGAGACAACGTAGAGATCAAGGAATAACAAAAATGTATTTATTAACTAAAGTAAACTATATACAATTAACAATGGTGTGTAGTCAGTAATCAATAGTGTTAGTGAGTGATTGCGTTCGTAGACGGTGCATAGGTCCGCCTGTCACCTATAGGGAGGAGGTCAGAGACCTGGCCGTGTGATGCAAGGACAACAACCTCCTCCTCAACGTGATCAAGACAAAAGAGATGACTGTGGACTACAGGAAAAGGAGGACCGAGCACGCCCCCTTTCTCATCGACGAGGCTGTAGTGGAACAGGTTGAGTGCTTCAAGTTCCTTGGTGTCCACATCACCAACAAACTAATATGGTCCAAGCACATGAAGATGGCCTATTCCCCCTCAGGAGACTGAAAAGATTTGGCATGGGTCCTCAGATCCGCAAAAGGTTCTACAGCTGCACCATCGAGAGCATCCTGACAGGTTGCATCACTACCTGGTATGGCAACTGCTCGACCTCTGACCGCAAGGTACTACAGAGGGTAGTGTGTACGGCCCAGTAAATCACTGGGGCCAAACTTCCTGCCATCCAGGACCTCTATAGCAGGCGATGTCAGAGGAAGGCCCTAAAAATTGTTCAAGACTCCAGCCACCCTAGACATAGACTGTTCTTTCTGTAACTGCACGGAAAGCGGTACCGGAGCGGCAAGTCGAGGTCCAAGAGGCTTCTAAACAGCTTCTACACCCAAGCCATAAGACTCCTAAACATCTAATCAAAGGGCTACCCAGACTATTTGCATCCCCTCCTCTTTTATGCTGCTGCTACTCTGTTATTATCTATGCATAGTCACTTTAATAACTCTACCTACATGTACTTATTACCTCAATTACCCCGACTAACTGGTGCCCCCGCACATTGACTCTGTAGCGGTACCCCCTGTATATAGCCTCGCTATTGTTATTTTACTGCTGCTCTTTAATTATTTGTTACTAATATTTGTAACTTAAAACTGCATTGTTAGTTAAGGACTTGTAAGTAAGCATTTCACTAAAAGGTCTACAACATCTGTTGTATTTGTGACAACAGATGTCATTGGGATTTGATAATGAGGGGTGTTGAGAGGTGCCAAAACAAAACAAGCCACAAAATGCCACAACCAAAAATACAGTGTGCCTGTGTGGCGAGAGTCTCCTCAATGAATTGGGGAAAGGTGTATTTATCCCTGGGACACACCCGAGCACACACCCGAGCACGGGACAAAACTAGATCCAGGGTATGACTGTGGCAATGAGTAGGTCTGGAGACATGTTGGACAAAACCCAGTCGATGATTCTCCGAAAGCCTTTTAAAGTGGGCCTGTGGACTTTTCCATGTGAATATTAAAGTCACCAAAAATGTGAAAATTATCTGCCATGACTACAAGGTCCGATAGGATTTTAGGGAACTCATTGAGGAATGCTGTATACTGCCCAGGAGGCCTGTAAACAGTAGCTATAAAAAAAATATTAAGTAGGCCGAAAATATTTCATGACTATAAGATCAAAAGACATATGCTGAAATATGCTGTCAAATATGTTAGCAACACCTCCACCTTTGCGGGATGCGTGGGGGATATGTTCACTTGTGTAACCAGGAGGAGAGGCCTCATTTAACACCGTAAATTCATCAGGCTTGAGCCATGTTTCAGTCAGGCCAATCACATCAAGATTATGATCAGTGATTAGTTCATTGACTATGACTGTCACCAATGACTAGGGTTTTCCATTTGCCAGAGCTAATGGTGGGAGGCTTCGGCGGCTCAGACCCCGTAACAGGAGGCGTAGAGACCAGAGAAGGCCCGGCCTCTGACTCCGACTCGCTGCTTAATGGGGAGAATCCGTTGAACGTTTCTGTCGGCTGAATGAGCAACACCGGTTGAGTATGCCAACAGCATTTCTTTCCAGAAGACTTGAGAAAATTGTCCGGCTGCGGGGACTCTGTGGGGGGTATTTATACTACTATCTGTACTTACTGTTGGTACAGACGTTGTTTCATCCCTTCCTACACTTAAATTGCCCTTGCCTAACAATTGCATCTGAATCTGTGCTTGCAACACGGCTATCCTCACCTTAAGGCGATAGTTCTCCTGTATTTTATGAGTACAGCGACTGCAATTAGATGGCATAGTGTTGATGTTACTACTTAGCTTCGGCTGGTGGAGGTCCTGCAGAACCACGTCCAGATAAAGCATTGAGCGAGGAAAAAACTAAGACGTTGGTAAATGTATTAAAAGTAAAAACCCGAGGGAGCACATCAAGTTTGGCAGATAGCCAAGTAACAAAAAACAGCACAACAGCACTGTGACAAGTCTGGAAGTTGCACTGGGATAAGCTGAGATAAATATTTAAGCAATGTCGGAGTCCGGAGTAAGTAAATATACATTGGGGAGAACAAGTATTTGATACACTGCTGATTTTGCAGGTTTTCCTACTTACAAAGCATGTAGAGGTCTGTAATTTTTATCATAGGTACACTTCAACTGTCCAGAAAATCACATTGTATGATTTTTAAGTAATTCATTTGCATTTTATTGCATGACATAAGTATTTGATACATCAGAAAAAGCAGAACTTAATATTTGGTACAGAAACCTTTGTTTGCAATTACAGAGATCATACGTTTCCTGTGTTCTTGACCAGGTTTGCACACACTGCAGCAGGGATTTTGGCCCACTCCTCCATACAGACCTTCTCCTGATCCTTCAGGTTTCGGGGCTGTCGCTGGGCAATATGGACTTTCAGCTCCCTCCAAAGATTTTCTATTGGGTTCCGGTCTGGAGACTGGCTAGGCCACTCCAGGACCTTGAGATGCTTCTTACGGAGCCACTCCTTAGTTGCCTTGGCTGTGTGTTTCGGGTCGTTGTCATGCTGGAAGACCCAGCCACGACCCATCTTCAATGCTCTTACTGAGGGAAGGAGGTTGTTGGCCAAGATCTCGCGATACATGGCCCCATCCATCCTCTCCTCAATACGGTGCAGTCGTCCTGTCCCCTTTGCAGAAAAGCATCCCCAAAGAATGATGTTTCACCCTCCATGCTTCACTGTTGGGATGGTGTTCTTTGGGTTGTACTCATCCATCTTCTTCCTCCAAACACGGCGAGTGGATTTAGACCAAAAAGCTCTTTTTTGTCTCATCAGACAACATGACCTTCTCCCATTCCTCCTCTGGATCATCCAGATGGTCATTGGCAAACTTCAGACGGGCCTGGACATGCGCTGGCTTGAGCAGGGGTACCTTGCGTGCGCTGCAGGATTTTAATCCATGACGGCGTAGTGTGTTACTAATGGTTTTCTTGAGACTGTGGTCCCAGCTCTCTTCAGGTCATTGACCAGGTCCTGCCGTGTAGTTCTGGGCTGATCCCACCTTCCTCATGATCATTGATGCCCCACGAGGGGAGATCTTGCATGGAGCCCCAGACCGAGGGTGATTGACCGTCATCTTGAACTTCTTCCATTTTCTAATAATTGCACCAACAGTTGTATTATCAAATACTTGTTCTCCCCACTGTATATGTAATCTGATGTATAGACATTAAAGACATTATGGACAGTATGTGGATAGAATATTTGGTATATCTGTAGAATACTGTCATGACGTTGGGTTGGGGGTAGGTTTACGACAGTCATAAATACTCTTTCCCCTTTTTCTCTCTCCCCACTATAACTGATGTGACATAAGGAAACCCATGGGTTAACATAGAGATTCTGGGTAACATCAGAAGTTGGGGAAATGAACTATATTCTGATAATCCAACCAACTGAACATATGCGGTGGTACTTAAGGTATATAATGTCAGTTCGGTTGCCCTCTGACACATTCTCATCAATGATAGAATGACATAAACTCTACTGTGGAAAGTATAAATGTCAGAGGTATCGGATTCACATGGAATTGTGGTTTATTGAAATGTTTGAAGAGATTATTTGTGAAGAGATTAAATGTAAATTTAGCTTCCAAATGAGAGATCTGTGCTTTCATAAGTTTTCCTCAGCTCAACCAGTGGCCCACCCCTGTGAAGAGGCATGGGTTATAAACTTTTCAGACACACCCCTCTACCTCCACTATATAAAGCCAGTGACAAGAATATAACTTCCTGTTCCGGGTACATTTTGGATGACGATCCGATGTCAGAATGGTTCAGACAACAACTACAGAACTAGGCCAACATCAGCATGGACTTAAATGGTGAATGGTATGAACTTTGAACTCGTGTTCACTACAGAAGTGATATCTCCTAGCCGTTGAGTTGGCAACAGCTGCTACAAACGCAGGTTAGGAAGGACAGTCCCAGTATCCCGCCTTCCACACACAACGTTACTACACGTATCCCGTGACTACCAGAGACATTCTCCAAAGGACAGAGGACTCGGGTTGGCGACACGGTCCATCTACCACCAACCTACTGAAGCGCAGCTCAGAGTAAATATGTATTGCATTTTCTTTTTCAAATGGGCGGTAATTTAGAATGCATCAGATACTGTAGTTACGACAGCACAGCTCGCCTATGTTCGAATCTCCCGCTCTTTCACTAAGACTCAGCCCCTTTCCTTTTGTAACAAGCTGTCATATCTATTCCGCCCGCTAGGGACGTTTTTCTGTATGACGTAATTTGTGATCAAGTTATGATTAATTGTATATGTGTGATTCTGTGTGATTAGTTAGGTATTTAGTAAATAAATAATTAAACACAATTTTGTATTGCTGATTCAACTTGTTAGCCAGGATTCTTGCGAATAATCAAGGACTTACAACTTTCAGATGAGACTGAATAAAATGACGATTAATGTGACTGTTATTTAGTAAAATATTACTAAATCTTTAAGAGTTTATTCGAAAGATAACAGCTCTATAATATTATTTCGTGGTGTCCCTCTAGTTAATTAATATTTACATGATTAGTTAAATCAGGTATATTAATTACGGAGAAATTATTTTATAGAATAGCATGTCATAGCAATCAATCTGGCATAGTCAAAGACACGACAATACTTAGGAGTAAAATTAAATGAGTAAAACAGTATGTAAACATTATTAAAGTGACCAGTGTTATATTATTGAAGTGACCAGTGATTCATGTCTATGTACATAGGGTAGCAGCTTCTAAGGTGCAGGGTTGATTTAACCAGGTGGTAGCCGGCTAGTGACAGTGACTAAGTTCAGGGCAGGGTACTGGGTGGAGGGCGGCTAGTGATGACTATTTAACAGTCTGATAGCCTTGAGATATAAGTTTGTTTTTCAGTCTCTCGGTCCCAGCTTTAATGGACCTGTACTGACATGGCCTTCTGGGTGATAGGCGTTTAGAAAAATCTGTTGCAATTTTAGAAAAAGCTGTTGCACAGCAACTCACTGCCTTCCTGAAGACAAACAATGTTACGAAACGCTTCCGTCTGGTTTTAGACTGCACTCGTGAAGGTGGTAAATTACCTTTTAATGGCGTCAGACCAAGGCTCTGCATCTGTCCCTGTGCCCTAGACATCAATCAATCAAGTTTATTTTATTTTATATAGCCCTTCGTACATCAGCTAATATCTCGAAGTGCTGTACAGAAACCCAGCCTAAAACCCCAAACAGCAAGCAATGCAGGTGTAGAAGCACGGTGGCTAGGAAAAACTCCCTAAGCCAAAACCTAGGAAGAAACCTAGAGAGGAACCAGGCTATGAGGGGTGGCCAGTCCTCTTCTGGCTGTGCCGGGTGGAGATTATAACAGAACATGGCCAAGATGTTCAAAATGTTCATAAATGACAAGCATGGTCAAATAATAATCAGGAATAAATGTCAGTTGGCTTTTCATAGCCGATAATTAAGAGTTGAAAACAGCAGGTCTGGACAGGTAGGGGTTCCATAACCGCAGGCAGAACAGTTGAAACTGGGACAGCAGCAAGGCCAGGTGGACTGGGGACAGCAAGGAGTCATCATGCCCAGTAGTCCTGACGTATGGTCTAGGGCTCAGTTCCTCCGAGAGAGAGAAAGAAAGAGAGAAGGAGAGAATTAGAGAGAGCCAAGATGTTCAAAATGTTCATAAATGACAAGCATGGTCAAATAATAATCAGCAATAAATGTCAGTTGGCTTTTCATAGCCGATCATTAAGAGTTGAAAACAGCAGGTCTGGGACAGGTAGGGGTTCCATAACTGCAGGCAGAACAGTTGAAACTGGAAACAGCGCAAGGCCAGGTGGACTGGGGACAGCAAGGAGTCATCATGCCCAGTAGTCCTGACGTATGGTCCTAGGGCTCAGGTCCTCCGAGAGAGAGAAAGAAAGAGAGAAGGAGAGAATTAGAGAGAGCATACTTAAATTCACACAGGACACTGGATAAGACAGGAGAAGTACTCCAGATATAACCAACTGGCCCTAGCCCCCCGACACAAACTACTGCAGCATAAATACTGGAGGCTGAGACAGGAGGGGTCAGGAGACACTGTGGCCCCATCCGATGATACCCCCGGACAGGGCCAAACAGGAAGGATATAACCCCACCCACTTTGCCAAAGCACAGCCCCCGCACCACTAGAGGGATATCTTCAACCACCAACTTACAATCCTGAGACAAGGCCGAGTATAGCCCACAAAGATCTCACCACAGCACAAACCAAGGGGGGGCGCCAACCCAGACAGGAAGATCACGTCAGTAACTCAACCCACTCAAGTGATGCACCCCTCCTAGGGACGGGATGGAAGAGCACTAGTAAGCCAGTGACTCGGGTTAGAGGGTTAGAGGCAGCGAGTCCTGGTGGAGCGAGGGAACCAGCCAGGCAGAGACAGCAAGGGTGGTTCGACGCTACAGTGCCTTTCCGTTCAACTTCACACCCCTGGGCCAGACTACACTCAATCATAGGACCTACTGAAGAGATGAGTCTTCAATAAAGACTTAAAGGTCGAGACCGAGTCTGCGTCTCTCACATGCATAGGCAGACATTCCATAAAAATGAAGCTCTATAGGAGAAAGCCCTGCCTCCAGCTGTTTGCTTAGAAATTCCAGGAACAATAAGGAGGGAAAAAAATGTTTTTCGTTAATTTACCATGTTCATTAAACCCCAGTCACTTTCACTCAGTCAAGGTTGTGACTATCAGCAAAGAGCCTTGTCTGACTCTCTGTATGGGAAAAAGAGTACAGAGCAGCACACCACAATCAAGAATACGCTAATGTCTTCTGACAAAAGCACTAAAACCCTGGGTCCCTTTACAAGAAAAAGTATTCACTTCAACTGACAAAATTTTCCATCTTCCTGTCTGGATCTTCAATTGACCATTTCCTCCTTTTTCTCTGCGATATTCAATACCGGCAGCTCTCTCCCAAGCCACCTGACTGACTGAGTGTGTGTGTGTGTGTTGTGTGTGTTGTGTGTGTGGGGGGGGGGGGGGGGGGGGGGTTCCATGCCAGCTCTGCTCTCTTGGCGGGACATTCCGGGTATAGACCCAACCGTTTCCATCCATCCACCTTTCTCCCTCTCCCTCTCTTTCTCCCGCTCTCTTTCGCACTCCTTTTTTTTCTGTCACCAATTGAGGCATTTTTACAATGCCCAAACCCTGACACCACATTCCACACACATGAGAGCAGAAATGAAGAACTTGTTGGTATTATTTAAGGTTACTTTGGCACACCAAGGGCTTAACCTCTGCGGGATTGGTGTCCCTAAACCGGGACAGTTGTTGCTCAATATGCGATAATGTTACTAGAATGACGTTGTAAACAACAGCCAATTCCGGGACATGGCATAAAGTCTTATATTGGCAGAAAGCTTAAATTATTGTTAATCTAACTGCAGTATCCAATTTACTGTAGCTATTACAATACCATGCTATTGTTTGAGGATAGTGCACGACAACAAAACACTTTTATCACGGCAACTAAATAATGTACATACATTCAGTAATCTTACTCTGATTTTTCATCCTGAGGGCCCCAGAGAAAAGATTTAGTGTAGTTTTGTTTGAAAAGAAAGACATTTTTATATTCAAATGTAGGAACTGGGTTTTACAGTTTGACCCCACTGCTGTCTCTGCCCCCCCCCCCATCTTACTATAGCATTTTTGTATGTTCTCTATAGTTATGTACTTGAAAATGTATATTCACCAATTTGGCACATTTGGGCAAATTCCTGGCAGACTTGACACAAAATGTTGTGTAGTGATGTAATTCTTCACTGGATCAGTCTGAAACTTTGCACACACACTGCTGCCATCATTTGGACAACATCTAAATTACGCCTAAAGTTCTATCTGAATGTATGGCCTTTCTCTTGCATTTCAAAGATGATAGGGGATTTTTATTTATTTAAACGCATGTAATTTTGTTTGTATTATCTTTCACCAGATCTAATGTGTTATATTCTCCTACATTAATTTCACATTTACACAAACTTCAAAGTGTTTCCTTTCAAATGGCATCAAGAATATGCATATCCATGCTTCAGGTGCTGAGCTATAGGCAGTTAGATTTGGGTATGTCATTTTAGGCAAAAATTGAAAAAAAGGGTCATTTTACAGCTTGCATTGATGGTATCAGGTACAAATAACTAAATAGTCAAGTTAACAATACAGTAAATAAAAAAGACTACCTGATAGCAGTCTGTCACGGACAGGAAGAGGTGAAGTGAGAGGTTTCACTATCGCCAAAATCTGTCCAAAATAAGCCCAATGCATTTCTATGTGCTTATTTTGGACCTAAGCTTGTCACCTCCTTCCGGCCTTTGGGACAACGACTCCCACTGTTAGTGTGGCAACATGAGCATCCCATAATTATATACAGAACTCTGCCTGTCACCAGCTGTCTACTACCTTAGGTATGGATAAAGTGATTAGCAGACGTGATCAGCAGAGATCGCACCATGGATAGAACACACATTTTGATTGGTTTACAGTTTAGTACTCGGCAGCATTTGCCTGTCCAGCTAGCATTACATTTACATTTACATTTAAGTCATTTAGCAGACGCTCTTATCCAGAGCGACTTACAAATTGGTGCATTCACCTTATGACATCCAGTGGAACAGCCACTTTACAATAGTGCATCTAAATCTTTTAAGGGGGGGGGTCAGAAGGATTACTTTATCCTATTCTAGGTATTCCTTAAAGAGGTGGGGTTTCAGGTGTCTCCGGAAGGTGGTGATTGACTCCGCTGTCCTGGCGTCGTGAGGGAGTTTGTTTGTATGTTCTAGCAAACATAAAAGTAAGAATTTTACAAAAATGTGCAAGAACTGACATTGCCAACACATGGAAATGTGTTCAGATGAAACAAATACAGTGCCTTCGGAAAGTATTCAGACCCCTTGACTTTCTCCACCGTTTGTGTTACGTTACAGCCTTATTCTAAAATTGATAAAATCGTTTTTCCCCTCATCAGTCTACACACAATATCCCATAATGACAAAGCAAAAACAGATTTTTAGAATCTTTGCAAATTTAGAAAAAATAAAAAATATTACATTTACATACAGTTGAAGTAGGAAGTTTACATGCACTTAGGTTGGAGTCATTACAACTCGTTTTTCAATCACTCCACAATTTTGGTGACAAAGATTGTACTTTTTTGAGAAATGTCCTCTGGTCTCATGAAACAAACTTAGAACTGTTTGGCCATAATGACCATCCTTATGTTTGGAGGAAAAAAGGGGAGGCTTGCAAGCCGAAGAACACCATACCAACCGTGAAGCACGGGGGTGGCAGCATCATGTTGTGGGGATGCTTTGCTGCAGGAGGGACCGGTGCACTTCACAAAATAGATGGCATCATGAGGAAAGAAAATTATGTGGATACACTGAGGCAACATCTCAAGACATCAGTCAGGAAGTTAAAGCTTGGTCGCAAATGGGTCTTCTAAACGGACAATGACCACAAGCATAAGTTGTGTCAAAATGGCTTAAGGACAACAAAGTCAAGGTATTGGAGTGGCCATCACAAAGCCTTGGCCTCAATCCTATAGAAAATATGTGGGCAGAACTGAAAAAGCATGGGCGAGCAAGGAGGCCTACAAACCTGACTCAGTTACACCAGCTCTGTCAGGAGGAATGGGCCAAAATTCACCCAACTTATTGTGGGAAGCTTGTGGAAGTCTACCCAAAATGTTTGACCAAAGTTAAACAATTTAAAGGCAATGCTACCAAATACTAATTGAGTGTATGTAAACTTCTGACCCACTGGGAATGAAATGAAAGAAATAAAAGCTGAAATAAATCATTCTCTCTACTATTATTCTGACATTTCACATTCATAAAATAAAGTCGGGATTCTAACTGACCTAAGACAGGGAATTTTTACTAGGATTAAAAGTCAGGAATTGTGAAAAACTGAGTTTAAATGTATTTGACTAAGGTGTATGTAAACTTCTGACTTCAACTGTAAGTATTCAGACCCTTTACTCAGTACTTTGTTGAAACACCTTAGGCAGCGATAACAGCATCATTGGGTATGACACTACAAGCTTGGCATACCTCTATTTGGGGAGTTTCTCACATTCTTCTCTGCAGATCCTCTCAAGCTCTGTCAGGTTGGATGGAGAGTGTTGCTGCACAGCTATTTTCAGGTCTCTCCAGAGATGTTCGACCGGGTTCAAGTCCAAGCTCTGGCTGGGCCACTCAAGGACATTCAGAGACTTGTTCCGAAGTCACTCCTGCATTGTCTTGGCTGTGTGCTTAGGGTCGTTGTCCTGTTGGAAGGGGAACCTTCGCCCCAGTCTGAGGTCCGGAGCACTCTGGAGCAGGTTTTCATCAACAATCTCTTTGTACTTTGCTCAATTCATCCCTGCCTTGATCCTGACTAGTCTCCCAGTCCCTGCCGCTGAAAAACATTCCCACAGCATGATGCGGCCACCACCATGCTTCACCTTAGGGATGGTGCCAGGTTTCCTCCAGATGTGATGCTTGGCATTCAGGCCAAAGAGTTCAATCTTGGTTTCATCAGACCAGAGAATCTTGTTTCTCATTGTCTGAGAGTCTTTAAGTGCCTTTTGGTAAACTCCAAGCGGGTTGTCATGTGTCTTTTACTGAGGAGTGGCTTCCGCCTGGCCATTCTACCATAAATGCCTGATTGGTGGAGTGCTGCAGAGATGGTTGTCCTTCTGGAAGTTTCTCCCATCTCCACAGAAGAACTCTAGAGCTCTGTCAGAGTGACCACCGTATTATTGGTCACCTCCCTGACCAAGGCCCTTCTCCCCCGATTGCTCAGTTTGGCCGGCTGGCCAGCTCTAGAATGAGTCTTGGTGGTTCTAAACTTTTTTAATTTAAGAATTACGGCGGCCACTGTGTTTTTGGGGACCTTCAATGCTAAATACATTTTTTGGTACCCTTCCCAAGATCTGTGCTTCGACATAATCCTGTCTTGGAGCTCTACGGACAATTCATTCGACCTCATGGCTTGGTTTTTGCTCTGACATGCACTGTCAACTGTGGGACCTTGTATAGAAAGGTGTGTGCCTTTCCAAATCATGTCCAATCAATTGAATTTACCACAGATGGACTCTAATCAAGTTGTAGAAACATCTCAAGGATGATCAATGGAAACAGGATGCATCTGAGCTAAATTTCGAGCCTCATAGCAAAGGGTCTGAATACTAATAGATTTTAATAGATTTGCAAACATTTCTAAAAACCTGTTTTCGCATTGTCAATATGGGGTATTGTGTGTAGATTGCTGAGAATTTAAAAACAAATACATTTTAGAAGGAGGCTGTAACTTAATTAACAAAATGTGGAAAAAGTTAAGGGGTCTGAATACTTTCCCGAAGGCACTGTAAACACAATATGTGACCAACTGGCTCGATTCGGTCTTATGTAGCAAAATTTGAAATTGTGTTTTTTACATTGAATAAAAGTAGAGACTAAGTGCTATAAAATTGTATATCATACACAACAGTTGAGGAACAATGGGAAAGTAATTATGCTTTGAAAGTAATTATGCTTTGAAAGTAAACTTGTAACCCCACTTTTGAGAAAATGTCCCTTGAATGTTTTCGTACACCTACTGGAGAGCTCTTCTTTGTCTACACACATTCAGCATCAATCACACCCTCTTAAGCCTTACCCCCACCCATCTCTTTTTTTAATTTATTTTTTAATTTTAAAGGGTGGATCAGCTTAATATTGCGGAAAGAATGTTGCTTCCATCAATGTAATTGTCTGCATCATTTCCAATCCCCCATATAATTTTTTTGTAAATATATATATCCATATACCTACATGCATGCATACATATACACATATATACAGTACATACCCATATAGACATACATACTTTTTTTAGAATATACCTTTATTATTCCCCGCAAACCCTACCACCCTTCCCCCAATTAGAGTAAACCAATAAACACTTAGGCTTCTACCTTCAGTTTATATATCTTATACACATTTTACAGACACAATCTATTTTACAATAGTTATATTTTGTTTGTTTTTAGTCCTTCCTCTATTTCTGATGTCCATCCAGTTTGATTTCTATTTGTAACTGTGCTATTTCACAAAAGTTCTGAACCTATATACATACCCCCACTCATCTCTTTAAGGATTCACATGTGAGGCCATGTGCTAAACAGGGGTTACATTTGTGTACTAAACAACCAAAGATTTCAAGACTAAAGGCTGGTTTATACTACGTCTATTGACATGTCTGTATACAGTTCAATATTAGAGGAAAATGAACTCACAACAAGATCATTATTTACAAGTTACAGAATATTAAAGAAAATAGCTTACGGTTATGAGTGTGAAGAAATAAAAGCAGGGCATTCTACTGGAAGAATTTTAGAACATGGACTCTGTCTCGTTGGCCTAACGTTATGTCCTAATTTGACTTCGGTGCGGGTCATGTTGTTCTTCACATTACTGTCTCTGGTAAACACACACTATATCAAATAAAATCTAAGTTTATTTCTCACATGCACAGGATACAGAAGGTGTAAACGGTACAGTGAAATGGTTACTTGCATAGTGGTGTCTTTTGTTTAGACATGTAGCTAGCTACAATCAATGAACTATAATCTCAACTCATAACAATACTACCCTGGATGAATCTACCGGTAGCTGAACGCTAACAAACTAGGTTCAATGTTAGCTAGCTAGCTAGTTCACATGTTCCAGAAGGTATTTTTGTAAAAACAAAAAAAACGCATTTTGAAAACCAGTCACATATGTAAAAACCAGCTTCTCCCTCAACAGAGATCAATCATCTCCCAAACTAAAGCATATAGCTTGCTATGGCTCACCACCTAATTGTGACACACCCAAGACACACGTTGTTAGTGAAGCAGCAACTTCCTTTCTGTTACGCCATGCTCCGGTTCAGTAATAAAGCACACAGTTTATAAAGAGCCACTTCTTCCAAGGCAAAAGGAGTTCCATGTGTTATTACACTTTCATGTATCATTTGTTGCCTGTTTGCAACCATGTTTTACCAAGCTAGCTAGCTAACCAGGCTCGTGATGAGCTAAGCTAGATATCTAGCTAGCGCAGTTCACGTTGGACAATTTCAGTTGAAACTGGAWCGAGAAAGGTCTGGGTTCACTTTTAAAATGACATTTATTGACAGCTAGACCACGTACATAAACCTTGACTAACCATGGGGTCTAGATTTTTTTTATACATTTCCCATTTGGCATATCTCTTTTGTGGTGGTTTGAAGCAGCAGTTACAGCTGTGTTGACATGACAAATGGGTTCCGAACAGAATGGTATAGCGCCGACCAGCTTGTGGTCCTAAAAAACGGAAATGAGTTACCTCTGGTTCGTTCAGCCATTCATACTGTATGGGGGGAAATGAATGGGAAAAGAATGGGGTTTTATGATAAACGCCAAAAATAAGGTCTGAGGTGAACACAGACTTAGTAAATCTTACACATTTTGTTTTATGATATAATATCAGTCAGTTAACATGACCTATATGAATTATGAAGCCTTTATGTGCTTGTTTTGATTTACATAAATGCTTCAAAATTCACAAAAAGTTATGTTAGCTGAAGAAGATTGCCATAGAACAAAATGTATAAGATCTCCCCTACACCTGTTTTTATCACATACCTTATTTTCAGCATTTATCCAAAAACCCTACAGAAAAACACATTCATTTCCCAATAGGCTTTGACCAACGAGCCATGGCAGGGTTAGTGCCTACAAAAAGTGACCATTAGGCTAATTGCTCTATGATTGATTTATATTTCTTGTGATGCAATTCAATTCAATTGCAGGCAATTTTTGGGGGGTTGAGACACTGACCAACCCAGATGCAACTTTGTTGCAAGCAACATAAATTGCATCCAGATAGCTTCCTGTGAATATCCGCTTTTATGGTAAATTTTAATTGCAACTCAATGTAGCCTACTTGTTGATGTTTCGCCCACTATAGGCCTAGGCCTACTCCATAGAAAGTCAAGTCAATTGCAACCTAAAGACATTCAGTTCCAAAATTTGCAATCAAACGCTAAGCTACACAATTTTACCCCTCTCCAAATTAATATTTATTCGGGTGATATTAATTTAAGCGCAGTGTTGTCAAAACGTGCAACGGCGAGCCTGCCAGTTGGAGCGCATGCAAGGGGAGCGAGCACCGGTCACTCCCCACCGCCAATGGCCTGCTCGCCCCAACCGGCTGCTCTGGGACTGCCTGTCAAGCCAAGCTCCTCGCGTCTACCGGCTCCCTTATCACTCAATATATCTTCTCTACTCTACCTTTCTGCAGAAACAGCCTGGCGTTACGTCAGACCCGGGCAAAAACCGCAGGGCAAGCAAGTCGGCGTCTAAGGAGCTAGGCATTGCTGCCAAACCCGGGTTAAGGCTGCTCACTCACAGCTCAGCGTTCAATGTCATTAAAAAGGAACACTTTTAAACCGCGGCAGCATGTGGTAAGTCAATTTTTCTCTGATAAATTTTTCCAGCCGTTGGGATTTTGACCGTTTTCACTCACATGACACTTTGACCAGTGGTCTCTGGCTGGCATAATTGCGCAAAAACTGCGGTAACACCGTGTGTTGGAGATTGTTCAGACATAGACTAACAAACGTTCAGCCACTTTGAAACCAACATGACATGATGATGAGGCACCCAAGCTTTTCAACAACCACTTGCAGAGATTTTTTCTTCATTTTTTCAATTTGAGTCTTGATCATTTCAAATACAAACATGCCTCATGCTCGAAATAGGAACCCTAGCCCCATCCCAGAGGTAACATGGGATACGGGATTGAAGGAGATGAACGAAACTTGGAAGGGAGCTATTGCCTGTCTCGGGGTGGCAGTCTTTTTCGTCATGACCATTGGGATCATATACTGGCAAGTGGTGGATCAGCCCAACAAGAACTGGATCCTAAAGGGGAGTTATAGCGGGCTAATCTGGGAGAGACGGACTCACTCTCTGGTCATACAGACACTGACAGAAGACAAGACCTACGTGGAGATTGACGTGGGCAACGTGGGGAACCCTGATATTGAAGTGCCGTTTGTCAGGAACCTGTGCTGGCTCAATAAGACGGAGTTCTGCTATACATGGGATTCGGTGGCGGATGTTAAAATCTCTTTGGAGGTGAATGAGGCGACGGAGACGGAGTGTTATAGCATGACATGGGCGCCGGTGCATTGTCATGTGGAGCTGAAGGTACGGGAACGGTTTCTCTCTCTATCTCTCTCTCTCTCTCTCTCTCTCTCTGTGTGTGGCATACACACAGCCGATTCATACTGTCAGACAGATATCAGACTATTCAGAGACGTTTTATTCACATAAACCCATCAGGATATATTTTCCAAAATTGTCGTTTCCAAATCAAATCAATTTACATGCATAAGTGGCTTTTCTTATTGGGAGACCAGTGATGGTTGTCACACTTTTTTATTCTTGTGTGTATTTGTCAGCACCAGTATATCTTACAAGAGTCTTTTCAATATTATGAGAAAGACCAAGGTCTTTGGTTGAAACGGGTCCCGTTTTATCCTGCATATCTTATTCTAACATGGAGTTAGTTATAAGCCATCAAACCCTCTGTCCACTTGTGACAACCAGCGCCATTGTGGGGTTGGTTGTCACACAGTATGGGGGTTGGTTGTCACAATGTTTGCTAGTAACTTATTCTTTGTAACAGGAAATTAAGCAATATAGCATGTAGCTTACAGCATATGATTGAACAATATTCCTAACAACATTCAGCATTTTATCCCTTGATAATAACATGACATATTGAGTAAATTTGTGTGTGTGAATGTAAATTTAAGAGTGCTGTCCTATTTTTGTTCTAAACAATGTGTGCGTGAGAGGGAGGCAAGGAAGTGAGCTCTCTATAGTACAAGCAAAAAAGAGTTTAGGATTTATTGTAGTGTCCCTGGGCAATATGCCCAGCAAACCAAAATTGGTTCTGTGAAAGTTCGCAGAACATTCGTTCGGTTGTGGCAGATATTCTCATAACACAAAAACTGTCCAGTTGGACTGATGATTACACAATGTTTGTGTAAAACATTTTCCTGATGTTGCAAGAATGTTCCCAGAATGTTGCTCTCGCATTTTGTTGCAGCAGTATGTCGATAATACTAATCCGGTCCAAAAAACGTCACTGGTACATTGTGCTATTACATTACCTAGAAACCTAATGAGAACGTTTGGGTTCGGGGAATGTTCTTTTGTGGTTGTTACAGATGTTGTGCACAACATTTTAGTGAATGTTAGGACAACATTCCAAGGATATTTAATTTTAATATTACTTTATTTTTTAATCCAAAAACATTATTTGAATGTTATCATCCTAATGATTTCTGGTCAAACAACATATGAAAGAGGGGTCTTAGAAAACAGTAGAGTATAGTTCAGTACAATACAGTACAGTACAGTAGACTAGAGTTCAGTACAATACAGTAGAGTTTAGTACAGTAGAGCACATTTGAGCACACTAGCGTAGAGTACAGTATAATTTACTGTATTGTACTATACTGTACTGTACTCTACTGTACTGTACTCTTTTGTACTGTACTAAACTGTGCTGTGCTGTACTGTTCTCTACTGTGCTGTTCTGTGATGTCCAAACCTGTGAAACATAGATGTCTATGATTGGTACAGATTTGGTCCGGTCCTATTTTACTGCTGCTGTTTAATAATTTGCTACTTTGATTTTCTATTTTCTATATTTTACTTAACACTTATTTAAATGTTTTTCTTAACTTAAAGCATGGTTGGTTAAGGGCTTGTAAGTAAGCATTTCACTGTAAGGTCTACACCTGTTGTATTCGGCGCATGTGACAAATACAATTGGATTTGATTTGATACCCCCATTTTCTTTTACTTTCACCTACGCTACCGTTCAAAAGTTTGGGTCAACTTTTGTTGTTTTAATCCATTAAAATATAATCAAATTTATCAGAAATACAGTGTAGACATTGATAATGTTGTAAATGACCATTGTAGCTGGAAACGGCTGATTTTTAATGGAATATCTACATAGGCGTACAGAGGCCCATTATCAGCAACCATCACTCCTGTGTTCCAATGGCACGTTGTGTTAGCTAATCCAAGTTTATCATTTTAAAAGGCTTGATCTAATTGATCATTAGAAAACCCTTTTGCAATTATGTTAGCAGAGCTGAAAACTGTTGTGCTAGTTAAAGAAGCAATACAACTGGCCTTCTTTAGACTAGTTGAGTATCTGGAGCATCAGCATTTGTGGGTTCGATTACAGGCTCAAAATGGCCCGAAACAAAGGACTTTCTTCTGAAACTCGTCAGCCTATTCTTGTTCTGAGAAATGAAGACTATTCCATGCGAGAAATTGCCAAGCAACTGAAGATCTCGTACAACACTTTGTACTACCCCCTTCACAGAACAGCGCAAACTGTCTCTAACCAGAATAGAAAGATGAGTGTGACGCCCGGTGCACAACTGAGCAAGAGGACAAGTACATTAGAGTGTCTAGTTTGAGAAACAGACGCCTCACAAGTCCTCAACTGGCAGCTTCATTAAATAGTACCAGCAAAACACCAGTCTCAACGTCAACAGTGAAGAGGTGACTCCGGGATACTGGACTTCTAGGCAGAGTTGCACAGAAAAATCCATATCTCAGACTAGCCAATAAAAATAAATGATTAAGATGGGAAAAATAACACAGTCACTGGACCAAGGAAGATTGGAAAAAAGTGTTATGGACAGACAAATCTAAGTTTGAGGTGTTCGGATCACAAGAAGTGTCACGGTCGTTGAAATGAGTGGACCAAGGCGCAACGTGCGTAGAGTTCCACATTATATTTAATAGTGAAACTTACAACCAAAACAACAAAGAAATTACAAATGTGCAGTATTGCAGTGCTCAAGGCAACTATACAAAAACTATCCCACAAACAACAGGTGGGAAAAGACTGCCTAAATATGATCCCCAATCAGAGACAACGATAGACAGCTGCCTCTGATTGGGAACCATACCAGGCCAACATAGAAAACGAAAAACTAGAATGCCCACCCTAATCACACCCTGACCTAACCAAATAGAGAAATAAAAGGATCTCTAAGGTCAGGGCGTGACAGAAGAAAGAACAACATTCGTGAGACGCAGAAAAAATGAAAAAGATGCTGGAGGGGTGTCTTGACGCAATCTGTCAAGCATGGTGGAGGCAATGTGATGTGTCTGGGGGTGCTTTGTGGTGGTAAAGTAGGAGATTTGGACAGGGTAAAAGGGATCTTGAAGAAGGAAGGCGATCACTCCATTTTCATCGCCATGCCATAACCCTGTGGACGGTGCTTAATTAGAGCCAATTTCCTCCTACAACAGGACAATTACCCAAAGCACAGCTCCAAACTATGCAATAACTATTTAGGGAAGAAGCAGTCAGCTGGTGTTCTGTTATAAATGGAGTGGCCAGCACAGTCACTGGATCTCAACCTATGAGGTGTGTAGGAGCAGCTTGACCGTATGGTACGTAAGAAGTGCCCATCAAGCCAATCCAACTTGTGGGAGGTGCTTCAGGAAGCATGGGGTGAAATTTACATTTACATTTAAGTCATTTAGCAGACGCTCTTATCCAGAGCGACTTACAAGTTGGTGCATTCACCTTATGATGTCCAGTGGAACAACCACTTTACAATAGTGCATCTAACGCTAAGGGGGGGGGGGGGTTAGAAGGATTACTTTATCCTATCCTAGGTATTCCTTAAAGGGTGGGGTTTCAGGTGTCTCCGGAAGGTGGTGATTGATTCCGCTGACCTGGCGTCGTGGGGGAGTTTGTTCCACCATTGGGGTGCCAGAGCAGCGAACAGTTTTTACTGGGCTGAGCGGGAGCTGTACTTCCTCAGAGGTAGGGAGGCGAGAGGCCAGAGGTGGATGAACGCAGTGCCCTTGTTTGGGTGTAGGGCCTGATCAGAGCCTGAAGGACGGAGGTGCCGTTCCCCTCACGACTCCGTAGGCAAGCACCATGGTCTTGTAGCGGATGCGAGCTCAACTGGAAGCCAGTGGAGAGAGCGGAGGACGGTGACGTGAGAGAACTTGGGAAGGTTGAACACCAGACGGGCTGCGGCATTCTGGATGAGTTGTAGGGGTTTAATTGCACAGGCAGGGAGCCCAGCCAACAGCGAGTTGCAGTAATCCAGACGGGAGATGACAAGTGCCTGGATTAGGACCTGCGCCGCTTCCTGTGTGAGGCAGGGTCGTACTCTGCGAATGTTGTAGAGCATGAACCTACAGGAACGGGTCACCGCCTTGATGTTGGTTGAGAACGACAGGGTGTTGTCCAGGATCACGCCAAGGTTCTTCAGATTCCCTCAACAAATTGACAACTAGAATGCCAAAGGTCTGCAAAGGTGTAATTGCTGCAAATGGAGGAATCTTTGACGAAAGCAAAGGACACAATTATTATTTCAATTAAAAATCATTATTTATAACCGTGTTAACGTCTTGACTATATTTCCTATTCATTTTGCAACTCATTTCATGCATGTTTTCATGGAAAACAAGGACATTTCTAAGTGACCCCAAACTTTTGAACCGTAGTGTATGAAAAACACTTATATCATGCTGACATAAATTGACCAGGTGAATGAGTTCTTTCAAAGAGTTCACATATTCGAACATTAAAAAATAACACACAGTGCCATTTTGATTGGGAGTAATTAGCACTGTGACAACCAACTCCTGAGACAAACAACCCCAGTCTCCTCTATACTTTAATATTGTGCCTATTTTTATAAATAACAGGGAAGCTTTTTGGATTGTGTGCACTAGGCCTAATGTTTGTAGCCTATTGTTTGTAGAATTATTGGGGGACTGACAAATTAGTTAATTGATTGTTAAAATATACCCTGGAAACAGTTTCATTTGTGACTCGTTTCAGCAAACTAGGCYTATGTCGCAGGTCACTACTTCACAGGAGAGCCATTTGAACGTAAACTATTTTTTTGCTGTTGCCAGAAATGCCTTCTGGAACATGTGAACTTTTATGTGCCTTAATAACAAACTTGTATGCAATTTGTAAATACGAATAAATTGTTAAATTACGAGCCTAGTTGGTTAAGCCACAGAAAAAGTAGTTACCTTCCCACTAGCCATGATTGGCTGAGATAATGAGTGGGCTGGACATGCCGAGAGAGGAGTTCAGATTGGTCTGCCATATAGAAGGCTTCTYTCTGTTTGAGCTGGTCAGTCTGTGTTGGTAATTCTGTCGAACGCAGATTTTTTTATGTATCGTGTAGTGGAGCTGCATAAGGGTTGATCTCCACTTTCTGGAGGATCGAGTTTTGAAATCAGTGGAATTAGAGTATGATAGCTAAAGAAATTGAGAAAATACCTGTCTCCGGATGACATCTTCAAACTAAGGGCAACCCTGGCATGGCATCTGTGACAGTCCATCATGCATGATGATGTATACAGGTAAGATAGTCTCGCTAGCTACATTTTCAGATATTACACATTTCTAATTTTGACAGAAAGTGGTTTCATTTCAAGCTGAAGTGTACTGTTAGCTAGCTAGCTGACGTTAGCTGGCTGGCTCGCTAGCTAACGTTACGTGTATGATGTTATTATTCGTGTCTCAGATCTGTTTGCTTTGRTAGTTAGAGACTAATGTTAGCTAGCTAACATTGAACCTGGTTGARTAGCTACCACTACCAGCAGATTCCTGCAAGGCGTTGTAACGTAATGAGTTGGCACTATGTTCATTGTTATTTAACTAACTAACGTTAGCTGGCTGGGTCGCTAGCTAACGTTATGTGACGTGTATGATCTCACATGTTGTTTACCTAGCTAGGTTAATTGTGTTTACCAAGCTAGCTACATGTCTTAAGCTAAAGTGTACTGTTAGCTAGCTAGCTAACGTTAGCTGGCTGGCTCCCTAGCTAACGTTACGTGTATGATATTATTATTCGTATCCCAGAGCCGTTTGCTTGGCTAGTTAGAGCCTAATGTTAGCTAGCTGCCTGGCTGGCTCGCTAGCTAACATTACATATATGATGTTATTATTTGTATCTCAGAGCCATTTGCTTTACTTGTTAGAGCCTAATGTTAGCTCGCTAACATTGAATCTGGTTGGTTAGCTCCCATCCGATTCATGCAGGGTAGTAACGACATTATTTGGCTCTATGTTCATTGTTGTTTAACTAGCTAACGTTAGCTGGCTGGCTCGCTAGCTAACGTTACGCGATGTGTATGATCTTACACGTTGTTTACCTAGCTAGGTAGCTACATGTCTTAACAAAAGACTCCACTATGCAAGTAACCATTTCAGGTATGTTTGTAAATTCAGTCTGAGTATGCCAGAGTGCAGAATAACTGATGAATTTATGAATGCATAACACCCGTTGAATATGGACAGTGTTAGTAAACGTCGGCAAAAAAAGCGTAATGAAATTGTTGCCAGCAGAGCTGGTTAGGCTGTTTTCATGTTATCCAGAGGTAAACAAATCATCGGCCAGAGTGTCAAGTGTGTGCTCTGAGAGCAAAACGAGATGGGTGGGGCTAAAGCTTAAGAGGGTGTGAACGATGCTGAATGGGTGTAGACAAAGAAGAGCTCTTCACTAGGTACCAACACTTTCAATGGCCATTCTCTCAAAAATGAGTTTACAAGTTTATCAACTTTCAAAGCAGAGTTACTTTCTCATTGTTCCTCAAAAATGCATTGTATGATATACCATTAATGTAGCTCTAAGTCTCTTTTTTTATCCAATGTAAAAAACACAATTAAACATTTTGCTACATAAGACCAATTTGAGCCAGTTGGTCACATTTATCCTAGACATTTAAACTATTTGGTTGAACTTGAATACATTTTAATCAGATGTCCAGTGTGCGCACGATGCACAGACATGGCTGTGGAAGGGAAGCAGGATGTTGAACGTCCAGTCTGRTTCATCATGGCACTGGGTTCTAAGACCACAGAATTACTGTCCTTCAGTCCCTCCTGTTGCCTAATGATTAAACGCTTAACAATTCGGATGTTTTGAAAGTTGAATCCTTGTATTGGTACATTCCCTGGCATAAGTCTGTTGTCCCGTGTCATTAGGGGATTCCAGTGGCTTTATATCCTAAAAGATTGTCATTTCATAAGTCCCAAATCCTATCACGTGTGTGCGAGAAATTACAAGATTATGTTATAATGCTGTAATTGCATCAAATGGTTGTTTTATGCAACAGAATAAGGGGTTGTTAGAACACTCATCTAGAACACTCAATCGATTCACTTTATATGTGTGTGTTGTCTTGATCGGCTCCCTTATTAATAAGTGAATAAAGATGTCATTTAAGTATAACTCTGACTTGTGTGATAAGTTTGTCTCTCCTCATTTGATAGTAAAGAAATGAACTATCACACGTGTCTCAGGTGTCTCAGCCTGGCACTTGTATAAATTCCTGGCACGGAGCGGAAAATACTTGGAGGAAAAGCAGAATGAACATCATAGAGGCTAGGGTGAAAGACTACAAATGTGGCGTGATGGGGTTTACGTGGACATATCTTCTTCTTTAGGCTACAGTAAAGCAGCGAAGTGGAGATGAATTCAAATGTGGCACTTGAATCCATGTGGAATCATATTACCGGCCACCAGACCATGTTCTCTGCACATTTGAAGAAAATGTAATGTAATATTGTAGGCCTGTCATTTTTCATTTGATTCAATGTCACATGCCATTATTATTCCACATAATTCACAAGCTTTACTATAAGTGGAATATTGATCAGGTATATATATATTTTTTTAATGTAACCTAATTTTGATGCCCCAAAATTACAAAACACAGTCGCTTACAGTACTACAGTACTTATATAGTACTTAGTACTTATATAGTACTTAGTACTCAGTATATAAGGAGTATGTGGAGTGCAATATTTTGCCAGTTACGCTGTAAAGAGGATGCCATGAATTTGACAGTAACTTACAGGAAGAAAAGTGGCAAGTAAGTTACTGTATTTTATATTGCAGTAAATCTACTGTAATCTAAATACATTATCAAAGCAAGTACTGTGTAATTACACACAGTACAATACCATACAATTGCATGTATTATACTGTAAAAAAGTAAATGCTACTGTAATCATAATGAATGAATGGATAAATGGATAAATTAATGAATGAAATTCATTGAGGGGAGGGGTTTGTATTTCACAGTATTGTAATTACATAAGATTGGTGTAAGCAGGTTGGCTGCTAGGTAATGTGTTTATGAATATTTGGTGTTTTATATCACTTGCACTACTAGAGGCCTTCAGGCTTCCAAACTGGCAGCGACTACAGGGCAAAACAGACCAAAAAGAAATGGCAAAACGTTCAACCATTTTAGGCTTAAAGGCCCAATGCAGCCATTTTTATATACATTTTAAGTCATTTCTGGGTAACAATTAATTAGATTACTGTAATAGTTTTCCATTCAAAGGGTTAAAAAATAATCATAAATATCATTTTAGCAACAACTTTTTCTCTCTTTGTTATTGGTTTATTAACTAATTTACCGCCTGGTGATAGGCAAGCTGAAACCCCACCCATTCAAAACATGCTGATTATATACACTGAGTGTACTAAACATTAGGAAAACCTGCTCTTTCCTTGACATAGACTGACCAGGTGATTGCAGGCGAAAGCTATGATTCCTTATTGATGTAACCTGTTAAATCCACTTCAATCAGTGTAGACGAAGGGGAGGAAACACGTTAAAGAAGAACTTTTAAGCCTTGAGACAATTGAGACATGGATTGTGTATGTGTGCTATTCAGAGGGTGAATTGACAAGAGAACATATTTAAATGCCTTTGAACGGGGTATGGTAGTAGGTGCCAGGCACACCAGTTTCAGTGTGTCAAGAACTACAATGCTACTGTGGTTTTCACGCTCAGCAGTTTCCCGTATCAAGAATGGTCTATCATCCAAAGGACATAACACTGATCACATTTGTTCACACTTTTTACAGTGTTAGTTTCATCAGTTGTTGTACAAGATGATACAAAACACAGGAAAAACGAAATTGTTGACTGCACTAGGCCTTTAAGACGTGTTACCACTCCAACCTATCCCCTATACATTTTAAATTGATGGGGCAATATAACCACATAGGGGTTAAATTAGTAGACCAGTCTCACTAACGGGTGCAACAAAAATAGCTTTTTACAAAGTATGCCTCAAAATAGGTTAATGAGCCAGAAACAACAATACAATGCACCCACTTGTGGTCAAAAGTATTTTTGTGCTCCAAAAATACGGTACGATGCTGTATTCTGTGGGGTATGATTGCAGTACCCTTGAAATACAGCAAATCTTTCCCCACCCACAATGCAACATAGTTTACAGTATGCTGCAGTAAAATGTTTCACAGCATTTTACTGTTGATGATACCTCAACTGACTCTATAAATTACAGTTTTACGTCACAGCGTACAGTTAAGTCAAGTGGATATAGCGATCACTATAATTAAGATTTCATTGGATAAATTTGTTGTAAAATTGTTCTGACAGGCTACACCTAAGTGTTTTCCAGATATGGCAGATTTGTCTGGATAATTTGTTGAGAATTTATGCAGCATCTACGTATTACACCTCTCTTGGCCGTATGAAATCAAAAAGAGCTACTTCTGATTTATTAATATATTTATTTAAATCACAGCTCTTGGTAGAAAAGTCTGTTGCCCTCAGTCACAACCAGCTCATTATTTTTGTAGACAGCACTTTTTAAGTTAGATCTTCAACGCTCGTCCGCTCTTCCATTGCTCCTCCTTTTTCTTCTTCCTTATCCTCCTCTTCCCCCTTCTCCTTCTCCTCCCCCCTCCTCCTTTATTTTTTATGAAGATATGTATTAGTGTTTGAGATTGATTCTAGATGACACTAAAGACCTCAGATCAACCCCTTTAGATTTTCCTACTCTGTCTCAATCTCTGTTTTCTTCCACTGTGTATTCTTCATCGTTCAACTACCTTTCATCTATCGCTCATCATTGTCCTCCCTCCTTCTTTACCTTGTTTCAATTCACCTTTCTCTCCCCGTTCTGTTTCTTTAGAGGAATATTCTCTCTTCCTCCACTTCCACTGTCACAAGCCCAGTCTCTTTTTTCTCTTTGTCCATCTCTCACTCCCTCTTCCTGTCAGTGTATTCATCTCCTCTCTCCTCTGTCTTCTCCAACCATCTACTTCTCTCTCTCCTCCTTCTATTTCACTCACTCTTTAACCGCGTCTTCTCTAACTGTGTGTGTGTATCTCCCCCCTCCCCAGGACTGCTTCTCCATGGCTAACATGTCGTGGTACGGTGGCGCCAGCGTCCAGAACCAGAGTTGGCCAATCAACGAGCAGAATGTCACCATGCAGCCGTTCACTGTTAGCAACCTCAGGGACAACCCCTCTGGCTTTGGCTCAGTCCTCGAACGCTACTTCCTGGGCTCGTCAGGTAAGGGGTCATCGCCTTGACACACGAGCGCAATATCTGGTCCGTCAGCTTAATAAAGGGTGCAGAATGAGAATGTTGAGCCAGATTGATTTCGCTAAAAGGTGCCTCTATTCACTGTTACAGGGTTTGATACATATTCCATCCTCTAATGGTTATGGTTAGGACAGGGGCAGGGATATCTGATTCCAACATCTGTGGTTATTGGTGACTTGATGAGTCACAGGGACAGGGGAAAGCCCTGTCGTTGTTCTTCTGTCGACTTACTGTATCACTTACAGGCCTACGGGACACATGCTCTGTAAATAGAGTGTAACACAATACAGGTTGTCCCTGGGTTTATTCATTGAGAGATTATACTACAAAGGGCAGCAAACCACCAATTGTACGTGAACTCCTAGGGATGCAGCACTAATTGCCTTTTGTTTCTATTATTAGAAGCAACAGATTACTTTATTGGAAAGGTTATTTTGGGGGGTGTCGGTTTGATCGGGATAGGAGTGTGGGGAATGCCATGCTAGTGGTCCCAGCCGGATGTAAATGTGTGTGTGTGTGATGAGGGGTATTGCAATGACCCCTGGGGACTATAGACCACCACGCCTGCTATGTGTGGCATGTGTGACAGGGCTTCTGAGCTCCAAACCCAGTCTCTGCTTAAAGTACACGCCAAACACACACACACACACACACACACACACACACACACACACACCACACACACACACACACACACACACACACACACACACACACACACACACACACACACACACACACACACACACACACAAACACACACAATGAGAAAGGGTACAAAATACAAAGACATCTCAATGCAATGTGTGTGAGTCAAGGTTTGTATGTGTGTGTACGTGTGCACGCGTGTGACTGTGTTGTGTACACATGTGTGAGTGAGAGAGTGTACCATGACTGTGTGTGTTTGTTGGAGCTAAAACATGCTAATCTTTGTCCCAGACAGCTTTGCCAGTCCAGATCAGAGCATGGGGCAATACATCAACTAAAAGCCATAATTATCATCATGTGATACAAACAAAGGCCCTTTGTGATTCATCAGACCATTGTTTCCCCACTCACTCACACACACACACACACACACACACTCACAGAGTCTTATATAACACAGTAGCAGGGGCTTAACTGTCACATGACTTAAATCTCTTTTCCACCTTCTGAGAGGGCAGCAGTAATGTCCAGGACCTTTTAACCCACTATCTATCACTGTGCTTTGAAGACAAATAACAAAAGTTCTCTGGGCTGAAGCTACTGCCACTATCTCTGGGCATAGCAAAGCTGATCCACAACCATGCCAGACATGCTAATGTGATACTAATGCTAACATTTTGCAGGTAATATTTCCTCATTCAAAATTAACACTCAGAATAAAATGTAGTGCCGGTTTCCCAGACACAGATTAAGCCTAGTCCTGGATTAAAAAGCTTCTCCACTGAAAGCACTTTTCAAATCAAATCAAATTGTATTGGTCACATACACATATTTAGCAGATGTGATTGTGGGTGTAGCGAAATGTTTGTGTTCCTAGCCCCAACAGTGCAGTAGTATATAACAATTCACAACAATACACACAAATCTAGAAGTAAATAATGGAATTAAGAAATATATAAATATTAGGACGAGCAATGTCGGAGTGGCATTGACCAAAATACAGTCGAATAGAATACAGTCACGCCTGCTCCCCCTCTCCCTCCTTGCCCTGCATTACGCACTCCTGACACCATCATTACGCACACCGGCTTCCCTCGTCACGCGCATCAGCGACCATTTGAACTCACCTGGACTCGATCACCTGTATTATTTCCTTCCCTATACTTGTCTGTCCCCCAGCTCTGCTCCCCGCTTCCGCATTGATTGTCGTATGTCTCTGTTTTACCCGGTTCTGATGCTGTTCCTGTCCTGTTCCATGTCTGTGTAAATGAAATGTTCAATCTCCGTACCTGCTTCTCATTTCCAGCGTTGGTTCTTACAGAATAGAGTATATACATATGAAATGAGTAAAGCAGTATGTAAACATTATTAAAGTGACTAGTGTTCCATTATTCAAGTCACCAGTGATTCCATGACTATGTATATAGGGCAGCAGCCTCTACGGTGCAGGGTTGAGTCACCGGGTGGTAGCTGGCTAGTGATGGCTGTTTAACAGTCTGATGGCCTTGAGATAGAAGTCTCTCGGTCCCAGCTTTGATGCACCTGTACTGACCTCGCCTTCTGGATGATAGCGGGGTGTACAGGCCGTGGCTCGGGTGGTTGATGTCCTTGATGATCTTTTTGGGCTGCTTCTGACATCGGGTGCTGTAGGTGTCCTGGAGGGCAGGCAGTGTGCCCCCGGTGATGCGTTCGGTAGACCGCACCACCCTCTGGAGAGCCCTGCGGTTGCAGGCAGTGCAGCTGCTGTACCAGGCGAGGATACAGCCCGACAGGATGCTCTCAATTGTGCATCTGTAAAAGTTTGTGAGGGTCTTAGGGACCAAGCCAAATTTCTTCAGCCTCCTGAGGTTGAAGAGACGCTATTGTGCCTTCACCACACTGTCTGTGTGAGTGGACCATTTCAGATTGTCAGTGATGTGTATGCCGAGGAACTTGAAGCTTTCCACCTTCTCCACTGCAGTAGCGTCAATGTCCAGATGGGATTTGGCAGTGTGCAGTGCAATGGTGATTGCATCGTAAGCAAACTGGGGCGGTAAGCAAATTGAAGTGGGTCTAGGGTGTCAGTTAAGGTAGAACTGATATGATCCTTAACTAGCCTCTCAAAGTTCTCCATGATGACAAATGTGAGTGCTACGGGGTGAAAGTAATTTAGTTCAGTTACCTTTGCTTTCTTGGCTACAGGAAAAATGGTGGACATCTTGAAGCAAGTGGGGACAGCAGACTGGGATAGGGAGAGATTGAATATGTCCGTAAACACTCCAGCCAGCTGGTCTGAGGACGCGGCTAAGGATGTCTTCTGGGCCGGCAGCTTTGCGAGGGTTAACATGCTTAAATATCTTCCTCACGTCGACCAAGGAGAAGGAGAGCCCACAGTCCTTGGGAGCAGTCCGCGTTCATGGCACTGTGTTATCCTCAAAGCGGGCGAAGAAGGTGTTTAGCTTGTCTGGGAGCAAGACGTTGTTGTCCGCAACGTGGTTAGTTTTCTCTTTGTAATTCGTGATTGTCTGTAGACCCTGCTACATGTCTTGTGTCTGAGCTGTTGAATTGCTACTCCACTTTGTCTCTGTACTGATGTTTTGCCTGTTTGATTGCCTTATGGGGGGAATAACTACACTGTTTGTATTCAACCATATTCCCAGTCACCTTGCCATTGTTAATTGCAGTGCTTCGCGCTTTCAGTTTAGCGCGAATGCTGCCATCTATCTACGGTTTCTGGTTTTGGTCGGTTTTAATAGTCACAGTGGGAACAATATCCCCTATACACTTCCTGATGAACTCAGTCACTCTGTCATTGTGTACATCAATGATATTATCTGAGGCTACATGGAACATATCCCAGTCCACTTGATCAAAACAATCTTGAAGCATGGATTCCGATTGGTCAGACTAGCATTGAATAGACCTTTGCATGGGTACTTCCTGTTTTAGTTTCTGCCTATAGGAAGGGAGGAGCAAAATGATTTGCTGAAGGGAGGGCGGGGGAGGACCTTGTAGGCATCCCAGAAGAGAGAATAGCAGTAATTGAGTGCGAGTTCTACAGTCAGTGTGTTTATAGAACTTCGGTAGCATTTTCCTCAAATTTGCTTTGTTAAAATCCCAAGCAACAATAAATGTCGCTTCAGGATATGTGGTTTCCAGTTTGCATAAAGTTCAGTGTAGGTCCTTGAGGGCCGTCGTGGTATTGGCTTGAGGGGGAATATACACGGCTGTGACTATAACTGAAGATAATTCTCTAGGGAGGTAATACGGTCGGCATTTGATTGTGAGGTATTCTAGGTCGGGTGAACAAAAGGACTTGAGTTTCTGTACGTTATCACAATTACACCATGAGTGGTTAATGAAACATACACCACCTCCCTTCTTCTTCCCGGAGAGTTTTTTATTCCTGTCTGCGCGATGTACTGAGAACCCAGCTGGCTGTATGGACAGGGACAGTATATCCGGAGAGAGCCATGATTCCGTGAAACAGAGTACGTTACAGTCCCTGATATCTCTCTGGAAGGAAATCCTTGCCTTGAGCTCATCTACTTTATTATCCAGAGACTGAACATTAGCGAGTAATATACTTGGAAGTGGTGGATGGTGTGCACGCCTCCTCAGTCGGACTAGAAGTCCACTCCGAATACCTCTTCTTCACCGGCTGCGTTTTGGAGCAGCCTCTGGGATAAGTTCAATTGCCCTGGGGGGTGCGAACAAATTATCCAATTCGGGAAAGTCGTATTCCTGGTCGTAGTGCTGGTGAGTTACCGCCGCTCTGATATCCAAAAGTTATTTCCGGCAGTATCTAATAAGACAAAAAAACGTTCTGGGCTAATAGTGTAAGAAATAACACACCAAAAAACGAAATACTGCAAAGTTGCTTAGGAGCTAGAAGCAGAGCTGCCATGTCTGTCGGCGCCATCTTTCTTTTTAGTCCAGGGCTAGGAAAGCGTACCATAATGTATAGAGCCCACGTGGTTCTCTATTCTATTTGTTTTACATTAAATGCATTGTATCCATTTCTTTGGCTCCTTTGTCTCTGCCCTCCATTGAAAATGAGTGATTTTGTAGAGTGAATCCACGGTAACAATGAGCAGGTTTCATTGTTCTACTGTATCTACTGAACGTGATAATAGCAGAAGCTGATCTAGCTGAAACGCAGTCGGTCTTGGGAAAATCAGTGATCTGTCACTGTGATATTGGTGAAAGCAAAAGGGTGGAAACCATGGTTTTACCTATCCACTCACTTACAAATCAGTGGTCTATCATCTCTATGGGAATAGAGGTACCCAGCTGGCAAAACTGGTAGCAATGACATCATGGTCAGATTACATACTGGTTGTATAAAGATGTCATCATGGTCAGATTACATACTGGTTGTATAAAGATGACATCATGGTCAGATTACATACTGGTTGTATAAAGATGACATCATGGTCAGATTACATACTGGTTGTATGAAGATGACATCGTGGTCAGATTACATACTGGTTGTATGAAGATGACATCATGGTCAGATTACATACTGGTTGTATAAAGATGTTTTGCTACAAATAACAACCAGAATATGACGTCATTCCCATAATGTCTTGATCTTGTCATTAAAAATACCATCGGTTACATTGTTAAGACCAGAGGGTTGTAATATGGTGTAAGACTTTTACAACCAGACAATGACCTCATTAAGATGTCACACTAAAACCTGATAAGGTAAATTGATCAAATGGTTTTGAGGAAACCGATTGCCTTGAGGCATTTGAGTTGGCAAATGAATCATTTGATTATACTGTACTGTCAATGTTTGAGTAAGCAATGTACTACAAGTGTTCCTGTTAACTGTACTTGAATAAACAACGTAAATGTAATATAACACTATTGATTGAAGCTAACTTAAATGATGTTGTTGACTTTACTTGAATAATTGAGTGAAGTGCTTAAATTATGCTGTTGACTTTACTTAAATATACTATGTTATTGTCATGTAACCCTTGTGAGTGAAGTTGACGTAAACACAATTGAGTTAAGATCACTTGAACGTGAAAACCTGCTACTTAAGTGGTTTAAGGAAACCGGTTGCCTTAAACCTATTAAATTAATGTATATGAAACAAAATAGCTGTAAAAAACTGTAATGTAAAACAAAGTTACTTTTGTCCTCCGGAGAGGGGGTACAAAAAGCACAGCTGATTTGGGGTACTTAAGGACTGGAGTTGGGAAACACTGACATAGGCTTACTAATATAACCTGGTACATCAACAGTATATCATTGGTAAAAATTGACAAAATATCCACCAGAGAAACATTTGTATATTTCGCCTAAAATCACTTGTGATAAGGGCTGGGCTTGGTTTAATTTGCCTGGTGCAATGGAAAAATTGAATATTTAGAAAAAAGGCAAACTCTTTGCTACCTTTCAAATACTATTATTATACTTTCAAGGTATAACAAGTAGTTGACCTTTGAACCAGATCTGATTCCAGCATTATATGCAGTGCCCTAAAGATCTGAGTCCTCCGTCTTACCTGTAGCCTAGATCATGACACCTCAGAATGTCAACCAAAGCGTCAGCGATCCTTCCATTCTTTGATGCCCTCTGTCAGTACAAGGTCATCAAACAAGGGGTGTGACGGTCGAGCGCAGCATCGAAGGTGTTCGGCATGTCCTGGTTCGTTATTTGCAGAAACTGCATACGCCTGCATTTGGAAATGACAGACGGCAAAGGACAGTTTTTAGCAATATTATCACAAGTTTGGCACAGCAAAACAATTGTTATATTTGTGTAAAAAAACAACTGTGCAATTTTACCTTCGACTCCATGCGCAGAGCAGGCCAAAGATCAAGGAACTCCTTTACAGGTGGGCTGTAGGTGACGCCACAGAGCAAATGTGATCTGCATCAAGGCTATACTTGAGATGATAAGGATAGTCCATCGTGTACTGGATTCTGTTTGTCAATGTCTTCTTGAAGTTCTGAGTGTCATGGGGAGACTCTCAATTGCATTTCCTCTCTCTTTGTTTCCATCTCAAAACCCATTGGGCGAGAAGGTCAGAAGGGAGGGAACTCTTACCTTCTCGTCCAATGGGATTTGAGAAGGAGGCGAGGAGAGAGGATCTGATGACGTCATGTTAGCTATTACGACGTAACGTTAGCCCTAGCATGCCAGTTAGCAGCCTGAATACTAGCTTGACAGATTATGCTTTAAAATTTTACAAATTAACACACATGATACAAATTAACAATTAATAACTTTATACCATTGAGAAAGTATCCACTGTTGCCGGCAATAGTTGATAACAGCTTGCTATGGAGATAATACCAATTTAAGGAATCGTGGCGATTTTGCTGCGATGTTGGGAAAGAAAATTCGGAACTTGACAAATGTGCCTTTGGAACGTCAACGTGCATGACGTCAGACGTAATCAAGGTCACACTTGAAAGAGCTTGCATCTAACTCATTTGTTCTATCAAATACACTCAATCTTATTGAGGGCAATCTATAATAACTAATAATTGAGAAATAACTACTGAGTGAAAGTGAGTAAATTTAACTTTTAGTAACCTTTGAGTAAATTGTATTTAATTCTTTTAGCAAGATATACTGTTAGGTTTTACAGTGCGTGTGCCATGGGGTTTGCCAGCTGGGAAGTCAGAATGCATGTTAAAGGTATTCAAACAGGCCCTGAGACTCAGGCATTGGCTGTGAGAGACTCTGTGTGTGTGTGTTTGTGTGTGTGTGTGTGTGGTGTGTGTGTGTGTGTGTGTGTGTGTGTGTGTGTGTGGTGTGTGTGTGTGTGTGTGTGTGTGTGTGTGTGTGTGTGTGTGTGTGTGTGTGTGTGTGTGTGTGTGTGTGTGTGTGTGTGTGTGTGTGTGTGTGTGTCTATACATCTGTCTGTGTGTGTGTCTATACTCATAAAGATTATTTTAAATTACTAGAGGGGCTATGTCATAAATCCTCAAAGTTCCAGAATGGAAATCCAAAACCAGTCTAATTGGAATGAATGGCAATAGAGGCATAGGTGATGCATTTCCTGCTTTTACTTATGCAAGACAATAAAAGTAAGGCACGTGATGTATCAGAAATGGTGTAATGGAATTATAGTCAACTTAAAATATTGTAATATAATTATTAATGCAGTTTATACAGGTTTTATACACATTTTCTGTATAAAAAGCCTTTAAAATATATGTAAACAGACCTTAAATGTCTCAGGAAAGCTGTGAGTGCTATTATATGATACAACCTCAGTACTTGTTGCATTTGCAACTTGTCTACGTCCTATCATCAACTGATTTGAGCCAGTGTATGGCTGTGGATTGACTGCATAGAAGGCTTGCAGTTGACGTATGATGCCTCCTGGCGGCCATCTTGGAAGACCACCGCATTAATTATCCCGGCAACAACCCCAAACAGCATGATAACAGTGCCTTAAACTAGTTGATTTATTACCACGGTCATTTTCTGTGCAGTATGTGGCTGCTCTAACAAGACAGGAAAGAAAATATGAAAAACACATGTTTACAGATTCCCCGCAATCATGAAACACCATTGGTGACATCAAGAAGATAAGTCTCAAGATCTGTCAGAAATGTGAGAAAAAAAAACATTTTGCCCGTCAAGACCTGAACCCAGACAGCTGTCAGTACAAGGTCTGCTACGATAATTGCATCACTGGTATGTCAAGTCTGATCGATTTTGAGTGTAGTTTAGCTGTTATGCTAAGCAGGTGTTAACAACAACAGTAAGTTAGCTAAAATTAGCTAGCTAGATAGCTGGTAGTCTAGCTATTAGTATGTGTCCCATGAGTCTCAAGTTTTGGGGAAGCAATTTTTTCACCATAAAAATGCACCTTTATAACAAAGGATCACATGCGTCTATCATCACATTTGCAGACTAATGTAAGCCTACTATTCCTAATGTGATGAGTAGATTGGATAGTCATCATTTAGGCTATTAACGAGCGCTTAGTGGCAAAGACCTGAAGGCTATATCAGAGACTTTTCTTTCCTTTGTACAGGAAAAATATGGCCTTTGATAAAAATGTCATACACTTTTACTACACTTTATATGACTGAAGACATTAGCAGAATAATTTTTTATTTGATGGTAGCCTAGGCCTACCATGCTGACACTGACAACAGATCAATAAAAACGACTTTGTCTTGAATGTAACCATGTAATATAGGCCTATGAAAAAGGGTCATGGCTAGAATGGATCTAGCTTTTGTCAAATTAATGTCAAAAGTACATTTTTGTCATTTTAGCTAACCCTATCCCTTTTCCTTATCTTAACCTAATTATCCTAACCTGCTACGTTAATTATCCTAGCCTGCAGCGTAAATGACGTTAATTTGACAAAAGATGGATCCCTTCTAGCCATGACCATGAAAAGGGGAGACACAAATTGTACAATACTTAGTCCTTTTCCAGATATGAAAGGAGACATCCCTCAATTATACGAGATGGTTGTTATATGCTGTGCTTTGGTTAATCTGAATGATTCCGTAGAGCACCTTCACCTTGTCTTCATGACAAAATAAACCGTATAAATATATAAAATGTAATTTAGAACAACATGTAAAAGACTTGCAAATGATATTATCACAGTGGCACCTCCAAGTGCCACTCAGACCTTCTGTGAGAAAAGTATCTGGAATTGAACTTGGTAGTAGTAGTGTGTATGTTTTAAACCTCTACAGGATCGGTGGGTCCCCCACGGGACGGTTTAGCTAACGTAGGCTAATGCGATTAGCATGAGGTTGTAAGTAACAAGAAACTTTCCCAGGACATAAACATATCTGATATTGGCAGAAAGCTTAAATTCTTTTTAATCTAACTGCACTGTCCAATTTACAGTAGCTATTACAGTGAAATAATACCATGCTATTGTTTCAGAAGAGTGCACAGTTATGAACTTGAAAATGTATTAATAAACCAATTTTGCACATTTGGCCAGTCTTAATACAACATTTTGAACAGACATGCAATGGTTAATTGGATCAGTCTAAAAAGTTGCACATACACGGCTTCCATCTAGTGGCCAAAATCTAAATTGTGCCTGGGATGGAATAATACAGTATGGCCTTTCTCTTGCAGTTCAAAGATGATGGTACAAAAAAATACATGTTTTTTCCTTTGTATTATCTTTTACCAGATCTAATGTGTTATATTCTCCTACATTAGTTTCAAATTTCCACAAACTTCAAAGTGTTTCCTTTCAAATGGTATCAAGAAAATGCATATCCTTGCTACAGGGCCTGGGCTACAGGCAGTTGGATTTGGGTATGTCATTTTAGGTGAAAATTGTAAAAAAGGGGCTAATCCTTGGAGATTTTTAAGCTACGGATCCCATCACTTCCTGCTTCCAGACATTTCACCAGCTAGATTACAAGGGTTGGATTTACACTAAACAATTTCCTGTCAGCACAAGGCAACATCTAGTTCTAGTATAATGATTAGTACACTATATATACAAAAGAATGTGGACACCCCTTCAAATTAGTGGATTCGGCTATTTCAGCAACACCCTTTGCTGACAGGTGTATAAAATCGAGCACACTGCCATGCAATCTCCATACACAAACATTGGCAGGAGAATGGCCTTACTGAAGGACTCAGTGACTTTCAACGTTGGAAAGGACTTTCAACCTTTCCAACAAGTCAGTTCGTCAAATTTCTGCCCTACTAAAGCTTCCCCGGTCAACTGTAAGTACTGTTATTGTGAAGTGGAAACGTCTAGGCGCAACAGCGGCTCAGCCCCGAAGTGGTAGGCCACACAAGCTCACAGAATGGGACCGCCTAGTGCTGAACCGCTTAGTGCGTAAAAATCATCTGTCGTTGGTTGCAACACTCACTATTGAGTTCCAAACTGCCTCTGGAAGCAACGTCAGCACAAGAACTGTTCGTCAAGAGCTTCATGAGCTTCAATGGTTTTCCATGGCCAAGCAGGCACACACAAGCCTAAGATCACCATGCTTAATGCCAAGCTTTGGTTGGAGTGGTGTAAAGCTCGCCGCGATTGGACTCTGGAGCAGTGGAAACGCATTCTCTGGAGTGATGAATCACGCTTCACCATCTGGCAGTCTGACAGACAAATCTGGGTTTGGCAGATGTCAGGAGAACGCTACCTGCAGACACAGACACAAAAGTGAGCAGTTCAGTCATCTGCACCCAATACAGCTAGCCTTCAACATATGCTCATAGCATACAGTACATATTCTTACCTCTTTGTTGATTGATATCCATTGAATTGTGTCCATTTTCTGTTTTAGAAAGATTTGCACAAATATGAAAAAATAGATGGTATCGTCATAAAACAAAATCACTTTAGATCATACAAGGGATAGACCTTACCTTAAATTAAGGAGAACTTTAAATTTTTCAGTTAAGTACCTGCACCTGCTGTCCTTTCAAATCCAAATCCAAATGTTTCAGTTGGGCAGTTAGGTTCCTACAAGAACCCCCACCAACTAAGGAGGTTCCTCGATGAACCCCACCTACTATGGGGTTCTTGAAAGAACCTTTTGGGGGCAATTTTCAGTACCAAGAACCCTACGGTTTTTCGAAGAACTTTGAGGATCTTAGAAGAACCCTTGTTGAAACCCTAATTTTTAGAGTGTATGTTAGGCCCTGATCTGGCAATGCCAAATGGCTGTGGGTTACAGTAGTTCATTTAGCAGACAACATTTGCTTAGAATTCTGTGGCATTATTTTATAGTATGAAGAATACAATTGAACATAACTGAATAAAATAGAAAGGACATTTTCTCCAAACGATTTGAGGGTGTGCACATGCGGCTGTTCTGTGTTGAGCCGGTTAACAAAGGAACAGGTACTCTTCTATGCTTTATTTAGAGTTATTGATGTAACTTTAGTTGTGATAAAAATGTTGAGCTATATGTTTTGATTTTTAATACATTGTAAGGCTACATGATGCAACTCTAATGATGATTTGAAAAAAGTCACATGAAAAGGCATGAGTTCTGCTTTGTTTTTTTGCGCAGGCTGTACACACTTCATCAGTCACTCATTTACAATTTGACAAGCACTTGATAAGGCCTCCTGGCTGCATCCTCTTTGTGTGGCTATAATCCCCCTAAAATAATCCATGCCTTTTGCGGCCAGTGGCCGTTGTTCCCTTTGGCTGAACATAATAATTATAATTCCCTTCTCCCCGCTGGGTGCCGAAGCACGTCTCACTCACATGGCTCTCAGTCACATGATCAGTTCTTTCTCACAGGCTACAAGTGAAGAAAGACACATCGGAGATGCAACTGCGCACGTCCTTATCCAATTCCGAGGCGCACATTGAAGATATTGGAAGAACTGTCCACATTTACTTTTCATCAGCCAACAAGATGAGTAGGCCTAACGAACAGCAAAAGTCAATCTACTATCCCCCATAGTACAAAATTTGACTTATTCTGTTCTGTGCGAGAAATAAATATTCCAAACATAGTCCGGGACAGTTGTGGGATGCGATACATCCCAAATTCATACAACTGCTAGCATCAAAAAAACTGTTTTAAGCAATGAGCCTGATGCAGCAGATGAGAACATTTAGCTTAAAATTGATAAACTATTATGCTATTTTTTCACATCATAAGCACAGCAATGTGCACACGGCAGTAGGCTACAAGCGCGAATGTTCCATTAGCAGGAAAACACCATTCTCAACAGTGACCACAAATGCAATTATGCATGTAATGCTTTTATTATAAAGGGGCATTTCTATGGTGAAAATTATCTTCCCCAAAATTGAAACTCATGTGCTGCATACAGTGCCTTCGGAAAGTACTCAGACCCCTTGACTTTTTCCACGTTTTGTTAAGTTACAGCCTTATTCAAAAAATGTCCCTCATCAATCTGCACACAATATCCCACAATGACAAAGCAAAAACAGGATTTTAGAAGAAAAAAATGAAAAATCACATCTACATAAGTATTCAAATCAAATCAAGTTTATTTTATATAGCCCTTCGTACATCAGCTAATATCTCGAAGTGCTGTACAGAAACCCAGCCTAAAACCCCAAACAGCAAGCAATGCAGGTGTAGAAGCACGGTGGCTAGGAAAAACTCCCTAGAAAGGCCAAAACCTAGGAAGAAACCTAGAGAGGAACCAGGCTATGAGGGGTGGCCAGTCCTCTTCTGGCTGTGCCGGGTGGAGATTATAACAGAACTATGCCAAGGTGTTCAAAATATTCATAAGTGACAAGCATGGTCAAATAATAATCATGAATCATTTTCAGTTGGCTTTTCATAGCCGATCATTAAGAGTTGAAAATAGCAGGTCTGGGACAGGTGGCGGTTCCATAACCGCAGGCAGAACAGTTGAAACTGGAATAGCAGCAAGGCCAGGTGGACTGGGGACAGCAAGGAGTCATCATGCCCGGTAGTCCTGACGTATGGTCCTAGGGCTCAGGTCCTCCGAGAGAGAGAAAGAAAGAGAGAAGGAGAGAATTAGAGAGAGCCAAGATTTTCAAAATGTTCATAAATGACAAGCATGGTCAAATAATAATCAGGAATAAATATCAGTTGGCTTTTCATAGCCGATCATTAAGAGTTGAAAACAGCAGGTCTGGGACAGGTAGGGGTTCCATAACCGCAGGCAGAACAGCTGAGTATAAGTATTCAGACCCTTTACTCAGTACTTTGTTGAAGCACCTTTGGCAGCGATTACAGCCTCTGGTCTTCTTGGGTATGACACTACAAGCTTGGCACACCTGTACTTCTTCTCTGTAGATCCTCTCAAGCTCTGTCAGGTTGGATGGGGAGCGTTGCTGCACAGCTTTTTTCAGATCTCTCCAGAGTCCGGGCTCTGGCTGGGCCGCTCAAGGATATTCAGAGACTTGTCCCGAAGCCACTCCTGCATTGTCTTGGCTGTGTGCTTACGGTCGTTGTCCTGTTGGAATGTGAACCTTCGCCCCAGTCTGAGGTCCTGAGGACTCTGGAGCAGGTTTTCATCAAGGATGTCTCTGTACTTTGCTCCGTTCATCTTTGCCTCGATCTTGACTAGTCTCCCAGTCCCTGCCGCTGATAAACATCTCTACAGCATGATGCTGCCACCACCATGCTTCACCATATGGATGGTGCCAGGTTTCCTCCAGAAGTGATGCTTGGCTTTCAGGCCAAAGAGTTCAATCTTGGTTACATCAGACCAGAGAATGTATTTTCTCATGGTCTGAGAGTCTTTAGGTGCCTTCTGGCAAACTCCAAGTGGACTCAAGGAAAAGTCTTGGTGGTTCCAAACTTCTTCCATTTAAGAATGATGGAGACCACTGTGTTCTTGGGAACTTTCAATGCTTTGGTACCCTTCCTCAGATCTCTGCTTCGACGCAATCCTGTCTCCGAGCTCTACGTATAATTCCTTCGACCTCATGGCTTGGTTTTTGCACTGATATGCACTCCCAACTGTGGGACCTTATATAGACAGGCGTGTGCCTTTCCAAATCATGTCCAGTCAATTCTAATTTGCTACAGGTGGACTCCAATCAAGTTGTAGAAACATCTCAGGGATGATCAATGGAAACAGGATGCACCTGAGCTCAATTTCGAGTTGCATAGGGTCTGAATACTTATGTAAATAAGGTTTTTCAGTTTTTTAATATTTAATACATTTCAGGAAAAAAAATTAAAAGCTGTTTTCACTTTGTCATTATGGGGTATTGTGTGTAGATTGCTGAGGATGAAAAAAAATGTAATCCATTTTAGAATAAGGCTGTAACGTAACAAAATGTGGAAAAAGTCAAAGGGTCTGAATACTTTCTGAAGGCACTGTATTTATGCCAGTTAGGCTCTAGACCCATTGTAAAGCGGATTAATGTGCTTAATTTTAAGAAGTTATTTGGCCACTTTAGTTGTGATACAAACCTTATCAAAACATATATGCCTACATGAGGTGTGCGACTATGATTTGAAAAAGTCAACAACAAAAAAGCCTGCTCTATTTGCCTTAAGCTGGTGATAATGTCATTCATAAGTGATAGGCTAATATTGTCACCCATCACACTATTCTTGATTTAATCATGTCTTTACATATACTAAATAGTATATGTGTGAAATTTGTTTTGATTTAGAATGGACCATTATCATGCACCTGTCTCGAAACAGGGGCAGCGTAAAAAATACATGTATTCTATGCACTTAAATACCGAATGGAGGACGTTTTTCCTGTGGTTCATTTTCATGCCAGCCAGGTAAGCTATACTCCTGTTTAGGAAGGAGGAAGGTTGAGAAATAAATATAGTAGGCCTAGCCTATACAAAGCTGATGGGATCCTCCTTTTTTAATAGAGGCCATCACTCTGTTTTCTCACGCAATTGCATAGCCTATTGAAATGTTGCGCAACATTAGCTCATGGGCTCTCATGAAGTGTTAGATTAGATTTTCCATTACATTTGCATTGATGTCAGAGTTATTAGAGGGACAATAGAGATTGGAATACCAGGCAGTTAGCAAGTTTGGTAGGATACTAATGACCATCAGCAGCAACAGAACTTGGAGAAGCCTAATTACGTGACTAAATGGTCACATGGAATTTGACTGCCATCATGACTCGTGACCGCCGGTGTGGCAGTAATACGGTCACCGTAACAGCCACATATAATCCATCAACCATATAATACATATAATACACATATAATAATATAATACACATATAATCCATGGTATACAAGGATTTACCCTTATTCTCTTGGGACATTTATTGGGACCTCTTAATCTACAGATAGGGTTTCATGGCTCTCTTATTATACTCAAATTAGACAGCACTGAATATTATGTTGCTATATCGCTCTGTCCTCATAGTTTTTCTCGCTAGGGACTGGAACTGAATCATCTTTTCATAATGTCCTCCCACAAAGGTAACTGCTCTATCTAGAATAGCCTACTCTCCCTTCTATGACAGCTGGAACTGCTAGCTAATCCTTTCACATGGCTATTAGGTAGCTACGAATGCATTTCGAGTTACAACAATAAATACATCAAGATATGTAGCTAACTAGCTGATATGAAGTTAGCTAGCTGGTGATATTTAATTAACTTGGCTAGCTATACAGTATGTAAAGTTAGCTAGCTAGCGAACATCACGTTAGCAGCCCTTTTGAATTAGCTTGCACACAAAGTTCCTGTCGCTATCATTTTCAAAATATATTTACTTACTTGAATAGGTTCTCTAAATGCCTCCACTTTCTGGGTCCTTAGAAAAACGAAATAATTGGCAATCTTCCTGAGGTTTCCGGTGATAGCAAAACGCAGCCACCCATGTGGACGGTTGGTCTTCCGACATGGCACCTGGTGCGGTTGCTAGGTGATTTGTGATGCAACTGCAAGCTCTCTATTGTTTGAATGGAATGTTGTCATTTTGGCAGTTCATTTGAACAAATGTAGGCAATCATTCCTCTAAAACTGTCTGGCCATCTAGATACTACACATACAGTGCAGATACATTCTAAACATTCATTGTTTCACACAATATCTTAACTTATCACAGCACTGGCAAACCATGGTTGACCAAGATGGCTAACCTTTGGACCATCATAAGAAGGTTCATGTCCATTCTAGTATTTTCATTTCTAATTCTATGTCTGTACTTCTGTCTGTCTGTTCGTCCGTCTGTCCAGCAGCAGCTTAATACCATGTCTTTGTCTTGGCTGGTAAAATGAGCTTCCCTCGACCCAGTGGTAACCTTTGTAGCAGTACCCCATGCATATTAAGACATTGGGACAGTCGAGGGGTGTGTTTTTTTGTTTTGTTGTTGTTGCAGTGGGCTATTGTTGTTTCTGAGTTGTCTAACCTTGGACCTGTCAACTGTGGCCTAGTATTCTCTTTGGTCCGAACCAGGCTTGGCTTTGGCCTTGAGACACTTTGGTGGGTAATGCTTCCTTCTGAGTTCTGAGAGAGAGAGAGAGCAACAGAGAGAGAAGAGAGCAAATGGGAGAGAGATAGAGATAGTCCTAAAGAGAGTGCAGGAGAGAAAGAGCATACAGGGAAGAGACAGACAGCGCACAGAGGAGAATAAATACATAAATAGAGTGCAGGAGAGATAGAAAAAAAAGAGAGGGTAATAGAGAGTACAGGAGGAAGAGAGTGCAGGAAAGAGAGAGAGCAGGAAAGTGACATTTGAGCTAGTTGCCAACTGGGGGAGCTTGTCCTATGCCCACCTGTCTTAAACTGTACAGAACAACTGGAAGTACTGGAGTGCAGATTAGATATCGCTGAGATGCAAGATACCTTTTTTTTTTTTTTTTTTGGAGCTATCACGCGAGCCTTCTGAAGCCCAAAGGCTTATTCCTATATTTACACGTCATTAAGTAATGTAGATACACGTTACAGGGGGTTACCACAACCAAGACGTAAGCATTATTGGTGTAAAGTATACTATAGGATAGGTGATATACTACCGGTTTATAACAGTTGATGATACGTAAACAGGGTCACCTATTCATATTAGTGATTCACTAGTGATTCACTACTCATATGTGATTCGTTAGTGATTCACTACTCGTATGTGATTCACGAACTTGGTCTCACTAAGGCTGGGATTAAATCCAAGGCGCATTGTAGTGTAGAGCGCGTGACATTAAAAGGTGTGTGATTGCGATTTAGCCGGCATTTGCAGCATTGCCTGTGAATGTGATCTCTGTGAACATCAGGGAACATTGCCTTTAAAAGGTGCATTGTCGGCTGTATTGCGCACTGCTCTACAACGCCCCTCAGGTTGTTAGTTAAGTTCAAGTCCATCTCTGATTGGTAAGGTAAACTTTCACAGATGGGCTAGAGCTGGGAAAACAAAATATTATTGAAAAGACTATTATTGAATGGAAGAATTAATGTTTTGCCAAGTAAAGTTTTTTTGTCTGTGAGAGCAATCAGATATTTGGTTAATCTTGCAATATTTCATATTTGATGTGTTTGAAACTCTGAAGTGTGACAACGATTGTGCAGATCACGCTGTTAATGATTGTTAATGATTGTCAGATGATAAGTAAAGTAATGTGTGTAGGTGTGTGCGTGTGTGCGTGCGTGCATGCGTGTGTGTGTGTGTGTGTGTGTGTGTGTGTACGCATGCATGTGCATGCACATGTGTGTGTTTGTGTGCGTGCGTTTGCATTTGTTTTATTAGCTTTGACTTGAACATCGTACATTTAGGAGACATAATATCATAGCCTACTATTTTCCACTCAAATATAATTAGTTTATTTTCCATTCTCTTTTTTTTCTGGAGGTCCATAATTCACAGACAAAGGGTTTCTCTTCAAATCCCCTTATGCTGACATACCTAAATAAGACAGATCGCTTGGCTCTCCTCAAAGTTTCCACAACCTATCATTACAAATTAGGCCCAGAAAAGATCCTGTCCTTTGTTGTTTTCCTAGCAGGCTCTTCTAAATGATGGCTTGATAGCTCCTCCAAAAGAGATCACCTGTCTTAGAATCAGTCTGGAACCAATAAAAGTAATTCATTCGGCTCTCTTCTGATATCTTTTTTTTTTTTTCCGCCATTCCCTCCTTCTCCCTCTTTAAAGAAGTTGCTATCAGGGATTAGCGTTTGAAATTAATTCTAGACAATGTACAAGACCTCAGATCAACTCTGAGAGACTTTTCCACTTCTCCCTGCTCTCCTCTTTCGCTCTTTCTATTCCCCGCTCTCTGTCCCTCTCTTTCTCTGTACCTCTCTCTCCATCTCTCTCTCTCTCTCCCTCTCTCTCCCATCCCATCTTTTTCTTTCTCTCCATCTCTTTTTCTCTCACTCTCTCTGTCTCTCAAACTATATCTTTCCATCTGTTGATCCTAGAGAAAGAGATACTCTCCTCCTTCTTTAGTTGTTTTTCTAGAAGACCTTGCCAAGCACAGCTCAGAGAGAGTAAGGACAGAGTGGTCATACATAGAAGTGGTCTCAAATCTCTTTCTCAGGTCTGCTGTCTTCAATGCCTTTCAGAAGCAGGTTTACCTCTAGGGCAGTGTTTCCCAACTCCTCGAATCCTCGAGTACCCCCAACAGCACACGTGTCTTATAGCCCCGGACAAACTGTTGCGGGTACTCGAGGACTAGAGTTGGGAAACACTGCTCTAGGGTACCCCAATCTAAACCACTGGAAACCAGGGTTGTGTTCAATAGCCACCAAACTGAACCTTTCACAAATGAGTCGTTCATGCACAATGAAAGTTTTCCGTGAAATACCATGAGAACATTTTGTTTAGTCACGAATACATCAGACAATGATAGGCTCACCATTTAGTGTAAACAGGTTTTTAGAAATGTTTGCTAATTTATTAAAAATGTAAAACAGAAATACATATTTACATAAGCATTCAGAACCTTTGCTTTGAGACTCGAAATTGAGCTCAGGTGCATCCTGTTTCCATAGATCATCCTTGAGATGTTTCTACAACTTGATTGGAGTCTACCTGTGGTAAATTCAATTGATTGGACATGATTTTGAAAGGCACACACCTGTCTATATAAGGTCCCATAGTTGATAGTGCATGTCAGAGCAAAAACCAAGCCATGAGGTTGAAGGAATTGTCCGTAGAGCTCAGAGACAGGATTGTGTCGAGGCACAGCTCTGGGGAAGGGTACTAAAACCTTTCTGCAGCATTGAAGGTCCCCAAGAACACAGCGGCTTTCATCATTCTTAAATGGAAGAAGTTTGGAACCACCAAGACTCTTACTAGAGCTGGCCGCCCAGCCAAACTGAGCAATCGGGGCAGAAGGGCCTTGGTCAGGGAGGTGACCAAGAACCTGATGGTCACTCTGAAAGAGCTCCAGAGTTCCTCTGTGGAGATGGGAGAAACTTCCAGAAGGACAACCATCTCTGCAGCACTCCACCAATCAGGCATTTATGGTAGAGTGGCCAGATGGAAGCGACTCCTCAGTAAAAGGCACATCACAGCCCGCTTGGAGTTTGTCAAAAGGCACTTAAAGACTCTCAGACAATGAGAAACAAGATTCTCTGGTCTGATGAAACCAAGATTGAACTCTTTTACCTGAATGTCAAGCGTCATGTCTGGAGGAAACCTGGCACCATCCCTCCGGTGAAGCATGATGGTGGCATCATCATGCTGTGGGGATGTTTTTCAGCGGCAGGAACTGGGAAACTCGTCAGGATCGAGGGAAAGATGAACGGAGCAAAGTACAGAGACATCCTTGATGAAAAGCTGCTCCAGAGCGCTCAGCACCTCAGACTGGGGCAAAGGTTCACCTTCCAACAGTACAACGACCCTAAGTACACAGCCAAGACAATGCAGCAGTGGCTTCGGGACAAGTCTCTGAATACCATTGAATGGCCCAGCCAGAGCCCGGACTTTAACCTGATTGAACATCTCTGGAAAGACTTGAAAATAGCTGTGCCACAACGCTCCCCATCCAACCTGACAGAACTTGAGAGGATCTGCAGAGAAGGTGTGCCAAGCTTGTAGCGTCATACCAAAGAAGACTCGAGGCTGTAATCACTGCCAAAAGTGCTTCAGCAAAGTACTGAGTAAAGAGTTTGAATACTTATGTAAATGTGCAGTGGCGACCCGTCATTCAGGGCAGTTGGGGCAGAGCACCACTTGTTTTGAGCCCCACATTTAAATGTAAAGAAAATGTTACATTTTAAAGTTTGGCATGTTATTTTGGCATTAATACGTGTCACATATCATGCAAACAATGTAAAAAATATATATGTATCATTTGGTTAATAAGGCCGCATACAATCATGATCTCTTTTTTGTTTTCTTGAGTAAGGCTGCTCCAAAATGTAGGTGTTTCAGCCAAGCTCAGTGCTTTCTGTGGTGGTGGGACAAGCCAGCAGAAAATATGGAGCGTTGCGCCATGATTGGCTCAGTGATTCTGTCACTCAAGGGGACATTACCTCATCGCGAAGTCTAAGGGGAGACTTCAAAAATTCTAGCCCTTTGGGTGCTGACATAGAGTTACATTAGAAGTGCCCATCCAAGAAGGCTCAAGGTCATTGGCCACAGATAAAATGATGTCAAATCACGTTATATGTACAGTAGCTTTGATTGGACTGATCATGTCAACATCATACTTTCAAAATCTTAGCTAACAGTCATCATCATGAATCAAGTAGACGATCTACTGGCAAATCCTTTTGAATCCTTGTCATATGAAGATAAATAATGAAGAGAAATTATAGATAAAACGTATCGGTGCTCATCGGCCATTGGACATAAACATTACACAGCAAGTTGGAATTCGCAAATTCAACAATGAGTGGTTTGGAAGAAAGCGAGCATAGCACAACAAGATGAGTCTAAAAATGTATTGTATACTGCTGCATAAATGATGTAATATGCCAGGGAGATATGTGTACTGTAGCTAAGAAAGTAATACTAGGTGTATGTTGTGTAGTAAGCTGTTAGTAGCCCATGTGCCTCATGGTCCCTTTGGTCCCTTTTCCCCTCTTAATTTTGCCTTCTCTTCTGACTTTGCGGTGCACGTGCACATGTAGCCTATAGCCTGTTTTAGAGAAATGTAATCATCGAATATTGTAAGAGCTTTCATTGTCTGCTTATATGCCCCTGTTATTTATCCTACGGTTCTGACTTGGTGTACAGGGAGAATACTGTAAGAATGACCCACGTTCTGAATTCTGTCTCTGTACATTTGCTGAACAAAGTTATATTGACAACGTCCGTCCTAGCTCGCTCATTAATGTCTCAATCAAAATGACGGATCGCCTTATATCCGCTCATCGTTCCCTTATGCCATAGTTTGTACATCTCCATTGTCAGTAGAAACCACATTTATTTAAACAAATCAGCCATATCAGCTATATTTTTTGAAAAGGCAGTAAATGAGGCTGAATGAACTGTTTCGCTGCCAGACAAGGCTCCGGTCCGGTGTAGCAGTGGTAAGGTGTTGGGACTGCTGATGAGACAGCTTTATGTAGGCCCTAACAGTTTGCGGGCACCGTTTGTCACTGTTATAGTTTTGTGTAGTGGCCTTGCTGGCATGCATGAAATCAATTCTTCTTTTTTTTTGCTCCACCAAGATTTACATGCTAAAATCGCCACTGTAATTGTGATATTTCAGTATTTTTATTTATTTTTTGGCAAAAACAGTTTTTGCTTTGTGATTGTGAGGTATTGTGTGTAGATTGGTGAGGAGAAAAAAACGATTTAATCACTTTTAGAATAAAGCTGTAGAGTATCAAAATGTGGAAAAAGTCTAGGGGTCTGAATACTTTCCGAATGCACTGTAAATTTGAGAGTGCATGCAGACACACACACAAACACACATTTTAACGGGATGCCGAAGCCATCCAAGAAAAACAAGAAAGGCTCATTAAAAAGTAAACGTTCTTCACTCCTCACTTCCTGTCCCTCTGTAGTGAAAGGTCAAAGTTAAAAGGTGACATTTGAAGTGACCCTGTGCACCTTGTGAAGGGTTAGGCGGGTTTTACAGTGGTGGCTAGCCACCGATGAATGGGGGAATTGGGGGCAAATGCCCCAGCCTGACTCCCTGCTGCTGCTGTGGACCAGATGGGCTGCAGTCTTTCACCTGTGAACAAGGGTTATAAAAAGCTGTATTCAAACACTGGGAGAGCATTAAAGTGTGTGTGTTTGTGCACATGTGTGTGTACATGTGTGCAATGAGTGAATCGTTGTGAGAGACAGAGAGATGGTGTTTGATTTATGTTCTAGCTCCACAGCTGTAAAACCGATACATGTGTGAGTGCCATATCATTCACGTCTGCTCAATAAAATTCATTCACTTTATTTTTTATTTTTACTTCTATGCGTCTGCCGGCTTTGAAGGTAAAAGGATACGGTCAGTCTGACATTCAATTTTTCTTTTAAGAGCCAGTGGAAAATATTTAATGGAATCTGGTAGTATTTAGGGAATTGTTCTAAAAATAAGACACCCCTGAGCGCCCTCCAATATACCATTAAACTCCTGAGGAAGCCACCTTGGACGTGGCTCAAACCCTAAAACTCTTACATTTCAACAAATGACAGTTATTGATTCTCTTATTGGTTGGATTCCTGTCTGTTACCCGCATCATAGGCCACTGTTCAATCCAAAACGCAGACAAGATTTTCCAGCAAGCGGTATGAAAACACTTTGGGTTGAGGTAAAAAAAAATATCTGTTTTTATTTCACCATGAAAATGTTATTTGCTGTGTGGACAGAAAAACCAGATTAACTTCATATTCCTTCAAACAGCTCTGTTGTGCATGTCTTTAGTCTGTATTTAGTGCAAGTCTGTATATAGACCTGACCTGAAAACCTGGTCACCTGTTTAGATTTAGTACTGCCCTATAGAGTACATATTCAGTACACTCTTAGAATGAAAGATGCCTGGAAGAACCTTTTGTTTTGCTACATCGGCAGAACCTTTCCAGTTCAAAAAGGTAATATATTGTAGAGATGGCAGCCTCGGAGGCGTTGCTTATTGGAGGTGTGGCTCTGAGATAGTTATTTTGGGCCACCCTTTAGTGTAAATGTAATTCCTGTTCATCATGTTAAGTTTGGACATTGCAAAAAAATATATATTCATATAACATATTCTCATATAATACGAAGAATATTAACATTGCTAATCACATATAGTTATTAAGTGGTAACTTTTCCAACTTTGGGATTTGCATAGGCTCTTGAGAAACTCATACGCCTCTGTTAGCCTCATCGAGGCTACAAAACTGTCAGTGTTCAACCCTAACGTGATGGCAATACAACAGAACAGAACAGATGAACAGGAATGACATTTATTCAAAAAGATATCTTAAAGTCACGCCCCTACTAAGCCACGCCTTCACTCCAGGGTTCCTCCAGGAACCCGTTGCTACATTGAACCATTAAAAGGATCCTCCAAGAACCCCTCAACTAACTGAAGGTGCAAATATGAACCATTGACTAGCAATGGTTCCTTGAGGAACTCCACCACTAATTATAAGAGTGTACTTATATCCCCCCTTCTAAAAAACACGTGTAATATTTTTTTCTATAAATTGTGCCTTTCTGTAATATACTTATGCTAAAAAAATGATATTCTACTGAGCCATTTACTTTGTTCGTATTATTATATTTTCTTAAATATTATTGTTGTTGCATTGACGAGGAGTTTGCAAGTAAGCATTTTGTTGGATGGTGTATACCATGTGTATCCTGTACATATGACTAATAAAACTGTTTACTTACATCAACATAATCGGTGACATTTTAACATAAGAGATGGCAGCCCAGCCCAGACATATAAAGGACCAGGATAAAAGTGATATGCATTGATAGCAAATTTGTCCATGCTATTTGAATGTACGCAAAACGTTAGACTCTGCATTCTATGAACCAGTGGAGACAGCAATCCACTAGCTAATATTAGCATTTGCTAATTACAAACAAAGTCAATTTCCCCCTTTTAGTATGCTTTATATGTCATGCCCCCCCCCAAAAAACTATAAATTACATTACATGACCAAAAGTACTGTATGTGGACACCTGCTTGTCAAACATCTTATTCCAAAATCATGGGCATTCATTTGGAGTTGGTCCCCCCTTTGCTGCTATAACAGCCTCCACTCTTCTGGGAAGGCTTTCCACTAGATGTTGGAACATTGCTGCGGGGACTTGCTCCCATTCAGCCACAAGATCATTAGTGAGGTCGGGCACTGATGTTGTGCGATTAGGCCTGTTTTGCAGTCGCCGTTCCAATTCATCCCAAAGGTGTTCGATAGGGTTGAGGTCAGGACTCTGTGCAGGCCAGTCAAGTTCTTCCACACCGATCTCGACAAACCATTTCTGTATGGACCTCGCTTTGTGCACAGGGGCATTGTCATGCTGAAACCGGAAAGGGCCTTCCCCAAATTATTGCCACAAAGTTGGAAGCACAGAATCGTTTAGAATGTGCTTTAGAGTTCAGATTTCCCTTCACTGGAACTAAGGGGCCTAGCCCGAACCATGAAAACATCCCCAGAACATTATTCCTCCTCCACCAAAATTTACAGTTGGTCCTATGCATTGGGGCAGGTAGCATTCTCCTGGCATCCGCCAAACCCAGATTTGTCCGTCGGACTACCAGATAGTGAAGTGTGAACATGTTTCCACTGTTCCAGAGTCAAATTGCGGTGAGCTTCACACCACTCATGCCGGCGCTTGGCATTGTGCATGGTGATCTTAGGTTTGTATTAGGTTTGTATGTGCTCGGCCATGGAAACCCATTTTTTGAAGCTCCCGACGAACAGTTATTGTGCTGACGTTGCTTCCAGATTCAGTTTGGAACTCGGTAGTGAGTGTTGCAACCGAGGACAGAAGTTTTTTACGCGCTACGCGAATCAGCACTCGGCGGTCCCATTCTGTGAACTGTGTGGCCTACCACTTCGCGAGTGAGCTGTTGTTGCTCCTAGATGTTTACACGTCACAATAACAGCACTTATAGTTGACCGGGGCAGCTCTAGCAGGGCACACATTTGACGAAATTTCTTGTTGGACAGGTGGCATCCTATGACGGTGCCACGTTGAAGGTCACTGAGCTCTTCAGTAAGGCCATTCTACTGCCAATGTTTGTCAATGGAGATTGCATGGCTGTGTGCACAATGTTATACACCTGTCAGGAATAGGTGTGTCTGAAATAGCCGTATCCAGAAATTTGAAGGGGTGTCCACATACTTGTGTATATACAGTTGACATCGGAAGATTACATACACTTAGGTTGGAATCATTAATACTCATTTTTCAACCACTCCACAAACTTCTTGTCAACAAACTATAGTTTTGGCAAGTCAGTTAGGACATCAACTTTGTGCATGACACAAGTTATTTTTCCAACAATTGTTTACAGACAGGTAATTTCACTTATAATTCGCTGTATCACAATTCCAGTGGGTCAGAAGTTTACATACACTAAGTTGACTGTGCATTTAAACAGCTTGGAAAATTCCAGAAAATTATGTCATGGCTTTAGAAGTTTCTGATAGGCTAATTGACACAATTTGAGTCAATTGGAGGTGTACCTGTGGATGTATTTCAAGGCCTAACTTCAAACTCAGTGCCTCTTTGCTTGGCATCATGGGAAAATGAAAAGAAATCAGCCAAGAACTCAGAAAAAAATTGTAGATCTCCACAAGTCTGGTTCAACCTTGGGAGCAATTTCCAAACGCCTGTAGGTACCACGTTCATCTGTACAAACAATAGTACGCAAGTATAAACACCATGGGACCACGCAGCCGTCACACCGCTCAGGAAGGAGACGCGTTCTGTCTCCTAAAGATGAATGACTTTGGTGCGAAAAGTGCAACTCAATTCCAGAACAGCAAAGGACCTTGTAAAGATGCTGGAGGAAACAGGTACAAAAGTATCTATATCCACATTAAAACGAGTCCTATATCGACATAACCTGAAGGCCGCTCAGCAAGGAAGAAGCCACTGCTCCAAAACCACCATAAAAAAGCCAGACTACAGTTTACAACTGCACATGGGGACAACGATCATACTTTTTGGAGAATTGTCCTCTGGTCTGATGAAACAAAAATATAACTGTTTGGCCATAATGACCATCGTTATGTTTGGAGGAAAAAGGGGGAGGCTTGCAAGCCGAAGAACACCATCCCAACAGTGAAGCACGGGGGTGGCAGCATCTTGTTGTGGGGGTGCTTTGCTGCAGGAGGGACTGGTGTACTTCACAAAATGGATGGCATCATGAGGTAGGACAATTATGTGGATATATTGAAGCAACATCTCAAGCCATCAGTCAGGAAGTTCAAGCTTGGTCGCAAATGGGTCTACCAAATGGACAATGACCCCAAGCATACTTCCAAAGTTGCGGCAAAATGGCTTAAGGACAACAAAGTCAAGGTATTGGAGTGGCCATCACAAGGCCCTGACCTCAATCCTGTAGAGAATTTCTGGGCAGAACTGAAAAAGTGTGTGCGAGCAAGGAGGCCTACAAACCTGACTCACTTACACCAGCTCTGTCAGGAGGAATGGGCCAAAATTCACCCAACTTATTGTGGGATGCTTGTGGAAGGCTACCTGAAGTGTTTGACCCAAGTTAAACAATTAAAGGCAATGCTACCAAATACTAATTGAGTGTATGTAAACTTCTGACCCACTGAGAATGTGATGAAAGAAATAAAAGCTGAAATAAATTGTTCTCTCTACTATTATTCTGACATTTCACATTCATAAAATAAAGTGGTGATCCTAACTGACATAAGACAGGACATTTTTACTTTGATTAAATGTCAGGATTTGTGAAAACTGAGTTTAAATGTATTTGGCTAAAGTGTATGTAAACCTCCGACTTAAACTGTATAGTGTATCTAAGACTGTGGTAAATTGGCATTAACGAGGACGGGTATAGCTACAGCTGGAATAAGGCGGGATAAAGCCATTAAAAAAATCTGTATAATCAATAATGTTGAAATAGTTTGCCGTCAAGTATTGCACCTAATCATCTACTTGACGTATGGACCAAATAAGAGCATGATGCCAGTATAAAGAAACTACACCATTCACATAAGGAGAACAGGGTTTGTTTCCATATTTTAATACAGTCGAGCATTTCAGTTGATTCTGTTTGGCAATGTAAAAACTATGAGTAAAAAGCTTTTGGTTGACTTCAAGGGGAAGTTCAGGATTTTACAACTTCATGTTAGATGGATCCACATGCTGCAAGTAGTCTCTGGGCCAGGAAAAATTATAATTAGCCAACACAAACTTTTTCTAAATTTACCCAAACCTAGCTAACAATCAATTGAAGTGATTGCTAGGGGCATGTGTGCATGTTATTTTAATGTTAAAATCACCTTTAAGTCGTATCAAACCAAATATGGGGTTGAATTGGTCATGATTTGGCCTTGAAATTCTGTGATCCATGTTTTGATTTTCTTTTAACGCCACTACAAACTTCAGCTAACTTTAGGGGCATGTGTGCATGTTTTTTGTTGTGGCCATATAACCTTTAAGGAACATCAAAACAAATATGGAGTTGATTTCAGTTGACTTCAACCCTCCTAAACCTAACCTAGCCAGTGCCATTGCTCTTCACCACCTGTCCTATACTCTACAGAACAACAAAGTTATTTTAAATTTTATTTTCCCCCTCCCACATTGTTTTGCTGACTGACTTCTTGAAAATATTTTTTCCTAGACTCTACAGAATACACAACAACAAGGTTGTCTTTACTTTTTTTACATTTTGTATCACACTCCACCCCATTACGTCCCATGCTGACAGGACACCCCCCACATACACGTGATCAAATACATGTGATTAGCAGATGTTATTGCGGGTGTAGCGAAATGCTTGTGCTTCTAGCTCCGATAGTGCAGTAATATCTAACAAATTGCACAACATATACCCAAGACACACAAATCTAAGTAGGAATGAATTAAGACTATATACATATGGACAAGCGATGTCAGAGCTGAACGGACTAAGATACAGTAGAATAGTATAAGAAACAGTATATACATATGAGATGAGTAATGCCAGATATGTAAACATTAAATGACTAAAATACCGTAGAATAGTATAGAATACAGTATTATAAGGGCACAGGGTGAGACCCAGATGCAGACACGGGAGGCAGATGGTTTGAGTCTCTGATATTTATTAGTATCCAAGGGGGCAGGCAAGAGAATGGTCGTGGACAGGCAAAAGATCATAACAAGGTCAGAGTCCAGGAGGTACAGAGTGGCAGGCAGGCTCGAGGTCAGAGCAGGCAGAAATGGTCAGGCAGGCGGGTTCAGGGATAAATACAACGGGGAAAATAAGTGACATCTGGAGGGGGTGGAGACAATCACAAGGACAGGTGAAACAGATCAAGGTGTGACAAGTATCAGGGCAGATGAGTAATGAGTAATGCCAGATACAGTACCTTGAAAAAGTATTCATCCCCCTTGGTGTTTTTCCTATTTTGTTGCATTACAACCTGTAATTTAAATTGATTTTTATTTGGATTTCATGTAATGGACATACACAAAATAATTCAAATTGGTGAAATGAAGTGAAAAAAATTACTTGTTTAAAAAAAAAAAAATTTAAACGGAAAAGTGATGCATGCATATGTATTCACCCCTTTTGCTATGAAGCCCCTAAATAAGATCTGGTGCAACCAATTACCTTCAGAAGTCACAATTAGTTAAATAAAGTCCTTCTGTGTGCAATCTAAGTGTCACATGATCTGCCACATGACCTGTTCTGAAAGGCCCTGTTCTGAAAGGCTACAACACCACTAAGCAAGGCGCACCACCAAGCAAGTAGCACCATGAAGACCAAGGAGCTCTCCAAACAGGTCAAGGACAAAGTTGTGGAGAAGTACAGATCAGGGTTGGGTTATAAAAAAATATCAGAAACTTTGAACATCCCACGGAGCACCATTAAATCCATCATTAAAAAATGAAGATATATGGCACCACAACAAACCTGCAAAGAGAGAGCCGCCCACGACCAGGCAAGGAGTGCATTAATCAGAGAGGCAATAAAGAGACAAAATACACTGCTCAAAAAAATAAAGGGAACACTTAAACAACACAATGTAACTCCAAGTCAATCACACTTCTGTGAAATCAAACTGTCCACTTAGGAAGCAACACTGATTGACAATAAATTT
>NC_036842.1:41610231-41613573 GCF_002910315.2 Salvelinus sp. IW2-2015 | reverse complement strand
ACCTGTACCACAGTACGTTGTCCAGAGAGTTGGCGGATGCTTAGTCCAGGTCTGGAGGAGATCCCTCAGGAACACATCCGCCACCTCATCAGGAGCATGCCCCAGGCATTGTAGGGCAGGTTAAGGCAGGTTCAGTCGTGGAGGCCACACACACTACTGAGCCTCATTCTTGACTTGTTTTAAGGACATTACATCAAAGTTGGATCAGCCTGTAGTGTGGTTTTCCACTTTAGTTTTGAGTGTGACTCCAAATCCAGACCTCCATGGGTTGATAAATTTGATTTCCATTGATAATTTTTGTGTGATTTTGTTGTCAGCACATTCAACTATGTAAAGAAAAAAGTATTTAATAAGAATATTTCATTCATTCAGATCTAGGATGTGTTATTTTAGTGTTCCCTTTATTTTTTGAGCAGTGTATAACCCTGAAGGAGCTGCAAAGCTCCACAGCAGAGATTGGAGTATCTGTCCATAGGACCACTTTAAACCCTACACTCCACAGAGCTGGGCTTTATGGAAGAGTGGCCAGAAAAAAGACACGTTTGGTGTTTGCCAAAATGCATGTGGGAGACTCCCCAAACATATGGAAGAAGGTACTCTGGTCAGATGAGACTAAAATGTAGCTTTTTGGCCATCAAGGAAAACGCTATGTCTGGCACAAACCCCACACCTCTCATCACCCAGAGAACACCATCCCCACAGTGAAGCATGGTGGTGGCAGCATCATGCTGTGGGGATGTTTTTCATCGGCAGGTACTGGGAAACTGGTCAGAATTGAAGGAATGATGGATGGCGCTAAATACAGGGAAATTCTTGAGGGAAACTTTTTTCAGTCTTCCAGAAATTTGAGACTGGGACGGAGGTTCACCTTCCAGCAGGACAATGACCCTAAGCATACTGCTAAAGCAACACTCAAATGTTTTAAGGGGAAACATTTACATTTCTTGGAATGGCCTAGTCAAAGCCCAGACCTCAATCCAATTGAGAATCTGTGGTATGACTTAAAGTTTGCTGTACACCAACAAAACCCATCCAACTTGAAGGAGATGGAGCAGTTTTGCCTTGAAGAATGGGCAAAAATCCCAGTGGCTAGATGTGCCAAGCTTATAGAGATATATTTGTCTTATTTCTTGTTTGTTTCACAAGAAAAAATATTTTGCATCTTCAAAGTGGTAGGCATGTTGTATAAATCAACCTCCAAAAAAATCCATTTTAATTCCAGGTTGTATGGCAACAAAATAGGAAAAATGCCAAGGGGGGTGAATACTTTCGCAAGCCACTGTATGTAAACATTATTAAAGTGACTAGTGTTCCATTCCTTAAAGTGGCCAGTGATTTCTAGTCTATGCCTATAGGCAGCAGCCTCTAATGTGCTGGTGATGGCTGTTTAACAGTCTGATGGCCTTGAGATAGAAGCTGTTTTTCAGTCTCTCGGTCCCAGCTTTGATGTACCTGTACTGACCTCGCCTTCTGGATGATAGCGGGGTGAACAGGCAGTGGTTGATGTCCTTGATGATCTTTTTGGCCTTCCTGTGACATCGGGTGCTGTAGGTGTCCTGAAGTGTGGGTAGTTTGCCCCTGGTAATGCATTGGGCAGACCAGCACCACACTCTGGAGAGCCTTGCGGTTGTGGGTGGTGCAGTTGCCGTACCAGGCGTTGATACAGCCCATCAGGATTCTTTCAATTGTGCATCTGTAAAAGTTTGTGAGGGTTTTAGATGATTGTCTGCTGTAGTCCTGGACATACAGTGGGGAGAACAAGTATTTGATACACTGCCGATTTTGCAGTTTTCCTACTTACAACATGTAGAGGTCTGTAATTTTTTATCATAGGTACACTTCAACTGTGAGAGACGGAATCTAAAACAAAAATCCAGAAAATCACATTGTATGATTTTTAAGTAATTAATTTGCATTTTATTGCATGACATAAGTATTTGATCACCTACCACCAGTAAGAATTCCGGCTCTCACAGACTGTTAGTTTTTCTTTAAGAAGCCCCTCCTGTTCTCCACTCATTACCTGTATTACTGCACCTGTTTGAATCTGTTACCTGTATAAAAGACACCTGTCACACGCTCATCAAACAGACTCCAACCTCTCCACAATGGCCAAGACCAGAGAGCTGTGTAAGGACATCAGGGATAAATTGTAGCCTGCACAAGGCTGGGATGGGCTACGGGACAATAGGCAGAGCAGCTTGGTGAGAAGGCAACAACTGTTGGCGCAATTATTAGAAAATGGAAGAAGTTCAAGATGACGGTCAATCACCCTCCGGTCTGGGGCTCCATGCAAGATATCACCTCGTGGGGCATCAATGATCATGAGGAAGGTGAGGGATCAGCCCAGAACTACACGGCAGGACCTGGTCAATGACCTGAAGAGAGCTGGGACCACAAGTCAGTCAAAAACCATTAGTAACACACTCTACGCCGTCATGGATTAAAATCCTGCAGCGCACGCAAGGTCCCCCTGCTCAAGCCAGCGCATGTCCAGGCCGTCTGAAGTTTGCCAATGACCATCTGGATGATCCAGAGGAGGAATGGGAGAAGGTCATGTGGTCTGATGAGAACAAAAATATAACTTTTTGGTCTAAACTCCACTCGCTGTGTTTGGAGGAGAAGAAGGATGATGACAACCCCAAGAACCCACCTCCCAAGTTGAAGGGAGGTTTTTGTAAACGGGGTACCGACAGGACGTACTAGTAGTTATAAGTAGGTCTTGTACGCCAATGCGTTGAAAGGGGAGATTAAGACATCTCTACTTCGACGGGTTGTTTGGTTTGCTGCTTTTTATGAGGGCTGCTTTGGCTGGAAAGAGAGAGGAAAGCAGGAAACGATGGCAACCGTATTGAGCGGGAGAGATTGGTCAATTTGGTGCGGCTTCTCTTTATGATAGTAGTTTTTGCTTGGAGATGATTGGAGTGCGGCCCCTCAAGGCACCATCCTTAGGGTCGATCGCGTTTAGATGCAATTGAAAGCTTAGGTCCTGTGGCGTATTGGGGTCTATTCACACCAGCATATTGGATACACGCGACCCGAAAACACGGGCAGTTCTCAGGTGCTAACTTGGCCGAGATGGATTGACCTCACAGTACAAGCAAATGTGGGTTGCTACATGGTGATCAGGTTCATGAGGCGGTGTGTCTAAGAAAGGCCACGTGGGATAGGAACCTCAGAATAGCAAATAAGGTAGGTTTTTGGAGTTGAGGGGAGCTAGGGAAGGAGTGGTTTTCCGCTCCATATAGTGGTGCGGACGAAGACGGTGACGCGAACGCAGCACAGGAGGCAATGACCTGAGAGCGAAATACATGGAGAATGGAAGGGTTACTGTGATCAGTT
>NC_036842.1:41589631-41609341 GCF_002910315.2 Salvelinus sp. IW2-2015 | reverse complement strand
CAATGTCTCCCCCAACTGTCATAATAACGATGATAAAACCATTTGAGAGCCTCTTCCAACACCCCAGTGCATTCCCAACCCCGACCCCCCCTCTAAGCGGCATTGAAGAAATCTCAGCTGATGATAGCAGCACACCACTGGACGGGCTAGCTAATCGGTGAAATTAGCTGGCCTTTCGTCATCAAGCTAAGCCTTAATAAGTCACTTAGTGACTCGATTTAAGGATGGCTGCGAGGGAGGGAAAAATAGACAGGGCAGCCAGAGGGGGTCGGAGAAAGGACAGAGGGCGAAATTAGATCAGAAACTACAGAGGAGACCAAGGGGAGGAAGAAAAGAGGGAAGGATAGGAATGAGACAGCGGGCAGGGAGACCCCGCTTGCTTCTGGATCGATGTAGCGGAGGAGGAACCGGTTAGATGAACACGCAGTGGTTGATGTCCTTGATGATCTTTTTGGCCTTCCTGTGACATCGGGTGCTGTAGGTGTCCTAGCGAAGTGTGGGTAGTTTGCCCGCTGGTAATGCATTGGGCAGTACCAGCACCACACTCTGGAGAGCCTTGCGGTTGTGGGTGGTGCAGTTGCCGTACCAGGCGTTGATACAGCCCATCAGGATTCTTTTCAATTGCATCTGTAAAAGTTTGTGAGGGTTTTAGATGATTGTCTGTAGTCCTGGCACATACAGTGGGGAGAACAAGTATTTGATACACTGCCGATTTTGCAGGTTTTCCTACTTACAAGCATGTAGAGGTCTGTAATTTATCATAGGTACACTTCAACTGTGAGAGACGGAATCTAAAACAAAAATCCAGAAATCACATTGTATGATTTTTAAGTAATTAATTTGCATTTTATTGCTATGACATAAGTATTTGATCACCTACCAACCAGTAAGAATTCCGGCTCTCACAGACCTGTTATGTTTTCTTTAAGAAGCCCTCCTGTTCTCCACTCATTACCTGTATTAACTGCACCTGTTTGAACTCGTTACCTGTATAAAAGACACCTGCCACACGCTCAATCAAACAGACTCCAACCTCTCCACAATGGCCAAGACCAGAGAGCTGTGTAAGGACATCAGGGATAAATTGTAGACCTGCACAAGGCTGGGATGGGCTACGGGACATAGGCAAGCAGCTTGGTGAGAAAGGCAACAACTGTTGGCGCAATTATTAGAAAATGGAAGAAGTTCAAGATGACGGTCAATCACCCTCGGTCGGGGCTCCATGCAAGATATCACCTCGTGTGGGGCATCAATGATCATGAGGAAGGTGAGGGATCAGCCCAGAACTACACGGCAGGACCTGGTCAATGACCTGAAGAGAGCTGACCACAGTCCTCAAAGAAAACCATTAGTAACACACTACGCCGTCATGGATTAAAATCCTGCAGCGCACGCAAGGTCCCCTGCTCAGCCAGCGATGTCCAGCCCGTCTGAAGTTTGCCAATGACCATCTGGATGATCCAGAGGAGGAATGGGAGAAGGTCATGTGGTCTGATGAGACAAAATATAACTTTTTGGTCTAAATCCACTCTCGCTGTTTGGAGAAGAAGAAGGATGAGTACAACCCAAAACCATCCCAAACGTGAAGCATGGAGGTGGAAACATCATTCCACGCTGTTTTTGGGGCTGCTTTTCTGCAAAGGGACAGGACGACTGCACCGTATTGAGGGAGGATGGATGGATGGGCCATGTATCGCGCAGATCTTGGCCAACAACCTCCTTCCCTCAGTAAGAGCATTGAAGATGGGTCGTGGCTGGGTCTTCCAGCATGACAACGACCCGAAACAACAGCCAGGGCAACTAAGGAGTGGTCTCCGTAAGAAGCATCTCAAGGCCTGGAGTGGTCTAGCCAGTCTCCAGACCTGAATCCAATAGAAAATCTTGGAGGGAGCTGAAATTCCGTATTGCCCAGCGACAGCCCCGAAACCTGAAGGATCTGGAGAAGGTCTGTATGGAGGAGTGGGCCAAAATCCTGCGTGCAGTGTGGTGCAAACCTGGTCAAGAACTACTAGGAAACGTATGATCTCGTAATTGCAAACAAAGGTTTCTGTACAAATATTAAGTTCTGCTTTTCTGATGTATCAAATACTTATGTCATGTCAATAAAATGCAAAGAATTACTTTAAAATCATACAATGTGATTTTCTGGATTTTTGTTTAGATTCCGTCTCTCACAGTTGAAGTGTACCGTATGATAAAAATTACAGACCTCTACAATGCTTGTAAGTAGGAAAACCTGCAAAATCGGCAGTGTATCAAATACTTTTCTCCCCACTGTACGTCTCGTGTCTGAGCCGTTGAATTGCGACTACCACTTTATCTTCTATACTGCACGTTTACTTGTTTGATTGCCTTTGCGGAGGTGATAAAACTACACTGTTTATATTCTGCCATACTTACCAGTCGCCTTGTCATGTTTCAAATTTTAAATGTATTTATTTATTGTATCGTTATTGTAAAATCCAGTGTGCAAAGCTCTTAGAGACTCAGAAAGACTCAGTTTCTAATCGCTTAATGTGATTCTAACATTATTTCTGACTCAATATGTGTGGATTGAATACTTATGTAAATTAGATATTTGCTGTATTTCCTTGTTTTCACTTTGTCATTGTGGGTATTGTCACGTTCCTGACCTTAGTTCCTTTTTCAGTATTGTTTAGTTGTGTCAGGACGTGAGCTGGGTGGGCATTCTATGTATGGGTGTTCTCTATGTTGGTTCATTTGTGTGCCTAATATAGTGATCTCAAATCAGGGGCAGGTGAGTTTGTCATTGTCTCTGATTGGGAACCATATTAAGGTTGACTGTTTTCACTGTTTGTTTGTGGGTGATTGTTGCCGTGTCTGTGTTTGTTCGCCATACGGTACTGTTTTCGTTCGTTTGTTCCTGTTCGTGCGTTCATGTTTTATATGTTCTCAAGTTCAGGTCTGTTCACTTCGTTTTGTTGTTTTTGTATTTTGTCAGTGTTCTGTTTTGTTGAATATTTCTTAAAATTCAACATCATGAACATTTACCACGCTGCGCCTTGGTCCTCCTCTCTTCCACCTAACGACGAGCGTTACAGAATCACCCACCACAAATGGACCAAGCAGCGTGGTAACAGGCAGCGGCAGCAGGAGCAGCACAAGGAGGAATGGACATGGGAGCAGAGTCTGGACTACACTACGTGGGAGGAGATCGACAGGTGGGCGATCGACCCAGGGAGAAAGCCGGAGCCCGCCTGGGATTCTTTGGAGCAGTGTGAGGAGGGATACCGGCGAATGGAGGCAGCACGACGACGCAGTAGGAAGCCCGAGAGACAGCCCCAAAAAATTCTTGGGAGGGGGGCTAAAAGGGACTGTGGCGAAGTCAGGTAGGAGACCTGCGCCAACTTCCCGAGCTTACCGTGGAGAGAGAGTACGGGCAGACACCGTGTTATGCGGTAAAGCGCACGGTGTCTCCTGTACGTGTGCTTAGCCCGGTGCGGTACATCCCAGCTCCACGTATCGGCCGGGCTAGATTGAGCATTGAGCCAGGTGCCATGAAGCCGGCTCAACGCATCTGGTCTCCAGTGCGTCTCCTCGGGCCGGCATACATGGCACCAGCCTTACGCATGGTGTCCCCGGTTCGCCAACACAGCCCAGTGCGGGTTATTCCACCTCCCCGCACTGGTCGGGCTACGGGGAGCATTCAACCAGGTAAGGTTGGGCAGGCTRGGTGCTCAAGGGAGCCAGTACGCCGGCACGGTCCGGTATATCCGGCGCCACCTCCCCGCCCCAGCCCAGTACCACCAGTGCCTACACCACGCACCAGGCTTCCAGTGCGTCTCCAAAGCTCTGTTCCTCCTCCACGCACTCGCCCTGTGGTGCGTGTCTCCAGCCCGGTACCACCAGTTCCGGCACCACGCACCAAGCCTCCTGTGCGTCTCCAGAGCCCTGTGCGCCCTGTTGCTGCTCCCCGCACTAGCCTTAAGGTGCGTGTCCTTAGCCCGGTACCACCAGTTCCGGCACCACGCACCAGGCCTACTGTGCGCCTCAGCCGGCCAGAGTCTGCCGTCTGCCCAGCGCCGTCTGCACTGCCCGTCTGCCCAGCACCGCCTGCACTGCCCGTCTGCCCAGCGCCGTCTGAGATGCCCGTCTGCCCAGCGCCGTCTGAGCCGCCCGTCTGTCCTGAGCCTTCAAAGCCGCCCGTCTGTCCTGAGCCTTCTGAGCCGCCCGTCTGTCCTGAGCCTTCAAAGCCGCCCGTCTGTCCTGAGCCTTCTGAGCCGCCCGGCTCAGGACAGGAGCCGCCAGAGCGCCCGCCAGACAGGAGCCGCCAGAGCCGCCCGCCAGCCAGGAGCCGCAGAGCCGCCCGCTAGCCAGGAGATGCCAGAGCCGCCGCCAGCCAGGAGCTCCAGAGCCGCCCGCCAGCCAGGAGCTGCCAGAGCGCCGCCACCAGGCTGCCAGAGCCGCCCGCCAGCCAGGAGCTGCCACCCGAGCCGCGCCGCCAGCCAGGAGCTGCCAGAGCCGCCCGCCAGCCAGGAGCTGCCAGAGCGCCCGCCAGCCAGAGCTGCCAGAGCCGCCCGCCAGCCAGGAGCTGCCAGAGCCCCCAGCCAGCCAGGACTGACAGAGCCGTCAGTCAGCCAGGAATGCCAGAGTCGTCAGTCAGCAGGAGCTGCCAGAGCTACCTGTCACGCCGGTGATGCCGGAATTCCCCCTCAGTCCGGAGCTGCCCCTCAGTCCGGAGCTGCCCCTCAGTCCGGAGCTGCCTCTCAGTCCGGTGCTGCCCCTCAGTCCGGTGCTGCCCCTCAGTCCGGTGCTGCCCCTTAGTCCGGTGCTGCCCCTTAATCCAGTGGGGTTAATATGGAGGATAGCCATTAGGAGGAGGCCACGGAAGCGGGGATTAACTATGGTGGGGTGGGGGCCACGTCCAGAGCCAGAGCCGCCACCGTGGACAGATGCCCACCCAGACCCTCCCCTATAGGTTCAGGTTTTGCGGCCGGAGTCCGCACCTTGGGGGGGGGGTACTGTCACGTTCCTGAGCTTATTTATTTTGTTCAGTATTGTTTAGTTGGTCAGGACGTGAGCTGGGTGGGCATTCTATGTTATGTGTTTCTATGTTGGGTTCATTGTTTGGCCTAATATGGTTCTCAATCAGGGGCAGGTGTTTGTCATTGTCTCTGATTGGGAACCATATTAAGGTTGACTGTTTTCACTGTTTGTTTGTGGGTGATTGTTGCCGTGTCTGTGTTTGTTCGCCACACGGTACTGTTTTCGTTCGTTTGTTCCTGTTCGTTGTTTTATATGTTTTATATGTTCTCAAGTTCAGGTCTGTTCACGTCGTTTTGTTGTTTTTGTATTTTGTCAGTGCTCTGTTTTGTTGGATATTTATTAAAATTCAACATCATGAACATTTACCACGCTGCGCCTCGGTCCTCCTCTCTTCCACCTAACGACGAGCGTTACAGGTATTGTGTGTAGAAAGGTGATATATCTTTTTTTAATCCATTTTGAATTCAGGCTGTGACACAAAATGTGGAATAAGTCAAAGGTTATAAATACTTTCTGAAGGCACTGTATGTGGATGCCACTCTAGATGACATCACACACACACACACGCACACACACGCACACACACACAGTTGTGTGACATATTTTTACACTTCATCTTCTCCTTTCCTCTTCCTTTCTATCTTAATGCTCTCGGTTAAATTTTTATGTTGAATTTTTATGCAAGGCTTTGGAAGTGGCAAAGTTTACGGATTGCCAGTGTTTGTTGTCGGTGACTCAAGTTCATACTTTTCAACAGTGAACTCTTTTCAGGTGGTTGAAGTGGGTCATAGCTAAACGGTACAGAGTATTGCCACCTCTTTTCTACTGAGTACTGATACTTAAATAATACCTGTTTTAAAGGTAGCAATGCATGAAGTAAACAGTAATATCATCCGATTTCTGCAACATCGACGAATATAAATAATACCTGTTTTAAAGGTAGAGTCAGCGATGCATGAAGTAAATAGTAATATCATCTGATTTCTGCAACAATGAAGAATATGAATCACAACGCTAAACTTTCTCTGCTGTTTTGGTCCCACAGCTATCACTTTGCAGCAGTGTGAAGCGCACCCATGCACATGTGCAGATATGTTTTGCAAGTGTTTTGCAGGATGAAATGCTGATGAGCGATGTTGCTCATCAGCATTTCATCCTGCAACGTCATATCGTTAAGTATCAGTTTAAAATATGAACCCAATTACAGTTGTAACGCTCGTCGGAAGAAGTGGACCGAGGTGCAGCGTGGTACGTGTTCATGATTCTTTATTTAATCAGAACACCAAACAAAAACAACAAAAGAATAACGAACGTCACGTTCTGCAGGCTTCACAGAGCGAACAAAAAACAACATCCCACAAAACTAAGGTGGCAAAACAGGCTGCCTAAGTATGATTCCCAATCAGATACAGCTGTCCCTGATTGAGAACCATACCCGGCCAAAACATAGAAATAAAGAACATAGAGTTTCCCATCCGAGTCACACCCTGACCAACCAAACATAGAGAATAAAAAGATCTCTACGGTCAGGACGTGACAACATTATAGTTAACGTGAGTACCATTAGTGCTTAAAGTGGACTGAAATAGTTACCCATAATCAATTTGGGTGCCTGTACACGTTATATTTAGATGCTGATCCACAATTAAAACTTAAAAAATGCAATGTATTTGGTCATTAAGAGTGGGGTGGTGACTTAATACCTTGGGAAAGGCGGCTGAAGTGTTACCACTATCCCTTTGACATTCTCCATTGCACACACATGCTCGCACCATCACTGTTATTTTATTGAAAATGTGTTGACTAATTTTGTACTGTGCTTTCGGACCACATTTTGAAAATGTTTGTGGTCCGAGGCGTTTCACTTCTCATGAGGTGCTGGACAGAATAATATGTATTTATTGGCAATTTGATATTAGAATTTGTGAATGAAGTAAAAAATATATGTCAAGGTACTGTGTTATTGGAGTACGCATAAAGACAGAGAAAAATCCATCAGCATAGTCATGTTATGAGTTAGAGAGAATAGTCCTTGTTGTTACACAGGAACAATCAGAGGCACTGCTATTTTTTTCTGATCACCTGGCATATAATAGACTTTATATAGTACAGCATGTTCAGCAGACTATTCATCTGATCTTGTTGTGATCAATTGCCGGTGTGATCACAGTAACGCCATTGAAACAAGAGAGACCCACAAGGAGCTCGGTTCTCAGGGTTCTCGGACTCTCGGACACGGCCCAAATTGACCTTAGTTAGGCACAGATTTAGGATTAGCCTTCCCTCCCATGATTGTAACCTAAACCATAATGGTGGGGAAATAGATCAGTGTTTATAGGGGTAACTATATAGGATTCTGTCCTGGTGTATGGGGCAGGGCATGGGACAGTTTCATAAGAGAGACCTGGTAGAGACATGGATGGTGGAAAGGAGGTTGGTGGGGGTGAGGTGAGGAGGGAGGTAACCTGAGAGGCAGGAGGCATTCCTGGTAGGGCAGCTACATCTGTGGACACAATTATCTGGTTCACATAATCTCATTTCACATGGAGGCTGTGAACAGCATAAATACAAACAGGAGTGAGGGAGAGAGAGAGGATATGAGAGTAGAGAAAGATATGCTGTAGGTTAACTGTCTCAAGAAAACAATTGCGAAGTTAAGTAGATTTGATTTTGCTGTGTAGAAAAATGGTCTGTTAACGTGTACTTTGTTGTGGATTTCTTAAAAACTGAACGTTTCTATTTTTTATTTGCCTAGGTGGCAGCAAACCAATTTTTGCTAACCAAGTTCGTTAGCTGGTTATTTAGTAACGTCCAGAATCTCCTGGTTAGCATTTATGAAGAATATTGCAATGCTAGTGGAAACAGATTGTATCAGTTATCGGTGCATTCAAAAGCATGTGGAAAGCAAGCAAGGATACAGTCCATTTCCACTTGCAAAAATTCTAGCCAGGAGATTATGGGGCTCGTTTCACAAAAATTGCTATGGGCAAGAAGAAATGGCTAAACCTGTGCCACGAACTTGTGCCACTCGTGCTTGTTCATGGAAATTACGAAGGTAATCGGCCACTCTGCAAACATTTTTGTGAATTGCCTTCGTGAAACGAGTTAAAATAACCTGCTTTCCAACGCCAAAATGGTTTAGAAATAACACTACTTCAGAAATAAGATTTAACTTCAACTAAAGTTAACTATCCCTTAAAACCCATAAGAGTTTAAGCCCTGTCTAAGTTGGGAAGTTCTACTAAGCTATATGGAGTGCCATACCAAGGATAATTTGGCTATTTGATTTTTAATTTAGAATTATAAAAACAAATAATACAAATATATATATTTTTTTTAATGGGGCCTTCCTGCTATTAGCCCATACAAACACATTGAATAACAGATTCACTACATGGAAGCATTTAGTGACAAAACAGTCTTGGGGGGGGGGGGGGGTTCTACTAAGCTATACCAAGGATAATTTTGCATGGAACAACAGATAGACAGCCCAAAAATCACAAGGAAGTTTGTTCTGGCGTGTCTGTCCTATATCTGAAAGATATAAGAAATATCAGGAAACATATATGTGACCGACCAGCTCCATTCTGTCTTTGTAGCAAAATTTGAAATTGTGTTTTTTAAATTGAATAAAAGTAGAGACCAAGAGCAAGAAAATTGTGTATCATACACTACAGTTGTGTAACAATGGGAAAGTAATTCTGCTTTGACAGTTGATAAACGTGTAACCCCACTTTTGAGAAAATGGCCCTTGAATATTTTGGTACACCTACTGGCGAGCTCTTCTTTGTGAGGCCATACTAAACAACCAAAGATTTCAAGACTAAAGGCTGGTTTATACTACGTCTATCGACATGTCTGTATACAGTTCATTATTACAGGAACATAAACCCACAACAAGATCATTATTTACAAGTTACAGAATATTAAAGAAAATATCTTACAGTTGTGAGTGTGAAGAAATCATAGCAGGGGATTCTAACAGAGAATTTTAGAACATGGACACTGTGTCGTTGGCCTAACGTTATATCCTAATTTGAATTTGGTGCAGGTCATGTTGTTCTTCACATTACTGTCTCTGGTAAACACACACTATATCAAATAAAATCAAAGTTTACTTCTCACATGGACAGGATTAAGATGTAAACGTTACAGAGAAATGGTCACTTGCATAGTGGAGTCTTTTGTATAGACATGTAGCTAGCTAGCTAAACAATGAACCATAATCCAAACTCCTACCCTGCAAGAATCTACAGGTAGCTAAATGCTAACAAACTAGGTTCAATGTTAGCTAGCTAGCTAACATTAGTCTATAACTAGCAATGCAAATGGCTCTGAGACACAAATAATATTACTACACAGATCAAACATGTAACATTAGCTAGCGAGCCAGCCAGTTAAAGTTAGCTAACAGTACGCATGAATTAAAAATGACTTTCTGACTAAATTAGAAACTTATAATATCTGAACATTTTTCTCTTTTTCCTCTAAACATGGATGAAGGCTTCTCCTTCTCTGTCGTGGATGCCATGGTTGCCTTTAGTTTGAAGATGTAATCCGGAGACAGGTGTTTTATACAACAGCCGTCTGTGTTCTCTTTTCGACTCCCTACACATTTGCAATCAAACGCCTGAATTTTCTCCATCTCCTTAGCTATCATACTCTGCTTCCAATGGGCATTCCACTGATTTTAAAACTCGGTCCTCCAGAAAGTGGATAGATATCTTTAAAAAAAATCCCAGTTTGAAAGGATTACCTACAACAACTGAGCAGCTCATTATTGACAGAAGCCATTATCTCGTACAATCATGGCTAGCAGGAAGATTCCTTCCTTTTTCCGTGGCTAAACCAAGTAGGCGCGTCATTTAACAATTGTATTCGTATTTACAGATGGCATACAAGTTTGTTATTAAGGTACATGAAAGTTCACATGTTCCAGAAGGTATTTCTGCCAAAAAACACATTTTTACACGTGACATATGCCTGAAACCAGTCAAGTATATATATGTATATATCTTTTTTTTTTACACATGTATTTAAACCCCTTATTTGTGGAACTAAACAGTCTCCATATATACTTCCATTCATTTTTTCAACTGGTACCGGGGGACCTTCAGATGAGTCTTGTGAGGCCTGTGGGCATCTTAGAGCAAAACAACTGACATGTACAGTGAGACGGTTGTTTTATGCTACAGATAGAAGTTGGCAGATCGGCTATACCGACTTCAGACGAGTCCCAAGACGCTTGTGGGGGTCATAGAGCAAAACACAGAACACCATGGTGTTTGTGAGAGTCTCTTCTTTCCATAGAGGAAAAGGTTTTGTGAGAAGACCGATTTTCGGGATGTCTCGTGGTCTGACAGACACTGCTCTAGCTCTGTCACCTTTCACTGTAAATACAGAAGTGCGACATATGCAGATGCGGTGGACTGAGACTCATCCAATGCAAAAAAAACTGATCTCTAGCTTAAACTGACAGATTTTGATTATGCTAATTATATCTCACTGATGGCGTGGCATCGAATTTGGGGGGTTTAAGATTGTGATGGCTTGGTTAGTTGAGCAGAATTGAGCACTATGAAAGGATGTATGATGGGGCACCTACTGTAGGGGAGTGTAACTGGTAGTAGTTGTATGTTTTTACACAGTACCCAAGACCAGTATTTGAGTATATTTGACCAAGCGTGAATACCCCAATGGGGATTTGATTGATATTGAGCCCCTAGATATCATCCTAAAGATGCTTTTCCCACCCACGCGAACTGAGATCAGCTGACTCTACCACCCGCTCCCCCACCCTTGCCACAACACCTTTCTCCCTTCTCTCTCACACATTATGTCACCCCTCTCGCTCTCTCACACTATGTCATTTCACTGGCATCTGAGCCTGTGACTCTCAAATGTTCCTGCATCGTGATTTGTGACTCACAGTTCTCTGGTGACCCGTCAGGTAAACAAAACAAATGTGAATAGGCAGTCGCAAACAGGTGCCCCCCAATAGGAACTAAACACGATGCACCATTTGAGAAGCATTGTCAGCGGCAGACCTGCATCTAACACATTATGTCAAATACTTTAGCTGTGGCTGATTTAGACTGCGTGTATAAGTGCTCTATATGTTGTGGGTCTCTTAACCCCATTACTCGTTCCCTCCCTCATTCCTCACTCCCTTTGACGATCGCTCTCATCCTCCTTCTCTCTTTCTCTATCATCAGATGAGTTTCCAATGGAGATTCAGGTGAGCAGGAGATGCAGAGTGAAGGGTAGACACAGGGATTAAACCCCGGTCTCAGGCTTGTTGTACATGTGCATAGAACCAGGAATGTATTTCCTTCTCTCTCTCTCTCTCTTTCTCTCTCTCTGTTTTTATTTATTTATTATTTAACCTTTATTTAACTAGGCAAATCAGTTAAGAACAAATTCTTATTTACAATGACGGCCTACCAAAAGTCAAAAGGCCTCTTGTGGGGACAGGTCCTGGGATTAAAATAAATAAATAAATACAATATAAATATAGGACAAAACTCACAACAAGAAAGACAACACAACACTACATAAAGAGAGACCTAAGACAACAACATAGCAAGGCAGCAACACATGACAACATAGCATGGTAGCAACACAACATAACAACATGGTAGCAACACAACATGGCAGCAGCACAGGGTACAAACATTATTGGGCACAGACAACAGCACAAAGGGCAAGACGGTAGAGACAACAATACATCACATAGAGCAGCCATAGCTGTCAGTAAGACTGTCCATGATTGGGTCTTTGAATGAAGAGATTGAGATAAAACTGTCCAGTTTGAGTGTTTGTTGCAGCTCGTTCCAGTCGCTAGCTGCAGCGAACTGAAAAGAGGAGCAACCCAGGGATGTGTGTGCTTTGGGGACCTTTAACAGAATGTGACTGGCAGAACGGGTGTTGTATGTGGAGGATGAGGGCTGCAGTAGATATCTCAGATAGGGGGGAGTGAGGCCTAAGAGGGTTTTATAAATAAGCATCAACCAGTGGGTATTGCGACAGGTATACAGAGATGACCAGTTTACAGTGGAGTATAGAGTCCAGTGATGTGTCCTATAAGGAGCATTGGTGGCAAATCTGATGGTCGAATGGTAAAGAACATCTAGCCGCTCGAGAGCACCTTTTTCTGCCTATCCATAAATTATGTCTCCGTAATCTAGCATGGGTAGGATGGTCATCTGAATGAGGGTTATTTTGGCAGCTGGGATGAAAGAGGAGCGATTACGATAGAGGAAACCAAGTCTAGATTTAACTTTAGCCTGCAGCTTTGATATGTGCTGAGAAGGACAGTGCACCATCTAGCGTGTTGAGTGTTGAGAATTACACAAATATTAATTTCCACAAAGTTTGCTGCTTCAGTGTCTTTAGATATTTTTGTCAGATGTTACTATGGAATACTGATGTATATTTACAGGAATATATAATTCAAACATTCAAACATAATTATATTTGAAGTATAATTATAACCATTTCATAAGTGTCAAAAAGGCTTTTATTGACAATTACATGAAGTTGATGCAAAGAGTCCATATTTGCAGTGTTGACCCTTCTTTTTCAAGACCTCTGCAATCCGCACTGGCATGCTGTCAATTAACTTCTGGGCCACATCCTGACTGATGGCATCCCATTCTTGCATAATCAATGCTTGGAGTTTGTCAGAATTTGTGCGTTTTTGAGTTCTCGATGGAATTAAGGTCTGGCGAGTTTCCTGGCCAAGGACCCAAAATATCGATGTTTTGTTCCCCGAGACACTTAGTTATCACTTTTGCCTTATGATAAGGTGCTCCATCATGCTGGAAAAGGCATTGTTCATCACCAAACTGTTCCTGGACGGTTGGGAGAAGTTGCTTTAGGAGATGGTCCTGGTGCTTGCTGGACTTTCTTGGGTGCCCTGAAGCCTTCTTCACAACAATTGAACCACTCTCCTTGAAGTTCTTGATGATCCAATAAATGGTTGATTTAGGTGCAATCTTACTGGCAGCAATATCCTTGCCTGTGAAGCCCTTTTTGTGCAAAGCAATGATGACAGCACGTGTTTCCTTGCAGTTAACCATGATTGACAGAGGAAGAACAATGATTCCAAGAACAACCCTCCTTTTGAAGCTTCCAGTCTGTTATTCAAACTCAATCAGCATGACAGAGTGATCTCCAGCCTTGTCCTCGTCAACACTCACACCTGTGTTAACGAGAGAATCACTGGCATGATGTCAGCTGGTCCTTTTGTGGCAGGGCTGAATTGCAGTGGAAATGTTTTTGGGGATTCAGTTCATTTGCATGGCAAAGAGGGACTTTGCAATTAATTGCAATTCATCTGATCACTCTTCATAACATTCTGGAGTATATGCAAATTGCCATCATACAAACTGAGGCAGCAGACTTTGTTAAAATTTATATTTGTGTCATTCTCAAAACTTTTGGCCACGACTGTACTTGTATAAGGTGATTACCTCAAGTTCTACCCCGTCAGAGGTAGGAATAACACTTGTGGGAAGAGGGGTATTCTTCTTACCAAACCACATTACATTTGATTTGGAGGTATTTAGGACAAGGTTAAGGGTAGAGAAAGCTTGTTGGACACTAAGAGAGCTTTGTTGTAGAGCATTTAACACAAAATCCGGGGAGGGGCCAGCTGAGTATAAGACTGTATCATCTGCATATAAATGGATGAGAGAGCTTCCTACTGCCTGAGCTATGTTGTTGGTGTAAATTGTGAAGAGCACAGGGCCTAGGATAGAGCCTTGGGGTACTCCCTTGGTGACAGGCAGTGGCTGAGAAAGCAGAATTTCTAACATTATACAATGCACTCTTTGAGAGAGGTAGTTAGCAAACCAGCCCAAAGACCCCTCAAAGACACCAATACTCCTTAGCCGGCCCACAAGAATGGAATGGTCTACCGTATCAAAAGCTTTGGCCAAGTCAATAAAAATATCAGGACAACGTTACTTAGAGTCAAGGGCAATGGTGACATCTCATTGAGGACCTTTAAGGTCAAGGGCAGTGATACATCCATAACCTGAGCGTAAACCAGATTGCATACCAGAGAGAAGACTATAGACATCAAGAAAGCCAGTCAGTTGATTATTGACACGTTTTTTTCAACACGTTTGATAAACAGGGCAAAATATAAATAGGCCTATAACAGTTAGGATCAGCTTTATCTCCCCCTTTAAATAAAGGACAAACCGTGGCTGCCTTCCAAGCAATGTGAGCCTCCCCAGAAAGAAGAGATAGGTTAATTTACTATATTTACTATAGATCTTAACCTGAGTCTCTCTCTCTCCTCCAGGTGTAGCAGTGCTGGTGTCCCCAGATGTTCCTCTTCAGGTGGGAATGGAGAGCCGACAGCATTTTTGCCTGCAGTCTCCCTCCAGCCTGGAGCGCACCCCGCTTCAGTACACTGTGTGCGTGGGCCACAACATCAGGGCTGTACACCAGGAGGTGCTGCAGCAGCTCTCATCGCCCAGCAGGGAGCTGCCCAACATGGACGTCTTATGGTACAACTCCCTCATCTTCGTCTTCCTGAATTGTATTACATTTAATTTAGATGACAGTGGACATTTAACATAAAATCTAGCTATGTGTGATAACTTATGGATGGAGATCATTACCTATTCATAACGCGACTAGATGCATCCACAGGCAATGTCTACGATCGGTATGACGCCGGTTGCCGCTTCTGGATATGACAGTTCTAACGCAGTTCCACTTCCAACACTGCCAAGACACCAGCTATGTGGGTGTCAGCTAGCGCGGATTGATTGAAACCCAACGAGATCACACAAATGTCTATTTCAGTTGGAATCCTAACTTGAGATGCCTGCGTGTTTAACTCAGCAGTCGCATAATTGATGCGTAACCAATTGATGTCAAAAACGTATGCATGTGGATCTCAAGTTAGAATTTTGGTCTCATTGACCAAATATCTATCTGTCTGTCCATCTGTCCCCCATCCAGGTTGCCTTTCTGGAAGCTTCTGGCCAGTGTGGACTCAGGGCCAAAGGTAGAGAGGGAGTTGAGGACCTTCTCCAACCGTCTGAGGAGACACCAGCTGGGAGAGGGGGCCATCAGCCTCAACGAACATTCCACCGCCCTCCTTGCCGACATGGTATGTCCCTTCTCTCCTCTCCTTACGTCAAAGAATTCAACCCAAATGGTTACCATTATAACAAGCAGTTTCTAATTAACTACCTGGTAAGCAGCGGCCTGAAAAATAAAGTGTTACCCTCGCCTCCTCTCTCGTCTTCATTTTGACCCTCCAAGGTGTTTGATTGACAGTTGCTGGACCCAGGTTTGAGTCCTGCTCGAGGCTACTCCCAAAAAGGTTTTTCAAAATAAGGGGTAGTACAGCAAACTGTATTAGCCCAACAGCACCTCACAAACAAGTCGAGAGGTTCGGATGTGTGTTTGTGGTGCCAGGACAACAACCCCTCCCTCAACGTGAGCAAGACAAAGGAGATGATCATGGACTACAGAAAAAGGAGGGCCGAACACGCCCCCATTCACATCGATGTGGCTGTAGTGGAGCGGGTCAAGAGATTCAAGTTCCTTGGTGTCCACATCACCAACAAACTATCATGGTCCAAACACACCAAAAACGTTGTGAAGAGCGCACGACAATGCCTTTCCCCCTCAGGAGACTGAAAATATTTGGCATGGGTCCCAAGATCCTCAAGAAGTTCTACAGCTGCAACATCGAGAGCATCCTGACCGGTTGCATCACCGCCTGGTATAGCAACTGCTCGCCATCCGACCATGAGGCACAACAGAGGGTAGTGTGTACAGCCCAGTACATCACTGGGTCACACTTCCTGCCATCCAGGACCTATATACTAGGCGGTGCCAGAGGAAGGCCTAAAGAATTGTCGAAGACTCCATTCACCCAAATCATAGACTGTTCTCTCTGCTACCACACGGTAAGTGGTAGAGGAGCGCTAAGTCTAAGTCCAAAAGGTTCCTTAACCTGTCTGGCTCTGGGGTTCCGCAGGCGGAACTCCTCCCACATTCCACTGAAAAGGCTGAGCGCGAAATTCAAAATATAATTTTTTGAAATATTTAACTTTCACACATTAACAAGTCCAATACAGCATTTGAAAGATACACATCTTGTGAATCCAGCCAACATGTCCGATTTTTAAAATGTTTTACAGCYAAAACACCACGTATATTTATGTTAGCTCACCACCAAATACAAAAAAAGGACAGACATTTTTCACAGCACAGGTAGCATGCACAAAGCCAACCTAACTAACCAAGAACCAACTTCATCAGATGACAGTCTTATAACATGTTATACAATAAATCTATGTTTTGTTCGAAAAATGTGCATATTTGAGCTATACATTTACATTTACATTTAAGTCATTTAGCAGACGCTCTTATCCAGAGCGACTTACAAATTGGTGCATTCACCTTATGATATCCAGTGGAACAACCACTTTACAATAAATCAGTTTTACATTGCAGCTACAATAGCAGCTACCGTCAGAAATAGCACCGAAGCAGCCAGAGTAATTACAGACACCAACGTGCAATACCTAAATACTCGTCATAAAACATTTCTGAAAAATCGATGGTGTACAGAAAATGAAAGACAAAGATCTTGTGAATCCAGCCAATATTTCCGATTTTTTAAGTGTTTTACAGCGAAAACACAATATAGCATTATATTAGCTTACTACAATAGCCTACCACACAACCCCATTCAGTCAAGGCAAGTTAGCGATAGCGAATAAACCAGCAAAAGATATTAATTTTTTCACTAACCTGGACAAAATTCATCAGATGACAGTCCTGTAACATCATATTACACAATGCATATAGGGTTTGTTCGAAAATGTGCATATGTAGRGGCACAAATCGTGGTTATACAATGTGAATAGGTAGCCAAACGTCAAGCAATCTGTCCYGCGCCATCTTGGAYAGGCACCTAATCTAATCGATAACTAATCAATACACTTGACTAAAAAATACAGGTTGGACAGCTAAATTAAAGATACATTAGTTCTTAATGCAACCGCTGTGTTAGATTTTTTAAATTAACGTTACTAGACATACAGCGTGCGTTACAGCGGACCGTGCCGAAATTAATGGCGGAATTATTGTTTCACATTTTTCAACATAAATACGAATTAACAGCATAAAGACTTCTTACTTTTTGATGAGCTTCCATCAGAATCTTGGGCAAGTTGTCCTTTCTCCATAATAATCGTTGCTCGGCTGTAGAAGTGTCTTCATCTTTGGAAGTAGCAGCTAACATTAGCTATGTTGCGCAGGTGTCCAACCGTTCATAACGCAATACAAAACAAAATCGCGATTCGAAAATCGCAATATACACACAAATCACAATATACGCAATATACTCATGTAAACTGATATAACTCGGTTTAAAATAACTACGTTATGATGTTTCTAACAACTATATCGAATAAAATCAGAGCCGGATATATCTAACGCCGATAAGTGAGCTTTTCAGAATGCCATCCTGAGGTCTGTTTCGCGTCATGGCGAATGTTGAAAAGGGTGCGCACCTCGTGCCAAGCCCATTTATAGGGCCTCAGATCTGCCTAGCAACACCATTCAAATTCTCAACGCTTGCTGAAATATAGGGGAAATCGTATGCGGTGCTTTGTCGACCAATAGAATAATTGCAATTATTTAACTGACCCCAGAACAGAGTGCCCGATTTCAGATCTCTCACTTCCTCACAGGAAAATTGTTCCAACTCGAGTTCTGTTTTACCCACAGATATAATTCAAACGGTTTTAGAAACTAGAGAGTGTTTTCTATCCAATAGTAATAATAATATGCATATTGTACGAGCAAGAATTGAGTACGAGGCCGTTTAAATTGGGCATGATTTCCCCCAAAGTGAAAACAGCGCCCTCTGGTCCTCAACAGGTTAACAGCTTCTACCCACAAGCCATAAGACTACTGAACATTTAATCGTGAAGGATGCTCTCGATGGTGCAGCTGTAAAACCTTTTGAGGATCTGAGAACCCATGCCAAATCTTTTCAGTCTCCTGAGGGGGAATAGGTTTAGTTGTGTCTGCTTCACGACTGTCTTGGTGTGCTTAGACCATGTTAGTTTGTTGGTGTTGTAGATGCCAAGGAACTTGGAGCTCTCAACCTGCTCCACTACATCCCCGTCGATGAGAATGGGGGCGTGCTCGGTCCTCCTTTTCCTGTTGTCCACAATCATCTCCTTTGTCTTGATCACGTTGAGGAAGAGGTTGTTGTCATTGCAGTCATGAGTGAACAGGGAGTACAAGAGGGGACTGAGCACGCACCCCTGAGAGGCCCCCGTGTTGAGGATCAGCGTAGCGGATGTGTTGTTACCTACCCTTACCACCTGGGGGCGGCCCGTCAGGAAGTCCAGGATCCAGTTGCAGAGGGTGGTGTTTAGTCCCAGGTTCCTTAGTTTAGTGATGACCTTTGAGGGTACTATGGTGTTGAACGCTGAGCTGTAGTCAGTGAATAGCATTCTCACATAGGTGTTCCTTTTGTCCAGGTGTGAAAGGGCAGTGTGGAGTCCAATAGAGATTGCATCATTTGTGGATCTGTTGGTGCGGTATGCTAATTGGAGTGGGTCTAGGGTTTCTGGGACAGTGGTGTTGATGTGAGCCATGACCAGCCTTTCAGAGCATTTCATGGCTACAGACGTGAGTGCTACAGGTCGGTAGTCATTTAGGCAGGTTACCTTAGTGTTCTTGGGCACAGGGATTATGCTGGTCTGCTTGAAACATGTTGGTATTACAGACTCAGAAAGGGAGAAGTTGAAAATGTCAGTAAAGACACTTGCCAGTTGGTCAGCGCATGCTCGGAGTACACGTCCTGGTAATCCGTCTGGCCCTGCGGCCTTGTGAATTATTACCTGTTTAACTTCTTATGGGCAGGTGGGACAGTAGCGACGGTAGCGTTCAAACTACAGAATTATAAATATTTAACTTTCATAAAATCACAAGTGTAATACATCAAAATTAAGCTTAACTTTAAGTTAATCCAGCCGCTGTGTCAGATTTCAAAAAGGCTTTACGGCGAAAGCACATCATGCGATTATCTGAGGACAGCGCCCCGTGTACAAACACATGAAAAACATATTTCAACCAGGCAGGTGCGCCACGAAAGTCAGAAATAATATAATAATAAATGCCTTACCGTTGATGATCTTTTTCTGTTGGCACTCCAAAAGGTCCCAGATACATCACAAATGGTCCTTTTGTTCGATAATGTCCTTCTTTATATCTATAAAACCTCAGTTTAGCTGGCGCGCTTCAGTCAATAATCCACCCAGTTTCCCTCCATCAAAATGCATACAAAATGAATCCAAAACGTTACTAATAAACTTTTCCAAACAAGTCAAACAACGTTTATAATCAAACCCTAATACGTAAATAAATGATAACATTTAAGACAGAGAATCGTTATTGTCTTTACCGGAGAAAAATACCAAAGAACGCAATCTTTTCCACGCGCTTGGAAACACTACAGCCAAAATGGGAGCCACCTAAAAGAACTACAATTTCTGGCAAATTTTTCCAAAAACCAGCATGAAACTCTTTCTAAAGACTGTTGACATCTAGTGGAAGCCCTAGGAACTGCAATCTGGGACGTTTTCACCTTATAATAAAAGTGACAGCCATTGAAAACAGTGGTAGGCTGAATTTGTTTGGGGGGGG
>NC_036842.1:41554498-41583584 GCF_002910315.2 Salvelinus sp. IW2-2015 | reverse complement strand
TATTAAGTTTTAGAGACTTTAGGGTGTTTTCTATCCAAATCGACCAATTATATGCATATCCTAGCTTCTGGGCCTGAGTAACAGGCAGTTTACTTTGGGCACGCTTTTCATCCGGACGTGAAAATACTGCCCCCTACCCAAGAGAGGTTAAAGGTCTTTCTCACATCACCTGCGGAGAGCGTGATCACACAGTCGTCCGGAACAGCTAATGCTCTCATGCATGTTTCAGTGTTACTTGCCTCGAAGCAAGCATAGAAGTTATTTAGCTCATCTGGTAGGCTCGTGTTACTGGGCAGCTCTCGGCTGTGCTTGCCTTTGTAGTCTGTAATAGTTTGCAGACACATCCGACGAGCGTCGGAGCCGGTGTAGTACGATTCGATCTTATTCCTGTATTGACGTTTGATGGATTGTTGGAGGCCATAGCGGGATGTCTTATAAGCTTCCAGATTAGAGTCCCGCTTCTTGAAAGCGGCAGCCCTAGCCTTTAGCTCAGTGCCGATGTTGCCTGTAATCCATGGCTTCTGGTTGTACGTACGGTCACTGTGGGGACACCTTCATCGATGCACTTATTGATGAAGCCAATGACTGATGTGGTGTACTCCTCAATGTCATCGGAGGAATCCCGGAACATATTTCAGTCTGTGCTAGCAAAACAGACCTATAGCTTTATATCTGCTTCATCTGACCACTTTTTTATTGATCTAGTCACTGGTGCTTCCTGCTTTAATTTTTGCTTGTAAGCAGGAATCAGGAGGATAGAATTGTGGTCAAATCTGCCAAATGGAGGGCGAGGGAGAGCTTTGTACGTGTCTCTGTGTGTGGAGTAATTGTTTTTTACCTCTGGTTGCACATTTAAATTAGGTAAAACTGATTTAAGTTTCCGTGCATTAAAGTCCCCGGCCAGTAGGAGTGTCTCCTCTGGATGAGCGTTTTCCTGTTTGCTTATGGCGGTATACAGCTCATTGAGTGTGGTGTTAGTGCCAGCATCAGTCTGTGGAGGTATGTAGACAGCTACGAGAAATACAGATGAAAACTCTCTAGGTAGATAGTGTGGTCTACAGCTTATGAGACACTCTACCTCTGGCGAGCAAAACCTCGAGACGTCCTTAGATATCGTGCATAATCAGCTGGTGCAGATATCGTGCACCAGCTGTTGTTTACATAAAAGCATAGGCCCCCGCCCCGTGTCTTATCAGAGGCTGCTCGTCTGTCCTGCCGAAAGAGTGTTTAACCCCCCAGCTGTATGTTCTTAATGTCGTCGTTCAGCCACGACTCGGTGAAACATAAGATATTACAGTTTTTAATGTCCCGTTGGTAGGATAAACGTGTTTTCAGTTCGTCCCATTTATTTTCCAGCAACTGAACGTTAGCTAGCAGGACTGGAGGCATGGGCAGATTAGCCACTCGTTGCCTGATCCTCACAAGGCACCCTGATCTCATTCCACGAAATCTGCGTTTCCTTCTCCAGCGAATAACCGAGATCTGGGCCTGGTCAGGTGTCTGTATCATATCCCTCCCGTCCGACTCATTGAACAAGAACTCTTTGTCCAGTTTTAGGTGAGCAATCGCAGTTCTGATGTCCAGAAGCTCTTTTCGGTCATAAGAGATGTCCAACAGTCCTACTCATATTATCTATGCATAGTCACTTTACCCCTACCTCTACTAGCCTGTACCCCCGCACATTGATTCGGTATCAGTACCCCCTGTATATAGCTTCATTATTGTTCTTTTATTGTGTTACTTTATTTATTATTATTTTTACTTTAGTTTATTTAGTAAATATTTTCTTAACTCGATTTTCTTAAAACTGCAGTGTTGGTTAAGGGCTTGTAAGTACGCATTTCATGTGACAAAAATGTATTTGATTTGATATCTTGGTGTAACGGCTTAGTTGTTGAGTTGTGCTGGTCAGGTACTACCCCCCGGTGTCTGCAATACTTTGACATCTCATTAAAACAAATACATCTGTAGGAAGAAAAATAGTCCTATGCCCCCGGCTGATAGTCGGACAGCCGAGATGTTTGACTGAGGCTGGGCTAGGCGGGGCAGGGAGCCAAGAGAAACTAGTTTAGGTAAACCTGACACCTAGCTAGTGCAGTGATCTGCCTCAGCTACATGGGAGAGGAGTCGCCAGTTCATCTCCTGTTATTCTAAATTCACTGTCTATCATAACACACCAGGTTCGCATTCCATCTCCAGTCACTTTCCCACAGATGGAAGGGAGAMGGGGAGAGAGAGAGAGAGAGAGAGAGAGAGAGAGAGAATTAGGGAGAGAGAGAGGGAGCGGATAGAGGGACAGAGAGGGTGTGAGATGGGAAAGACAGAAACAGAGAGAAAGAGGGAGAGAGGGAGACAGAGGTGGAGAAAGTAAGGGACGGAGAGATAGACCAAGAAGTGAAATAAAATAATTATAATGGAGAAAGAAACATTGCGAGAGAAAGAGAAGGATAATATTTTTTAGATTCAGAACAAGAGCGTCTCTTAAGCGGATTTAAAGTTTTTTCAACTTGATCAAAGGGCGTTCTACAGTTGCCGAGGGCCACCCATTCACTTTGCTAATAACGTAAAATAATCCAAGGGTACAGTCAGCGTATGGAAACTTTGGCACGATTGGCAAAGTAGAGTAAGTGTGAATGTGAACGGCAACAATGAATTGCTGCAAGGACTGTGCTTCTCTCTCGTTATATTTTTACAAGTATTCATGAGTTATCAGTCAAGCCACACGTTTTATTTTCTAGTTTCCATATTAGCTTTTATACAACGGACTCTTGAGTTGGAACAACAACTTGGCGTAGAGCGAATTGGGATATTAAATAGGACTGCCAGGTTTCTGCCTTTTATTGCTGAAAAAACTCTGTGCAATGTAAGGTTGGCCAAACAAAATACAATCGGATCATACATTTTTGTTAGATAAGCATTATTCAATGGTACATTTACATTTTAGTCATTTAGCACAGGCTCTTATCCCAGAGCGACTTACAGCTAGCTAGTATGATAAATACTATAAGGGACTATTGGTCTCCCTTTAAATGAAAAACAACTTGTAAAGACTTTATAGAGTATTCATAAAGTCTTTATAAGCACTACATATCGGTAGATGTTTCTCAAATAATTTACAAGCTACATTAAAGGGGATATACTCAGTCCTTACATCTGTTGCTCTGTCAAATGCGGTACAACCCTTTTTCCACCCTTCGTGATATTTGCTTATGAAGTGTCTAAATAGGCAAAAGTGTAATAATTACTGTGTAATGGTTGACCTCATGGTGTCAAGCTCAAAAGGTCAACTTTTATTTAAAAAAAAAAAGGCTTTCTTAGTTATGCCATTACATAAGCAGAAATCCCCTTCGCCCTTTTTTTCTCACGTCTAATCACCAGATGATTAAATGAGATGTTAAACAGTCGTGGCAGAGGTCATATTGCCATAGTTACATCTTTACTTAGTAGTTATAGCAGCCACGGAGTCCAAAGGCAGCATGAGTCAGCTACTTTACTCAATAGTAGAATTTAGAATAGTGGAATTTATGATCACAATGTGTTCTTCAGTTCCCAGTTCATATCCTGCATTGTCTGCATTGTCTTCTGCTCCAATATCTCTCTTTCTCTCTCCTTACAGGACCATGATTACCGCACCAGCAGGAAAAGGGGGACATCCAAGAGACAGACCAGGGACTTCAGGGACCTCTCACTGATCAAGCTTCTAAACATTTCCATCACCCTGTCCCCGTTCCTGAGCGTGGACACCACCCAGTTCCACAAGTCCCTGCTGGACGGCACTGAGGCCTATTGGCTCAGCCTCCCCGTAGCCCCACAGGGGCGACTGGTAAGCAGCCTAGGCCAGCCAACCCTCACCTTCCCTGGGGTGTGGTGGACCTCTACACTCAGAAAAAAAGGATTACAAAAGGGTTCTTTGCGAAGGGATAGTTTTTTTTTATCATGAACCGTTTTCATCCGAATAACCTTTTTTGGAAGACAAGGGTTTTTTGTTAAGGTTTCCCCTATCGGGACAAGCCGAAGAACGCTATATGGTTCTACTTAGCACCTATTTTTCCCGATGAGTGTAAATGGGAGATCCATTGGACCTGAGGGAGGTGTCCGTTGTGATGGGGTGGTGGGAGGTTGTTATCTGGATGATAAAAATAAGAAAAAAGAAAATAAATGGCATCTTTGCATTTGATATTTATTGTGGTGTTTATTTCCTGCTTGTCCTCTTCAGGGAATGTCCAAGTCTGGCATGTTCTAATGTTTTAAGTATGTAAAGGCCATACAATGACATATTGCCCAATCCACTCTCTCTCTTTCCAGGTGCCTGTGCTGACCCAGTGGCGAGGGAAGTTCTGCGTGAAACTGAACATCAGCAACCCAGAGGCGGTCAGCTGGTTCCTGGACCGGGTGGGCTTGCTGCAGGCCCGTCTGGGCATGGAGTACATCCATCTGGAGGGGGCGGAGGGGAACCCGCTTGACCTGGGCGGGGGAGACCAGTATATTGGCCAACTGGCAGATGTGGCAGCCAGGATAGAAGAGTCGGCTATCATGAATGCAGGGACGAGGTGAGGGCTGAGGGAGGACACACGCACACACACTCGCAATACACTGACAAAATGCATAACTATCATCTATCTCTCTTCCCCCAGGTCGAGTCACAAGCCTGTGTTTGTGCGGATGCCTCCTTTGCAGTCTGACTGGAGCTCCTCTGGACTGAAGGGCCTCATTCCCTCCTTGCTGCACCACACTCTGCTGGGGTACAACTTACTCATTCCCGACGCAGTAGGTAATACCACAGCTACTCACCATCACTATACCTTCAGTTCAGATTGTTGTACCAAAGACACTCACACTCTTGCTCGTGATCAAGCAAGCAAACGAGTGAATGTTGACTCACTCACACATTCATTCGCTCGCTCTATTCATCAATCGATTTATCAATCCATACCTTTAAGCAGAACTATCAGTCAGTTATACCCTCAGATAGTCAGTCTATAGAATACAGTAAGTCTGATTCAGTAGCTCACTGCTTTTATATTGTTTGGATAGTCCTGTGTAAAGGGAAAGTTCAGCAAAAGTACATGTTATCATATTTGTTTCCTTGCCCTGAAAGCAGTCTATGGACAGGGAGGGACTGCAATCCACACTTTAGTTTAGTTACAGTCTTGTACCATCGCTGTAACTCTCTACAGACTCGGGAGAGGCGAAGGTCGAGAGCCATGCGTCCTCCGTAACACGACCCTGCCAAGCCACACTGCTTCTTGACACACTGCTCGCTTAACCCGGAAGCCAGCCGCACCAATGTGTCGGAGGAAACACTGTACAGCTGGTGACCGAAGTCAGCTTGCAGGTGCCCGGCCTGCCACAAATAGTTGCTAGAGCGCGATGGGACAAGGACATCCTGGACGGCCAAACCCTCCCCTAACCCGGACGACGCTGGGCCGGCTGTGACACACTGTGACACACTGGGATCGAACACGGGTCTGTAGTGATGCCTGCGCCACTCAGGAGGCCGCCCAAATCATCTCTTGAATGAATTGTGTTGATCAATGACTTGATTTGAAGTTATTTTGAGATGGTTTGGTCATGGGTTCACTGCTATTTCTGCCATAAAGTCTGCAGTCAGATCTGATTCTATTTAAATGAACATCCATCGGACCACCTTTGATATTCTGGACGACTGCATATTCCCAAAGGTGAAACATCCTTGGGCTTTGGCAACAAAAAAAACATATTCCCAAAATACTCTGAATTCCGGTTAGGGAACATATCAGACAAGTATTTTCTTTGATGTGGAGAAAACAGAAATCTGTCAGAGAGAGGAAGGATAGATGGGCTGGAAATCACACTAACTTCTATCACCCTCTCAGACTAAAAGGCTATATTAATAACTGTTGGATTTCACGCCTCCAGCGAAATATCCGTCTACCTCTACAGTATATGGGCATAGCAAGCTGGTTTGCTAAATTCTAACTCTCTCTCTCCCCCCACACCCTTCCCCTACATACCCCCCCCCCCCCCCCACCCATCTCTTTCTTTCTTCCAGGTGGTTCTCTATCTGGGGAGCTGGTGACTGACGAGGAACTGTTCATCAGGTGGCTGCAGATTGTAGCCTTCCTCCCCGTCATCAGCTTTGAGACGCCTCCCTGGGTCTGTGGGGAGGACCGGGTGAGTGAACACCACCCGCACAAGACACCACAAAGACTCCAAATAGGGTTTCAACATTTCAAAAACATTCCCAGGGTTTTCAAAACTCCTAGTTGGAAAATGCAACCCTGAACCGTCATACACACAAACACTCCAAATGGTCAGACCTCCTGTAAGACTACAATATTTGGAACTTTAGACCAAAGACCTTTTTACATACTCACCACCACACATTCCTATCAGTGGAGAGGTGGGGAGTGAATTTGGCCAATTCGATGTGCTGGAGAGATGTTCTTTCATTCTTATAGGATAGTTTAGCTAGTGTGTTTAGGGTTACGGTGTGTGTGCTCTGCTTTTCTGATAGTGTGTTTATTGATCCAGCAGCCTCTCCCTTTGCCTCTGGGTCACTCAGCGCTTTTCCCACCGCGTTCATCCATCAGTCCATCTGTCTGTCTTTTTGTCAGTCACTTTTGTGTGATTGTGGAAGTGTTTAGAGTACATTGAGCACATTGTCTCTGGGTCTATCCAAACCTAGGCCTTTCTCTCTCCCTCCCTCTCTCCCCTCTCGCGTTCCCTGCATGATACTGGATCACTCCCCATCCTCACCTCTCTGATGGACATCAGAAATATACACTTCACCTAATGGGCAAGGAAAACAAGGGATTAGGGCTCCAAGGGTAGTCTCAGGGTGTCTGGTCACCAGGGGCGGACTGAAACAATAATTCAGGCCGGGAATTTGACTCCATCCCAGGCCACCCTGTTCACGCAAACCACCAGACCGCTAATTTTGTAGGCTAACCCTATTTGTTGATGTAACGGGTTCCAAACTAGTTATACATTTGGCCACTATGTTCATCTGGGAAGAAAGTTATCCACATTACAAAATACAAACATTTGGGACTGACCAACAAGTAGCCTATCTGAACACTGAGTTTTCAAGGTATGCTATGGCTATGGGTGCACCCTCAAAAACTCACTAGGAATACACCAATCATAGCACATACAATTGTACAAGGCTAGACACACAAAACAATTAGCCTACACTTTTTAGAAAGAGAATGAGATATACAGAGTTGGCTCAAATGTTCAAATGATTATCTTTATATTCAAGCATCAAGCATATCAAAAGTATCAAAAAACTTCACACGCACACATTCACAGAACTTGAACATAAGCTACAACAATGTAAGTATAATACAAAAGTAAAAAAAGCACTCCTCTACAAAAAAATGTAGATTACAATGTTCCCTCACTGGTGCCCATATAGCCAACAGCACACAATAAACACAACTATACACTSAGTCAATGWAATTGAACATTGGCTGCATAACTGCAAGTATAATATGTCCAAAAACATGCCTCTGTACAAAAGTTTTAACTCACAGCAAATGTTCTTTCACCCCATGTCAGCCTGTTAAGGAAGAGTCATAGCATAGCTGCTTCAGAGTAACCAGGAAGTAATTACCACTAGTAACAATATCAGCTCAAAAAACCAGCTATGATTGTCGGCCATGTTTTCCAAGTTATATGCGCCGTCGTGTCTGTGTCCTCTGTAGCTAAGCCCACATTTACCAATAACTTTAACTACATCAATCACACGTTCCGTGACCTGCCTCCTCTTTCTGACCTGGTTTCGTTGACCTGACATTTGCTTATCACTCAGAAAGGTACGGATGTCTGCTTTGCTGGCTCTGAGGAAAAAGGCTTCTGCACTTTCTCTATGATTCTTGCTTGTCTCATGTTCCTGTACTTTCTGATGGGCATGTTTCCAGGCCTGCATGCCTCCTTTGACAAATGCACTATCACTGGCTGAAGGTTTTGCGAATGCAAGACATACTGAGCAGAACAKGGAGTGAGTTACTTCATTGTAGGTCAGCCATTTTCTGTTTGTGCCATCTTTGGAGTGGAATACATTGGGAATGACTCTTTGAGGGGGTTGTTTTGGGTGGTACTGAAAAAAGAAGTCAAAATCCTTGGACTGAGGACGGGCAAAATAATCAAATGGATTTTCAGTGCCTTCGCTGTCCCTTTCTATTTTCTCTGTACTGGGCTCTGAACTTCTCTCTCTCTCTCTGCACATCTGGTTGCTCTGCAGAATGAGATTAACATTGTAAATAACCGAAATTTAAACTTGTATTACTTGTACAGTCATCGATTGTATGCCCCCCCGATTACAGTCCTACTGATAATCTCATAAATAAAGTACATATTAATCTAAAATCATAGCCTACATGTTTAGGTTTGTACTCTGAAGTTGTACCTGAAGGTTCCTGCTCTGAGTCTGACTCTGAACTGACCACCATCTCCAGTTCTGCAAGACATACTCTAGTCCTGCTGCTGCTTCCTTCTCCACCTTTACAAAGAAAATACTCTATTATCATACTCACTATCATTAGTGTATCAGTAGGCTACATTAATACAGCCCTGGAAAATTAAGTGGTCTCTTAATTTGGAGTGGTCTCTTAATTTGGAGTGGTCTCTTAATTTGGAGTGGTCTGTTAATTTGGAGTGGTCTGTTAATTTGGAGTGGTCTGTTAATTTGGAGTGGTCTCTTAATTGTGGCCTGTTATTTTTTCCCAGAGCTGTATATTATTGTAGTAACTTGTCATGCTGGTACTAATGGTGCTAATTATCTTTGTCATTGCCTGTGCTGTGTCACACAGGCTACTGTGTTACGTTCATGGATGTATTATGGTTACGTTACTGTAGCCTGTTTCGCTGTACAGTGTACGTGCACTTTCCCCAGCTTATATGGCATGAGTCATGARCGAATGCTGGCAAGTCCATAGTCTAGGTTTACTATTTTTCACTCGTTGAAACATATTGCTTTCAATGTCATATTATGATCGCTATGTTGCACTCATTGCTATAATATAATTCCTCCACGACGTGTAAGACGTGCAAACTGTTTAGCCTACCGGCCGTTGTGTCACTTTTATTAGCTAGGCTACTTAGCTAGCCATGCTGGGTGTCGTGTGTGTGTCAGTGTGTGTGGTTTAGCTAGTGTTTTTGACTGACCTGGTCCCTTACTGGCGAACATGTCGCTTATTTTGCAGCGTCTGTGGTGAGGGCCTTTCTCTTTTTTATTCTCTCCCTCTCTGCTTCACCTTTCCTCTTCTGACTGTCCATTTCGCCGTGCGACTTGTCTAAAATGCTATCCGTAGAGAGGCAGGTAGACGGTTGCTATGTGCGTCGCGGAGAGACCTGGTGTCATTTTTGGTGCGCGCACCCTCGCGCGGGGACACTGCAGCGAGTGAGTGAGAGTCGCGCCTGATGCGTGGATTCTCCGTCAACTCATTCCTGCTTGCTATATTATTGCTGGTCAAGTTGACAATTCACCGCGCAGGCCAAAACGACCCTCGGGCCACCGGGAAATGTCCCGGTGCTCCCGACGGCCAGTCCGCCATTGCTGGTCACTGATATCAATGGGCCTATTGCAACGAAGATTGGCCACTAGATTATCAAATGGTACAGCATCAATGTGCGGGGGCACAGGTTAGTGGAGGCAATTGAGGTAATATGTACATGTAGGTAGAGTTAAAGTGATATTAAACAGAGTGTAGCAGCAGCAGCYTAAAATTAGCTGTTGATTAGCTTGATTAGCTGTTCAGGAGTTTTATGGCTTGGGGGTAGAAGCTGTTAAGAAGCTTTTTATACCTAAACTTGGCGCTCCGGTACTGCTTGCCGTGCGGTAGCAGAGAGAACAGCCTATGACTAGGGTGGCTGGAGTCTTAGACAATTTTAGGGCCTTCCTCTGACACCGCCTGYTATAGAGGTCCCGGATGGCAGGAAGCTTGGCCCCAGTGATGTACTGGGCCGTACGCACTACCCTCTGTTGTTCCGTGCGGACGGAGGCCGAGCAGTCCCCATACCAGGCAGTGATGCAACCAGTCAGGATGCTCTTGATGGTGCAGCTGTGGAGCCTTTTGAGGATCTGGGGACCCATGCCACATCTTTTCAGTCTCCTGAGAAGGAATAGGTTTTGTCGTGCCCTCTTCACAACTGTCTTAGTGTGTTTGAACCATGATAGTTTGTTGGTGATGTGGACGCCAAGGAACTTGAAGCTCTCAACCTGCTCCTCTATAGCCCCGTTGATGAGAATGGGGGTGTGCTCGGTCCTCCTTTTCCTGTAGTCCATAGCCATCTCCTTTGTATTGATCACATTGAGGGAGAGGTTGTTGTCCTGGCACCACACGGTCAGGTCTCTGGCATCCTCCCTATAGGCTGTCTCATTGTTGTCGGTAATCAGACCTACCACTGTTGTGTCATCGGCAAACTTGATGATAGTGTTGGAGTCGTGCCTGGCCATGCAGTCATGAGTGAACAGGGAGTACAGGAGGGGACTGAGCACGCACCCCTGAGGGGCCCCCTGTGTTGAGGAATATTTTCTCCATCTCCTTAGCTATCATACTCTGCTTCCAACGGGCGTTCCCCTGATTTTAAAACTCGGTCCTCCAGAAAGTGGAGCAGCTCAATATAGACAGAAGCCATTATCTCGTCCAATCATGGCTAGCGGGAAGATTCCTTCCTTTTTCTGTGGCTAAACCAACTAGGCTCGTAATTTAAAATGTTTATTTGTATTAACAGATGACATACAAGTTTGTTATTAAGGCACTTGTGGGGGTTGTAGAGCAAAATAGGCCAAACCTTTCGTTTTCATGTCTCATGGTCTGACAAACAAGTTTGTAGCTCAGCCACCTTCCACCACAGATGCGGAAGACCAATATAGGCGGATGCAGTGGATTGAGACGCAGCCCAAGCTCTAGCTTAAACTGATGTCATTATGTTACTTAGATTGATGCACAGGTGCYTCAATAGACACTTAAGGATTTAAAGTTGCACATGAAGTTGCACAAATTGTACTTTATTGAAGAAACAATGAATTGGAAAGAAATGTGGTATGGGAGAGTACTTTCGTGTTATTTGGAAGTCTTAGCATTTCCCAAACTTGGTTCTGGGGACCCCATGGGTGCATGTTTTAGTTTTTTTGCCCTAGCACTACACAGCTGATTCAAATAATGAACAAGATCAAGCTTTGCAAAGTGCTTTGTTTTATAATGATATTTAAATTGTCTATCACACGATGCGGCATTCCATATCACTTTCATTTACAATGTGGAAATGAAATACAAGTTAGTCTTCAATAACTTTACTTTTGCAGAAGAGTAGCTTTGATGTAGGCATAATTTTTCTTAATTGCAACCACAAAAAATTGGTGTGCAATTAAAAATGTATTCACTAAATTATCGTAATTGACAAGTTACATTTCTGGTTGAATAATTTTCATTACACAAGTGCACATCATTACACAAGTGCACCTTGTGCTGGGAACAATAAAAGGCCACTCTAAAATGTGCAGTTTTGTCACACAATGCCATCGATGTCTCAAGTTTTGAGGGAGCGTACAATTGGCATGCTTGCTACAGGAATGTCCACCAGAGCTGTTGCCAGAGAATTTAAGGTTAATTGCTCTACCATAAGCCGCCTACAACGTTGTTTTAGAGAATTTGGCAGTACGTCCAACCGGCCACACAACCGCAAACCACATGTAACCATGCCCAGGACCTCCACAWTCGGCTTCTTCACCTGTTGGATCGTCTGAGACCAGCCACCCAGACAGCTGATGAAACTGAAGAGTATTTCGGTCTGTAATAAAGCCCTTTTGTGGGGAAAAACTCATTCTGATTAGCTAGGCCTTGCTCCCCATTTGGTGGGCCTGGCTCCCAAGTTGGTGGGCCTATGCCCTCCCAGGTCCACCTATAGCTGTGTCTCTGCCCAGTCATGTGAAATCCATAGGGTCTAATGAATTCATTTCAATTGACCGATTTCCTTATATGAACTGTAACTCAGTAAAATTGTTGCATGTTGCGTTTATTTTTGTTCATTATATTTCAGAATACTGTTTAGTAAAAACGGAACAAATACACAAAGTATACAAAACAYTAATAACTCACCTGCTCTTTCCAGGATATAGACTGACTAGGTGAATTCAGGTGAAAGCTATGATCCCTTATTGATGTCACTTGTTAAATCCACTTCAATCAGTGTAGATGAAGGGGAGGAGACTGGTTAAAGAAGGAATTTTAAGCCTTGAGACAATTGATAGATGGATTGTGTATGTGTGCCATTGAGGGGGAATGGGCAAGARGAAATACTTAAATTCCTTTGAATAGGGTATGGTCAACACACTATTGCTTATCCATACTAAGAAGTTGTCATATAATGCACAACTGGGTTGTTCCCTGCAATTCATTCATTCTGGAACGTCCCCTTATTTGATTATCAGCTGTTGTCAAACACACATTGATCTGAAAAGAAGATTATCTTCCTCAATAGTGTGCATTGAATTCATACTAGATGAAAGCCAAAATGAGTATGACATCCTGGCATTTAAAACATACTCCATAAAAAAAAAAGACATCTCATAAAACGTTCTGTTTTCTCATACCCAATGAGCCTACTATTTAGAATGCAAGTAAGGGGTTTCAGCTAGGCCCAGTGGCTTTTCGGAGATGATGGTGGGTGGGGTGATAGTGTTGGGGTTTGGGGGTTGTGGTAGTGGAAGCGAGGGGGTGGAATTGTCTGGATTGGGTGGGTAGGTTTTGCCTTAAGCAAAGCACAGTGTCTTTTTAGAGAGGATAGAGGGTGAGGTGATGATGGTGGTGAAAGAGTGTTTTTCCCCCTTCTGTCAATGGGAGCAATCGGTTGGCCCCCTCCCTCCCTCCGGCCCAGTATCACCTGTGGTTAGCAGTCCATCTGGTCTACATTAGGGCCTTCCTCTAGATTTATGACTCMCTCACTCTCGGGCCATGACGCGAGCCACTTCGGCAGGAATGATAATGAATTTGAGGACAAGTCTTGGAAAAATACTTTATTACAGTCATTAAGGTTCCCATGTGTAATTGACTAGTGTGACAGTGCTGAGGGAGATCAACTAATTTTTCCACTTTTGGGAAGCGAAGAGAGAGAGAAAATATCCAGAGAGAAACATCATTTGCATGACAATTATGGAGAAATGTGGAAATGTGAAAATATTGGTCAGTTAGTGATTGAGGGACTGCAGTTTTTCCAMGTCGGTCCTTGGCTGTATCTCAAATGACACCCTATTCCTCCATATGTGGTTCTGGTCAAAAGTAGTGCATTGTATGGGAAGTAGGGTGTCATTTGTGTCTCAGAGAGCTTGAATGAAGTGCTGTTCTGCTGGATATATAACACATGACAAATTACAGTAGACTGCTATTATTGTGTTGTCGTGAGAAATACCTTGGACTACCTTCATTTTCCATAGTGTGCGTGTGTGTTTGGGTGTATTGGCATTGGCCATCATAGTGTGCGTGTGTGTGTGTGTGTGTGTGTGTGTGTGTGTGTGTGTGTGTGTGTGTGTGTGTGTGTGTGTGTGTGTGTGTGTGTGTGTGTGTGTGCGCAACACCCTTCAGAGACTGTTACATCAATCACCGTTTTGAGTCCAAATAGGAATACAACCATGGTTTAAACCACATGCCTGTTTTCTCAATTAGAGCCCCAGTCATAGCCAGGCTATGATTCTTCCACATTCATTTCGACAAATGTTTTCCCCCCCTTGTCAAAATACATAGTTTTATGGTTGTGGTTGGGTTTTGTTTCCGTCACGGGTGTGTGACCCTTCCTGGAATGTCCGAGAGGTTTGGCCCGAGCCGGAGAGAGGAGACGGACACTGTTGGACCACAATGTTAACAATGCTCTGTTCTTTATTCCTGCATGTCTGAGAAGGACAGCTGAACTTGGCCCACCTCTCTCTCAACTCAAATGCATTTACGGGTCTTTTAATGGACAATGAGGACCAGTTTCTGCACCCAGATTAAGCTTACCCCTGGACTAAAATACATGCTCAATGGAAAATCTCCACTGAAAGTGCTGGGCACAGACGTGTTCAACTTCTATTTTTGATTTACATTTGATTTAGTTGTCAACTAACCTTAATTCATGTGAGATCAACAAAACATGTCACCATGTCATTGGATTTAGGTTAAAAGTTGGGTGAAAAAAATATTTAAGTCCCTTACGTTAATTACTTTTTTCAAATTCAATCAGTTTTCCACGTTGATTCAACGTCATTACATTATATTTCTTTTGTTGAAATTACTTGGAAACAACGTTGATTCAAATCAGTTTTTGCCCAGTGGGAAGGGCTTAATCTGTTTTAAGACTGGCCCTCAGTGTACAGTAGGTACACTGCTTACAGCTTTGGCAGTTCCAATGATTGTTCAAAAGTATGTTGTTTCTGTGTATTTCTATGTAATTGTCCCTCCACCCTAGGTGCTGAACTTGACGCGGGCTCTCATCGCGTGGCACCAGGACTTTGTGGTTCCACTGGTGACGAGGTATGCAGAGGACTGGATGACCTCGGGGAGCCCAATTTACCGGCCACTGTGGTGGCTCAGCCCTGATGACCCCGTGACCTTCACCATTGATGACCAGTTCCTCATCGGAGACGAGGTGACCGAATGACACTCAGACGTGGCATTGTTTTATACTTGTTCTGATTCTGCTGGTTAAGATTGAAGTGGATGGTTCAAATTGAAGGACGCACACCGATAATAAACATTATTATTGCATAGATTCTGGTACAACCTCCTCCGTTTATAAAGCCCTCTTGCACGAACTTCAGCCGTACCTTACTTCATTGTTAACCTACAGACGTACGAGCTACCAGACCCGGTCTCAGAGATGGCCAACTCTGGAGATCCCTTTGGAAGTTTTTTTAAACCTTACTTTTTCAGTGATCTCCAGAACTCTCTCAAATTGGATGTTTTGGTACCGCTAGGGCACCTTTAAACTGAGAATCGTTTTTTTTTTAAATTATGGTCGTTTCATGAAGCTACTTTTCTTAAATTGTTTGTAAATGTGTATGATTGATTGCAGGGTTCTCTTGTAAAAGAAGAATGGGTTTCAATGAGATTTTCCTGTTTAAACAAAAGGTTCAATAAAAAMATCTATTTTTAAATATCCCGTTTGGGGCCTACTGAATGAGACCCCCCGGTTTCCAAGTGTAAGAAAGAGGCCTAGGGCCTCAGTATTKATCCCAGAGAGTCTCCTGCGTGGATTCCACTTCTAACACCAARATCAACTAGTGGCCAATGCCATTCTAGAAGACTGAGGCCCTAGGTCTCTTTATTACAGTTGATGTCAGAAGTGGGACAGTGTTGCATGCTCCTATCAATCCCATAGATTTGTAGCTAGCGGTGGCTAAAGTTAGCAAATGTTTCTAGTGGCTGTTTAATGGAAACCAAACCATGGAGTACAGTTTCTCCAGGCCGATAAACTACTTTCAGGGTGGGGAACCATCTAACATTAAGTTTTAAAATCCTGAACTTTTCCTATAATGTGTTGTTGTTATTATTATGTATTTCCAGGTCCTTGTTGCCCCGGTAATAGAGAGGGGGACAGTACGGAGAAATATTTACCTGCCCGACGGGGGCTTTCAGTGGCAGGACAGCCGCAACGCCCAGGTGTTCGACGGGGGAACTCTCTTGGAGGACTACCCTGTCGCCCTCGAGGAGGTCGCCATTTTCTTACGGAGGAGATCTTGAGGCTCAAGTCACGTGATTTATACGTGACCTATCCGGATACTAGTTTTGAATCCTTTATTTTCTGTTTGACTCGTGCTGTTCTCAAGTTGCACTTTTCCACAAAGACAATTGACAGAGGCTCGAGACTTCTTCTTGAGATTAGATGTGAATATTTTTATACTTGCACTTTACAATTCAGAACGATTTGTATTTTATCGACGTCGTTTTCTTCTCTCTTCTTCCTTTTTTAAACTTTAATCTGTTGTACCTCTCGGCTGATTGTTTCAGGACTTATTTTTTGTTTATTTTAATCATTGCTGTTCTTGCTTTTTTTGTATCTAAGAAAGAAACCTGTGTGTTTACATATGATTCATTTCTAACGTTTCTAACTGCTGCCGGTTCTCATGGAGACATGGAGTACCAATGCAAGCCCCCTCTTTCGCTTCAAAACAAAACATATGAATTTCTAAAGAAGACCAAACGAAGGAAAAGAAACAGAAGGATATGGTTTCTGCTAACGGAGAGCCTGGAAGAAATGAATGAGATGAATGAGATGTTAGCTTAATATGAAAGAGGCTGAAGCAGCTTGGTATGTCTCTCTCATTCTTTGGAAAAGCTTTTACTTGAACTTACCTAGGCTCAGAGCTGATGTATGATGAATGTACCTCAACTTTAGTTTTTCATTGCTTTACTACGCTAACAAGTCTGTCAATCAACACACACTTCAAGACTTCGAGACACCACTCTCCTTTAAAGCACTTATTTTTTAAACTCATGCTCAAACAATATGCAGAATATAATGCTAATATTCTTTATTGTACTTTACAACCTTAACATACACTACTTGACCAAAAGTATGTGGACACCTGCTCGTCAAACATCTCATTCCAAAATCATGGGCATTAATATGGAGTTGGTCCCCCCTTTGCTGCTATAACAGCCTCCACTCTTCTGGGAAGGCTTTCCACTAGATGTTGGAACATTGCTGTGGGGACTTGCTCCCATTCAGCAACAAGAGCATTAGTGAGGTCGGGCACTGATGTTGGGCGATTAGGCCTGGCTTGCAGTCAGCGTTCCAATTCATCCCAAAGGTGTTCGATGGGGTTGAGGTTAGGGAACTGTACAGGCCAGTCAAGTTCTTCCACACCAATCTCAACGAACCATTTCTGTATGGACCTCGCTTTGTGCACGGGGGCATTGTCATGCTGAAACAGGAAAGGGCCTTCCCCAACCGATTGTTGGAWGCTCAGAGTTGTCAAGAATGTCATTGTATGCTGTATCATTATCATTTCCCTTCAAAAACAGCCCCAGACCATTATTCCTCCTCCACCAAACTTTACAGTTGGCACTATGTATTGAGGCAGGTAGCGTTCTCCTGGCATCCGCCAAACCCAGATTCGTCTGTCGGACTGCCAGATGGTGATGCGTAATTCATCACTCCAGAGAACCCGTTTCCACTGCTCCAGAGTCCATTGGCGGCGAGCCTTACACCACTCCAACTGATGCTTGGCATTGCACATGGGGATCTTAGGCTTGTGTGCTGCTGCTCGGCCATGGAAACCCATTTCGTGAAGCTCCCGACAAACACTTATTGTGCTGACGTTTGGAACTTTGGAACTTTGGAGTGTTGCAACTGAGGACAGACGTTTWTGTACGCTCTTCAGCACTCAGTGGTTCCGTTCTGTGGCTGTCTGCTCTATTTTTTACACCTGTCAGCAACGGGTGTGGCTGAAATTGCTAAATTTGAATGGGTGTCCACATACTTTCGTATATATAGTGTAGCTTTTCAAGCTRTACTCTGGTATAAGCAACCCATTTGAGTGCCTTTTTTATACATGAACTTGAACCTACACCACTGTCCCAGTAATAGCATGCACCGTACGCAACAGATATTGCTTATAGCAGCTTAGCCCACTCAAACCTCCTACTCTAATATGCTGTCTGTCTTAAAATATTTTAATAGGATGTTCATTTTTTACTGGCATTGCTGCTGTGTTGGTGTGCTCTTTCATGATAGCCAGAGGAAGCTCTTAAGGTGGACGCCAGTTGTAACGGAGATTAAAATAAGACAGGGATGTTCTGGGTCTATAACCCCCCCCCCCCAAATGGTTGGAAACACCTATGTGCTGTTTGGCTGTCAAAGCAACTGTTGCAGCGCAGTTTGGATGCAGATTAGAATGACTGTTGTCAAAGAATGCAAGCCCCTCCCCCAATTGTATACAGGGTGGATCACCATTGAGACCAGGGTCTCATTTGCAAGGGAGCCCGGGGGAACAGGAACATACAATAAATAGTATCAATACAATACATACAATAAGAGTCATCAAAACAAACAACTCACATATCACCTCCCTTAAACTCCATCTAAACTGTCCATTTCAGACAAGTGAGTCAAATTTCAAGGTGGCCTGAAGGTTATTCCATGACCTGGGGGCATAAAGACATAAAAACTAAAGGCATTTTTACCCAGGTCAGTGGAGACCCGCGGGACCTCTTTGAACCAGCCAGTCCAGAGAGTGGGTCTGAAAATGGCTGGATCTCCAATTAATACGTGAGCTGAGTTAGAAGAACCGCTTTATATACAGAAAGTAGCCAGTGCTGGGCCCTTCTGGTAGTCAGAGACTCCCAGTCAACAGAGCTATAGAAAATGCAGTGATGTGTAAAAAAAATTGTCCCCAGTGATAAAACGCAGTGATGAATGATAGACTGAATCGAAAGGGTTTTAAAGCAAAGGCTGCTCATGCATGTAGATTATATCACCATTGTCAAGTACTGGGAGAAGCGTTGCTTGAACAATCTTCCTTCTACTTTCCAAAGTGAGGAAGGATTTATTTCTATAGAAGAAACCAATCTAAATTGTCAACTCTTTTGTCAGTTTTTCAATGTGTGTTTTAAAAGAGAGCTTATCGTCAATCCAAATAACCAAGTATTTTTAAATGGGTAACTTTGCGCTCCATTCAATTAGCAAATATGAAAGTCCTCAGGGTCAATATTACGAGACCTAGAGAACAACATACATTTGGTTTTATTAGCATTTAGCACTCATTTAAGATCACTAAGTGATTTTTTAATTGAGTCAAAACCATGATGAAGGTCTTGAATGTCCTGCTGTAATGAAGGGGCACAGAAGTAAATAACTATAATCCGCGTAGAGATGAATGTTACAGGTCTTAACAGATAGACCAATATTATTTACATAAATAGTCGACAACAGGGCCCAAAATCGACCCCTGCGGCACATCTTTCGTAATATTAAGGAAACTAGATTTGATAGCGTCAGTAAGCACACATTGTGTCCTGTCCGTTAGATAGTTCGTGAACTAATTGCAAGACGCCCGATCACGGTCTATTTCAGACAAACTTTGAACAAGTAAAAGTAAAAAATGGTTGACCGTATTAAATCCCTTCGACAGGTCAATAAATAAGTCAGTACACATGTTTTTATGGCCRAAACAATATAGCACATCATCTAAGACAAGTGTAGCCACTAAAACAGTGCTATGTTCGTGTATAGAACCAGATTGATGTTCATTAAGAAAAGAATGAGAAGTCAAAACCGTTTTAAGCTGAGAGTTGGCCAGGGACTCTAAAACTTCGGCAAGGCAAGATAGCTTGGAAATTGGATGGTAATTATCCAAGTCAGAAGGATCTCCACCTTTGTGTAGGAGGAGGACTTATGCCATTTTCCAGATAACTCCAGAAACAATTGCCAAGTTAAAAAATATGGGAAAAGGATTCTGCAATGAGTGGGGCAGAAATCTGCAGCAAAAAGAGATCAAGTGAGTCAGCTCCAGCGGATTTTTTTTTTAACATCGATCTTCAATAAGGCACCTAGTACATACTGTAGACATCCAGTGGTTGAAATGAAAATGAGGAATGTGTATCTGGGAATGTATTGTTCTCTGCAACCTGGCTCGAGGTGAGTAAAAGGCTCCCTCTGTTGGAATCAGAGTTTTCAGAAGCTATTTTATCAAATAGGTGACCCACTGAGGCACAGTGGTTATTAAAAATGTCCATCACAAATGTCCATKTTATCTGTTATGGGAACAGAGGCTGTCGTAACACGCTGGAGTAATGAGGGGATGGAGTTTTGRTTAGGATATTTGACTACCTTCCAGCAGCTGGATTCTCACCAGTTCAAGAAGTATGTCGATTTTGCCTTTTTAACCAGGCATAGGCATATTTCTCAAGCGTCTGAAGGACTGCCAGTCAGACTTAAATTCAGTCATCCTAGCCTTAGCCCAAGCTACATTTCTCTCCAGAAGTATTTCTGATAGTTCATGCGTGAACCAGGGATTAGCTTTATCCCTTACCCTTCGTTTCTTGAACGGAGCATGCTTATCTGCAGTAGAGCAAAGAAGTTAAACAGTTTAGGGCCTGATGCGAAATGCCTATAATTTGTCTTGAAATAATGCGAGGGGCGGGATGTAGGTAGCTTTGCATCTCTTATGCAGACAACGGGACAATGGTCACTGAACTCATTAGCAAAAATAAAATTGGCTTTATGCTTATGAGGGGCATTTCTCTCAATAATATCTAAAATAATAGATTTTTCAGGGTGTTCAAAGTTGGGGTGAGTTTGTTCAGTTATCAACTGAGTTAGATTTAGCTCAATGCAGATATCTTTCCGCCTATCAGAGCTACAATAGACTCATAGCCAGTCGTACAGTGCTAGCAACCTACGGAATCTTTCGCTGCCATGACTCCATGATGGCACTGGGCCTGAAATAATCAGTTCTTTGAAATTCCGTTTCAGCAGTTCTGAGCTTGCCTTCCTAATGTCATTAGAACCCACATGGACCACTACAGCGACAACCCCCGTTTTCTGGCATAAAACAGTAGGATGCAGCCTAGTAATGTCCTGAAGCCGAGCCCCAGGACAGCACAAGGCTTTTGCCCCGGGAKCCGAGATGTTTCACACCATAAGCTGGCGATGATAAAGGCTTGTGAGATGGCAGAGGAGGTCCGGAGTGTTTTTGTGCCTCCRGCCGGCCACAAAACCCATTATGGCTGACGGAGGAGCCGGTGCGTCAAGACACCCTTGAGGTCCGGTGAGAGGAGGAGCGCAGCGGATCGGAATCTGTTACAGAGTCCCCTCGGGAACTTACAGGATCCAAGGCAGGATCCCCCTCGGAAGGAGTCCGGATAGGGSGCGATGGCGCTGGAGTCTCGGGAAGCCAAGATGGTAAAAGCTGTTTGAAAACTGGATTTGGGTCGGGCTTCCCAGCACCAAAGAAACCACACTTGCCACAGGCCACTTCCCTCCATTTGGCCTATGGTGGGTGACCTGCTTCCATGGTTGGGCAGCAGAATTGGTGAAGCAACGTTCCTGCTCCATTTCCCAGGGGAGTGGGAGGCTTCTTTGGGGAGGGGTGCCTGAAAGGCATTGGCCATTCAGTCAAGGAGTGTTGACATGGTGGTGATACTCTCAACACATTGAAACGACGTCCAGCCTGTGGTGTGGAGAAGATAGGCATGGGTACTTTCCCCAGTAGATTGTGCAAGTTTTTAATCTGTTTGCTAAGAGTAGTCACTTCTTTCCTATAGTCTTCTGCAAGTAAACAATTGTTGCATCGAAACTCCGGTCAGTCCACATTGTTCCGGGAAGAGAGCATAGTAAATAATGCTCGCTTTTTTCCCTGAACGGGAAAGCATCCATGGAAAGAGACATAGGAACTAAAGAGATAGCGATTTCAGGCAGAGTAATAAAATAGACAATAACTGATTTTCCGGACCTATACAGGCCGTCGGTAAATAGGCCCAATATATGAATACACCAAATACAAAAAAATATATTAAACAAAATAGACTCCAGCCTATTAAACTTAACTTTCTTCTACAAACAATTCAGTCTCAAACAAATGTGTGCGCTCTCTCTCTCTTTCCAGTGACCCTAACTCTCATGGGATAGTTCAGGGAAATGACATATTTAGATATGTTTCCTTGAAAGCAGTCTAGGTACAGTGACTGCAATCCACACTGCAATCCAAATCATCTCTTAAATGGATTGTGTTGCTCAATGGTTCAGATGATTTTGGCAGAACATTTCAAATGGGGATACTATTTGGTCCCAAAATGCTAATATTACCCGTAGCTAGTTTAACAAAACCAAATTGTGGATTGCGGTCATTTAAGGTAAGAATTTCTAAATATGTAATTTCACTGAACTATCCCTTTAAAGAGATAGTTCACACAGCTACATATTGGTTGCTCATAGTAGAAATTCAGTGTTTCTGTATTATTATTTCGTAATATGATAGCATATTTGTCTAACATAAAGGGCCGGTGGGAACCATTCATTGGATCCATGAATTGGCATCAGTGCCCTTATCAAGATAATATTTATATTAATATTCTCAAATATATTTTGAAGGCTACACAGCAATTGAAAGAAGGATCTACTGTAAAGATTTTGTATTAACATTTGACTGAATTGTCAGAGTGACCTGCTATACAGTTAGATAGACAGCCAATCTGGTTTAGAAAGCATGTGATTTGTATAGAGACTGTCCAAACAAAGAGCAATGTCTCCACACATTACGGACCTGCTAAATGAGTTGGTTAGTGCATTCATTATTTGATTTACTGTAACTATACCCTCAGTTCACAAACCGATTTTTAACCTCATTCTTTATATCCAGCACCATACCAGTGTATGTGAAAACGGTACATTTCTACGTTTTGTAGTCAGAAAGATAGAAAAGGTTTTCAGCAATTACTTCCGGTGATGTAATTTTCTAATAAAAAAGTTTCTTTCGTAAGAAATCAAAAAACAGTCGTTGCTTAACAAATCAAACCTCGGTACGGATTCTCTCTGGTTTGTTTGCCATTCTGGGACCTGAACTCCGTCATTTAATTACACCTTTAATTTTGACAACTTAATTGATTTACTTTAATTTGACTTGTTTACTGTATACAGAAAGAACACTCAGGTCTACTGTTAGTAGCTAATCAAATCACACAATGTCTACTGTCAGTAGCTAATCAAATCACACAATGTCTTAGTGCCACAGCACATTGTGAGCATGAGTCTTAAACGTCTTAAACCCTATTAGAGATTAATGTACTTAACCGTTATGGCCCCAATGCAGTAAAACTAACTGTTTATGTAAAGAGCTTATCTTTTTTCCTGCTTATGTTTTTCAGTGTATGCTGTTAAATGGTACTGTAGATGTAAGTTGCTAAGAAAAGCTTGGAGACACTTTTCCCACCACACGCTGAGCAAGCGTGATCATATGTACCTTGTTGTCAGCCCTCTCTTATACAGTAGGGGGACGGACCGGGTATTACTATAACCACATCAGCAATGTACATATTTCAATGACTGTGCAATCACGTTTTATTTTTCTCTTCTGTAAATTGGAGAAATAGAATCGACAAAACTGCAATAAAGTTTACATTTTCTTACAGAAGCTGTTTTTGACTTTGTTAAACGATGACAAGACAGATCATGATATCTCAAGATTGTGTTACTATGTACATGGTCAATGTGTGTCTCTTTGTCAGAGCGCTTGTCTGTAGTTATTGCATGATTATAGTATTTTCATCTGTGCCTTTGGACAGAAAATAATGTGTGATTACTTGTTTCTGTATGCTTGGCTGTGTATGATTGTGTGTTGTGTTTTGTGCTCATGTGCATGCTTGTCTTCTTATTTGTCAGTGTATGTGTGTGCTGATGCAGTCATCCTTATATTTTTGTGTGTGTGTGTGTGTGTGTGGTTTTACTATCCTTGTGGGGACCAGAAGTCCTCACAAGGATAATAACACATGGAAAATTCAGACAAGTGGGGACATTTTGAGAATTACCACAAGTACAAAGGCTGTTTTAGGCTTAGGGGTTAGGGTTAAAATTAGGGTTATAATTAAGGTTAGGGTTAGGAGTTAAGGTTAAAATATAACTTTCAACGGGAATCAATTGTTTGGTGCCCACAAGGATAGCAAAACAAATGTGTGTGTGTGTTTCTATTGCTTGCTTGTGTATTTCTGTGTGCTCATATTCATGATTGTGTGCTTCCTTTTTCAAGTGTGTGCTATCTTGGTTTTGTGAGTGTGCGCTTGGCTCGTTTTGTGAATGTGTTTTTGCTTGGTTGTACGTGTGCTCACTTGCTTGAGAGTATGCTCATGGTCATGTGCTTGGCTTTGTGAGTGTGTATTCACTTACTTGTGCATTGGTGTGTGTGCAGTCTACATATGGACGTCACTCACTCTACCCCCCCTCCGTGTCAGCCAGTCTGTCACTGTATATCTGCGTCCATGCTGACTACTAACATCTCCACTAATTCCTCTTAAAGCTAATAAAAGTTATTTATAGTGGCGTTGAGCATGCGGTGGTGGCTGAGATTCTCTGGGGAATCACATTCCCCCATGCAGCCCCCTCAAGCTACCTTTCAGCTCCCTGCCTGGCCGGGATCCACCCAGGGGCCCCTTTCTCGCTTCTCTCTTTTTCCCTCTCTACTCCTTTACTTCAGACAGACGGGTGCAGCAGGCCACCGACATCTTACCTTCACCAAATCGCCCTACTCAGCCCTATTTAGGATTTATGTAATCCCTTTTATACTAGGTATTTCTTAAAGCAGGATCAATGAGTTAGCTTGCCAGATTTCAACTGGTAAGGTTAAGGTTAATTCTGCCATGTGAAATACCAGCCGGGTCTCCGGAGGTATTTTTGGAGAGTGACCTGGGTCATGTTCATTAGGCACCAAATGATCGAAAACAGAGTGAAACAGGGAAAGACGCTCATTTTCGTTTCGGCTAGAATCATGAACTGACTGTGCAGAGATTACAATCTGGCAAAATGGAAGTGGCAGGACTGAGTATTTGTAGAGGTCTTGATTATGGAACGAGTTGCAGCTTGTAGGGATCTGCTCTGACTCCAGCACACCTGCTCCAACCACACAGAGAGGGAGAGAGAGTACAGGAGGAGTAACTGCAGGTCAAGAAGACACCGGATGAACACCAGAGGGCGTAGCAGGAGCAGATGTGACATACAGTTTAGATAGTCTCATATCTTAGTCATTCTGAATGCAAGTTGCAGGTGAATAAAATGTCAGAATGTTGGCTGTCCCCACTCTGTTTGGACTCCGATAGGAATTACACGTCACTTTGCAAGTCTGCATAATGTGACTTACAGGCCTGATGAGTGTTAGGGTAAAACTAGGCCCTGAAAATGACACCTTATGAAATATGCATTGTATTGTGTTAAATAATTTTATTTGAACTATAATATGTTTGCCTAGAATCTCACTTGAAGGCCACAGGACAAAAAATTGATGTACGCAACAACCATGTCTCTGTCACTAACAGATACAGTCATGGGTGGTAAAACTCAAAATTTTACTTGAATGGCAAGGTATTCTGGGAAATATGTAAATAAAACTTTTCACTAAGCAGTGTGTTAATTTAACACTGAAAAGTGTGGACCTGTATAGACACTGGACCAGTGTTACATTTAACACTCTGTGTTGATTTAACACTGGAGAATTTGCTGTCTACTCAATTAGCTTTGAGCTTAACACAACGTTGCCAGCCAGGCATGAAAAACAAATTGTACAGCCAAACTCGAATCAAGAATGCCACGAATGAACAACTTTGATATCCAATCTACATAACTGACATGAACCGACAATGTCGTTCGCTCTTTCTTTGCCCATTTCAAAACGGCAAAGACTATGAATGAATGGTCACTTTGGTTGAGAATGTGGACCCCCCTGGCCTGTATTAATGGATCAAAGCACATGATGATTGGCTAGCCAGCACACACAGCAGACAATATGGTCTATTTTTTTTACGGTGTTGTGTACTGGGGAGACAGGCAGATGAATTAAACTGGTGACAAGCAGAGGCCTGAGACCTCTCGCTCAGTCTACTTTTAGAAAGTGCAAGTCAAGTTTTAGGTTTCAGTGTCTGCCCCAGAGTGAATGGGTTTTCCAGCTTGCCAATTAGACATGCAATTCAAAAGCCTCTTGTCCACGGGCCAGTTGGTTGGGAGCCTCTTGTGCAGTGCAAGGCCAGTGTCAGTCTGTGTATTTGTGTGTTTGCATTTTTGTGCGCATGTGTGTGTATATTTGTGTATCTGCATGTGTGTTGTGGTTCGGTGTGGAGTATGAGTCTGTGTCTCGTCTGTCTTGTAGGCTGTTATTCATTCTCAGCAGATAGAATAAGGTATATTGTGTAACACAGCAGATGTAATGCATGCAACAGACTCAATCTCTTAGAGATATGTATTCAAAGAAAGTGTTTTGAAATTTTGATTTACAAAGGCCCTGCCTTTGAAAGTGATCCTTTTCCCCCAAGCAGCCAAGCTGCAGGTTCCCAGAGTTGACGAGGGGCAAGTAGACCTCAGGAATGCTGCCTTGAAACATTAGCCCACCAGCGGAAGCCCAGGGCTGGGTGACATAGGGGCGGGCGTACCATTCCGGAGGTGTGGGATTTAAAGGGTGGGGGGGTGTCCCATCTAATCACTTCCTGTTCCTGCCCTGCTGGGAAATCTGTCACCTCGTGATAGAGGTCTGTATAGGACTGATTTATTCATCCATTCTAGGCAATGTAGTAAACCAGGGGCGGACTTTGCCCAAAACGCCAGATGGGCTGGTTCATTTTTAGCCCAGTGGGCCTGTCTAACTTGGGTTTTTTCTGCAAAATTATTATTATCTGGCTAATAATGGGGGCCACAAGGAAAGAAATGGGCTGGTGTGGGGGCCTTGAGGAAAAATATGGGCCAGTGTAGGGGCCTCAAGGGTAAAAAAATGTCCAGTGTGGGGGCCTCAAGGAAATGCCAGGGCTGATTTTTGGTCCCAGGCGGTCCTTGTAGTAAACTATAGCCTAATCATATTTAGGAAGTACATTTCCTTGGAAAGATATCTGCCCCGTTGTTCTCCACCCATGCATAGGCTATAGCCAAGCCTATTTAAGTGAGACCACAGTGCTCCTGATCTAGCACATATGGCTGCTAAACTTGAAGCAGCGAATGATGAGAGCAGACACTTGCACTTTCTCTTGAGCTATGTTTTGCATCTAGAATATAGGCTAACTTTCAGGAGGACGATTTGCAGGCAAAGACAAATAAATGGGGTAATCGATATTTATTGAAAATGAAAAGGTGCAATGCCTGCTCACCATGGTAGCCTAACCTGTGCACGTGTTGCGCTTTTTTCCTTTTCAATGATGGTCACAATTTTGGATTACACCTCCACTTCTTTACATGATCAATATTTATTGACAGACACTGTAGTAAACTGTAGTCTAATCATATTTAATGTGATTTCCTTGGAGAGGTAGCTGACACGTGATTCTCCGCCAATGCATAGGCAGCCTACCCATAGGCACGCTCAACTAGGACAGAAGAGGTAGGCTACTTAACGTGAAGCAGCGAATTCTGAGTGTGTGAATAATGCGACAAAGATGTGTTTTTAATATGGTAGGTAGGCTAACGCATACAAAGCAGAAAGAATACCGTAACCAAACTATCTGCGGGACAACAACAAATATTTCCATCCCAAAGTTGTCTGTGTGACCGCCTGCTCCCAACCGCAGCATGATAAATGCAGACCGCACRGCAATGACCTCTGTCGGGGCTGCATGTCCCTCGGGCATCCCGCGGTAATGCCTCGGTCTACCTCGTGACGCCTTTAAACGTTTTCCTTTTAATTTGGGCTCCCGGGGAATAACACTCAAACGCTGGTCTTTGACAGTTTTATTAATACCTTGGCAGGTGGATCTGCCTCCTCTGTGCGGTCCATTTGAGCACGACCACCTGGCTGTGTGGTGGGCTGCTGCAAGGAGACGGCTCCCTCAAGGTAAATCTACATTGCCTTGAAGCAGGAAGGATTCCATTTTCCTACAGTCTTCCATTTTCCTACAGAAATGAAGGATGTAGGGCCTAGTTACGCATGCTAGCTGGTAGCTCCATTCTTTGGTGGTTATGTCTGTATAATATTATATATATTAATACTGACTTAACCAAATGGTGTCTAGGTGTTGTTGTGTCAACTATGTTTTGCTTGGGTCTGGATGAACACCAACCGAGACAATGTTCAAGGCAGGGGCTAAGAACCATGTACTATCCTGTTTGTTTTGAAGTAGCTTAACTTTCGCTACTTTCTCTCTCGCGCACACACACACACACACAATTTCCAGTGGGTCAGAAGTTTACATACACTAAGTTGACTGTGCCTTTAAACAGCTTGGAAATTTCAAGAAAATTATGTCACGGCTTTAGAAGCTTTTGATAGGCTAATTGACATAATTTGAGTCAATTGGGGGTGTACCTGTGGATGTATTTCAAGGCCTACCTTCAAACTCAGTGCCTCTTTGCTTGAGATCATGGGAAAATCAAAAACAATCAGCCAAGACCTCAGAATAAAAATTGTAGACCTCCACAAGTCTAGTTCATCCTTGGGAGCAATTTCCAAACAACTGAAGATACCACGTTCATCTGTACAAACAATAGTATGCAAGTATAAACACCATGGTACCACGCAGCCGTCATACCGCTCAGGAAGGAGACGCGTTCTGTCTCCTAGAGATGAATGTACTTTGGTGTGAAAAGTGCAAATCAATCCCAGAACAACAGCAAAGGACCTTGTGAAGATGCTGGAGGAAACGGGTACAAAGTATCTATATCCACAGTAAAACGAGTCTTATATCAACATAACCTGAAAGGCCGCTCAGCAAGGAAGAAGCCACTGCTCCAAAACTGCCATAAAAAGCCAGACTACGGTTTGCAACTGCACATGGGGACAAAGATCGTACTTTTTGGAGAAATGTCCTCTGGTCTGATCAAAAATAGAACTGTTGGCCATAATGACCATCGTTATGTTTGAGGAAAAAGGGGGAGGCTTGCAACCCGAAAAACACCAACCAACCGTGAAGCACGGGGGTGGCAGCATCATGTTTTGGGGGTGCTTTGCTGCAGGAGGGACTGGTGAATTTCAGAAAATACATGGCATCATGAGGAAAGAAAATTATGTGGATATATTAAAGCAATATTTCATGACATCAGTCAGGAAGTTAAAGCTTGGTCGCAAATGGGTCTTCCAAATGGACAATGACCCCAAGCATACTTCCAAAGTTGTGGCAAAATGGCTTAAGGATAACAAAGTCAAGGTATTGGAGTGGCCATCACAAGGCCCTGACCTCAAACCTATAGAAAATGTGTGGGCAGAACTGAAAAGCGTGTGCGAGCAAGGAGTCCTACAAATCTGATTCAGTTACACCAGCTCTGTCAGGAGGAATGGGCCAAAATTCACCCAACTTATCAAATCAAAGTTTATTTGTCACGTGCGCCAAATACCCTGATGAAGACAGTATTGCTGTCGAAACGTTGGATATTACATTTTTGCATCTGAGCTCCTAGAGTGTGCGGCTCTCCTTTATTGTCACGTGCGCCGAATACAACAAGTATAGAC
>NC_036842.1:41182528-41217458 GCF_002910315.2 Salvelinus sp. IW2-2015 | reverse complement strand
AATTCCTTGCATTTTATGCATGACATAAGTATTGATTCACCTACCAACCAGTAAGAATTCCGGCTCTCACAGACCTGTTAGTTTTCTTTTAAGAAGCCACTCCTGTTCTCCACTCATTACCTGTATTTAACTGCACCTGTTTTGAACTCGTTACCTGTATAAAAGACACCTGTCCACACGCTCAATCAAACAGAACTCCAACCTCTCCACAATGGCCAAGACCAGAGAGCTGGTGTAAGGACATCAGGGATAAAATTGTAGACCTGCACAAGGCTGGGATGGCTACAGGACAATAGGCAAGCAGCTTGGGGAGAAGGCAACAACTGTTGGCGCAATTATTAGAAAATGGAAGAAGTTCAAGATGACGGTCAATCACCCTCGGACTGGGCCTCCATGCAAGATATCACCTCGTGGGGCATCAATGATCATGAGGAAGGTGAGGGATCAGCCCAGAACTACACGGCAGGACCTGGTCAATGACCTGAAGAGAGCTGGGACCACAGTTCTCAAAGAAAACCATTAGTAAACACACTACGCCGTCATGGATTAAAATCCTGCAGCGCACCGTAAGGTCCCCCTGCTCAAGCCAGCGCATGTCCAGGCCCGTCTGAAGTTTGCCAATGACCATCTGGATGATCCAGAGAGGAATGGGAGAAGGTTTCATGTTGGTCTGATGAGACAAAAATAATAACTTTTTGGTCTAAACTCCACTCGCTGTGTTTGAGAGGAAGAGAAGGATGAGTACAACCCCAAGAACCATCCCAACCGTGAAGCATGGAGGTTGGAAACATCATATCTTTGGGCTGCTTTTCTGCAAAGGACAGGACGACTGCACCGTATTGAGGGGAGGATGGATGGGGCCATGTATCGCGAGATCTTGGCCAACAACCTCTTCCCTCATAAGAGCATTGAAGATGGGTCGTGGCTGGGTCTTCCAGCATTACAACGACCCGAAACACACAGCCAGGGCAAACTAAGGAGAATAACTACAGGAAACGTATGATCTTTGTAATTGCAAACAAAGGTTTCTGTACCAAATATTAAGTTCTGCTTTTCTGATGTATCAAATACTTATGTCACGCAATAAAATGCAAATTAATTACTTAAAAATCATACAATGTGATTTTCTGGATTTTTGTTTTAGATTCCGTCTCTCACAGTTGAAGTGTACCTATGATAAAAATTACAGACCTCTACATGCTTTGTAAGTAGGAAAACCTTCAAAATCGGCAGTGTATCAAATACTTGTTCTCCCCACTGTATATATATATAGGCAGCCTAGCCAGCCCAATTTTGAATATAAACCAAATTTGATCACATTCACATTTTCTCCTGACACACAAATGGACTATAAATACAAAACGTTACCAATTTGTTTACCCTTGACCAGATGTACAGGGCGCATAGGCAGCTGCTATTATTAGGTGCCTACAGTTGATCACACTGAAAAATCGTCTCGTTTTCATCCAATACAGCACGTCCAATCGCTAATATTTAGATGTAACCTAGGCTGCTGCAACATTTATGTCATGAGTTTTTGCTTGTGTCTGTCCGGAGTGATTGTGTTATTGATGGCCTTTGCTAAATAAATACAGAAGGAAAGTGGAAAGCCTACTTCAGCGAGCGCGAAAAAAKTGCTCTGCGTCAACCTCTCTCTTTAAATCTCACTTTTAATGGATGATCTGATGGGAGCCATCAACACATTCTGAATTGATTTCGACGTGCCAGAAAAGACAGTCGGAAGTTCCATAAGTTAAGCAAGTAAAGCATCGTAACGTGCAATTAGCAGAACTTCCTCTCTCTTCGTGTTCTCTAAAAGACAATTCTTGCATGCCCAAAAATGCGGTGGTGTCGATAAGCTGCTTCATGACATCCCTGTTTCTTCTTACTTTCCCGTTGTTACACAGTTTGAATACGCAGACCTTCGTCCATTATATGATCGATGCGTTTTTTCCCAGATGCTTGAATCTTATTTTTTCACTTACAACTGCGACCTGGCCAAGATAAAGCAAAGCAGTGCGACACAATCAACAACACAGAGTTACACATGGAATAAACAAATGTAGAGTCAATAACACAATAGAAAAGAAAGTTGATATACAGTGTGCGCAAATGGCGTGAGGAGGAAAGGCAATAAATATGCCATAATAGCGTAGTAATTACAATTTATCAAATGAACACTGGAGTGATAGATGTGCAGATGATGATGTGCAAGTAGAAATACTGGTGTGCAAAAGAGCAAAAAGTAAATAAAAACAATGTGGGGATGAGGTAGGTAGATTGGATGGGCTATTTACAGATGGGCTGTGTACAGCTGCAGCGATCGGTTAGCTTCTCAGATAGCAGATGTTCAAAGTTGGTGAGGGAGATATTACGTCTCCAACTTCAGCAATTTTTGCAATTCGTTCAAGTCATTGGCAGTAGAGAACTGGAAGGAAAGGCGTCCAAAGGAGGTGTTGGCTTTGGGGATGACCAGTGAGATATACCTGCTGGAGCGCGTGCTACAGGTGGGTGTTGTTATCGTGACCAGTGAGCTGAGATCAGGAAGAGCATTATATAGCAAAGACTTATAGATGACCTGGAGCCAGTGGGTCTGGCGACMAATATGTAGCGAGGTCACAGGTCGCAGTGGTGGGTGGTGTATGTGGCTTTGGTTTGCTGAGTAGAGTGTTGGAGGCTATTTTGTAAATGACATCGCCGAAGTCGAGGATAGGTAGGATAGGGTATGTTTGGCGCCGTAAGTGAAAGAGGTTTTGTTGCGAAATAGGAAGCCGATTCTAGATTTAATTTTGGATTGGAGATGCTTAATATGAGACTGGAAGGAGAGTTTACAGTCTAGCCAGACACCTAGGTATTTGTAGTTGTCCATATATTCTAAGTCAGAACCATCCAGAGTAGTGATGCTAGTCGGGCAGGCGGGTGCGGGAAGCGATCGGTTGAAGAGCATGCATTTCGTTTTACTAGCGTTTAAGAGCAGTTGGAGGCCACGGAAGGAGTGTTGTATGGCATTGAAGCTCGTTTGTTAACACAGTGTCCAAAGAATGGCCAGATGTATACAGAATGGTGTCGTCTGCATAGAGGTGGATCAGGGAATCACCCTCAGCTAGAGTGATATCGTTGATATATACAGAGAAAAGAGTCGGCCCAAGAATTTAACCCTGTGGTATCCCCATAGAAACTGCCAGAGTACCGGACAAGAGGCCCTCCGATTTGACACACTGTACTCTATCTGAGAAGTAGTTGGTGATCCAGGCGAGGCAGTCATTTGAGAAACAAAGGCTGTTAAGTCTGCCGATAAGATTACGGTGATTGACAGAGTCGAAAGCCTTGGCCAGYTCGATGAAGACGGCTGCACAGTCCTGTCTTTTATCGACGGCGGTTATGATATTGTTTAATACGTTGAGCGTGGCTGAGGTGCACCTGTGACCAGCTCGCAAACCGGATTGCACAGCGGAGAAGGWAAGGTGGGATTCGAAATGGTCAGTGATCTGTTTATTAACTTGGCTTTCAAAGACTTTAGAAATGCAGGGCAGGATGGATATAGGTCTGTAACAGTTTGAGTCTAGAGTGTCACCCCTTTTTAAGGGGGGGATGACCGCGGCAGCTTTCCAATCTTTAGGGATCTCGGACGATACGAAAGAGAGGTTGAACAGATTGGTAATAGGGGTTGCAACAATGGCGGCGGATAAATTTAGAAAGAGAGGGCCCAGCTGATTTGTACGGGTCCAGGCTTTGCAGCTCTTTCAGAACATCTGCTATCTGGATTTGGGTGAAGGAGGAGCTGGGGAGGCTTGGGCAAGCAGCTGCGGGGGGTGCAGAGCTGTTGGCTGGGGTTGAGGTAGCCAGGAGGAAATTATGGCCAGCTGTAGAGAAATGCTTATTGAAATTCTCGATTATCGTGGATTTATCGGTGGTGACAGTGTTTCAGTGCATTGGGCAGCTGGAAGGAGGTGCACTTATTCTCCATGGACTTTACAGTGTCCCAAAACTTTTGGAGTTAGAGCTACAGGATGCAAATTTCTGTTTGAAAAAGCTAGCCTTTGCTTTCCTGACTGACTGCGTGTATTGGTTCCTGACTTCCCTGAAAAGTTGCATATCGCGGGGACTATTCGATGCTAGTGCAGTCTGCCACAGGATGTGGTGGTCGAGGGCAGTCAGGTCTAGAGTGAACCAGAGGCTATATCTGTTCTTAGTTCTAAATTTTTTGAAAGGGACATGCTTATTTAAGATGGTGAGGAAATTACTTTTAAAGAATGACCAGGCATCCTCAACTGACGGGATGAGGTCAATATCCTTCCAGGATACCTGGGCCAGGTCGATTAGAAAGGCCTGCTCGCAGAAGTGTTTTAGGGAGCGTTTGACAGTGATGAGGGGTGGGCGTTTGACCGCGGATCCATAGCGGATGCAGGCAATGAGGCAGTGATCGCTGAGATCCTGATTGAAAACAGCAGAGGTGTGTTTGGAGGGCAAGTTGGTCAGGATGATATCTATGATGGTGCCCATGTTTACGGATTTAGGGTTGTACCTGGTGGGTTCCTTGATCATTTGTGTGAGATTGAGAGCATCTAGCTTAGATTGTAGGACTGACGGGGTGTTAAGCGTATCCCCGTTTAGGTCACCTAACAGAAAGAACTCTGAAGATAGATGGGGGGCAATCAATTCACATATGGTGTCCAGGGCACAGCTGGGAGCTGAGGGGGGTCGGTAGCAGGCGGCAACAGTGAGAGACTTATTTCTGGAGAGATTCATTAAAAAAATTAGAAGTTCGAACTGTTTGGMCATAGACCTGGAAAGTATGACAGAACTTTGCAGGCTATCTCTGCAGTAGATTGCAACTCCTACCCCTTTGGCAGTTCTATCTTGACGGAAAATGTTGTAGTTGGGGATGGAAATCTCAGAATTTTTGGTGGCCTTCCTAAGCCAGAATTCAGACACGGCTAGGACATCAGGGTTGGCGGAGTGTGCTCAAGCAATGAGTAAAACAAACTTAGGGAGGAGGCTTCTGATGTTAACATGCATGAAACCAAGACTTTTGCGGTTACAGAAGTTAACAAATAAGAGTGCATGGGGACACGCAGGGCCTGGGTTAACTTCCACATCACCCAAGGAACAGAGGAGGAGTAGGATGAGGGTACGGCTAAAGGCTATCAAAACTGGTCGTCGAGTGCGTTGGGGACAGAGAATAAAAGGAGCAGATTTCTGGGCGTGGTAGGATAGATTCAGGGCATAATGTACAGACAGGGGTATGGTAGGGTGTGGGTACAGTGGAGGAAAACCTAGGCATTGAGTGACGATAAGAGAGGTTGCATCTCTGGACGCACTAGTTATGCTGGGTGAGGTCACTGCATGTGTGGGAGGTGGGACAAAGAGGTATCCGAGGCATGTTGAGTGGGACTAGGGGCTGCGCAGTAAACTAAAACAATAATAACTTTCCTAAACAACAGTATACAAGGCATATTGACACTAGAGAGACATAAAGCGAGGCATAAAGCAATCACAGGTGTTGATTGGGAGAGCTAGCTAAGACAACAACGGGTAAGACAACAACAGCTAATCAGCTAAGGCAACAACAACAGGTAAAATGGCGATGAATGGGCAGAGAGGGTCAGTTAACTACACACGGGGCCTGAGTTCGAGGCTGGGGCCGACAGATAAACAAAAATAAACAAAATTGAGTTCTGTGATTAATGAACAGTCCAGCAGGCATCAGCTATGTAGCCAAGTGATCATAGGGTCCAGTGAACAGCAATAGATGAAACAGGGAAGCRGCTGGGTAGTCGTTACTACGCTAGCAAGCGGGAGACACGGCGTTCAAAAAAAATAAAGAGTTAGCAGGCCAGGGCTAGTAGAAGCGTCTGCTCCGACGTCCGGCAAAGGCTGGTTGAGGGCACAATGGATGGAATTACGTCGGCAGACCAGTCGTGATGGAACGGCGGGGCTCCGTGTCGACAAAGGGTCCAGGCCAGTTGGCAAAATAGGTATTGTAGCTGGAGTAATTTAGTTTGCTAGCTGGGAAATGCACCTGGCTCGCGGCTAACTGGTGCTAGCTTCGGGACAAGAGCGTTAGCCACTATAGCCACTCGGTAGTAGCTCGCTAGCAGCGATGATCCGATGCAAAGGTCCAGAGCTTACGGCAAGAATCCGGTGGAGTATTGGATTCTAGTCGTGTTAGTGAAGAGTCCAGGAGGCATCAGCTGTATAGCCGAGTGATCACTGAGCAGGTCGGGAGGTGGGCCTGGCTCAAAGCTAGCTTCGGGGCGTGGCRACTCGGTGGCAGCTAGTTAGCTGTGATGATCAGGGGTAATGGTCCAGGGCTTACGGGAGGAATCCGGTGTTGTAGTGGAGAAAACAGTCCGATACTGGCAGGCTGGCAAGTATTATCCAGGCTAAAAGTGGCTGGTGTCTGTGCAAAAGGTAAAGGCCTCTAGCAGTGGCAAACAATGACTAAATAGCTAGTAGCTAATTAGCTGGTTAGCTTCTGATGGCTAGCTGCTGATGGAGGTTCTGGCTATCAAGTCTAAAAATTGCAGATCCGTATCACATTGGGTGAGGCGGGTTGCCGGAAGGCATATTTAATTTAAAAATGAAAAAAGAGATTGAAATATAGACAWAAAAGACTAAATGTACACGGGAGAACGACAAACAACGTCTGCACTGCTACTCCATCTTGGATATAAGTGGGCATGTATATTCTCCCTGCTTTTGTTATGCCGTTTTGCTGAACGATTAATGTTCTTCAGGTCACTGTTCCCCCTTTCGCCCAAGGCTCTGAGTTTCCAAAAAGCAGGCAAGGCCAGCAATACAGGTGGCTTGATGAAAGGCTCCCTGTTAACCAGCTATACTTTTCATACCAGTTGGTATTGAACGCCCCCACCTTTTCATCCTTCTACATGAAACAGTTCTCAGGCAGAGGTCGACCCTCGGTTTTAATTCGCACCTTTCTGTGTACCCCAGAGAATGAAAGGGGTTATTCAACAAAAAGTCCAACATTTTCTACTGCTACTTGCTACTGAAGTTAGCAAGGCAAATTGAAATAACTTGCACTAACTGGACATAAAAATTAAATTCTTAYACAAAGAAAACAATTTATTCTCCTGTAATTTGAAAAAAAATATTTGAATTGAATAGTATTATAAAAATGCTCAACTATCACTTTTCACTCTCAATTCACTATCCAATAATGTCACCAACTCACCAAGCTTCTCAAAACATACAACACCCCAGAATGCTCTGCGGCACAACCCCAATACAACACAGTTCATTCTCTGATCCTAATCCTATGATTGGATGGACAAGATGTCAGTTCATACTGCAAAAGCTTTGATTGTTTGGAGGTCGTCCTCCGGAAGTGGTCATAATTATCATGTAGGTCTATGGAAGGGGGTGAGGCATACGAGCCTCCTAGGTTTTGTATTGAAGTCAATGTAGCCAGAGGAACATGGAAGATAGCTGTCCTCCGGCTACACCATGGTGCTTCCCCAGAGAGTGCTGTTGAAGTTACTATAGACCTTCATTGCAAAACAGTGTGTTTTAATCAATTATTTGATGACATGCACTGTATGAATATATTTAGTATAGTCTTATCTAAAAAGTACAACTTTTTTAATGTTTCACTATAAAAAATATTTTCAAAAATTACTGAGGAGGATGGTCTTCCCCTTCCTCCTCTGAGGAGCCTCCACTGGTCGGAATGTCTGACTGACAAACCAACCTTTTTTTCCAAATTTGAATTTGTTGATAAAATGCGGGACATGATTGTTTGGTTGCGGGACAAAGGGCCAAAATGTGAGATAGTCCCGCACAATTCAAAACATGTGGTCACCCGACACGAGATATAGAGTAGCTCCAAGCAGGTTAGGTGGTGAAATATGACACATGGGTAAAATTGCCTGCTACAGTAGCTAGCTACTACTACCCAGCATACCACAGATGACAGGCTGTAGAGCACCACTTTACCTTCCCCATCAACAACCCTGTTGTTCTCTGCCTACGTGAGACTTAGACAAAGGTAGGTGAGAGTCATCTGAGAGGTGGTAGAGACAGACAGTGTTTGGGCTGTGATGTGTGAGTGATGAGGGGGAGTGAGTGAGTAGGCGTTGGAGAGAGGAGAGTTCTATGAAAATGCTACTCCCTACTGTTCAGATGAAGCACCTTTCTACTTTCTTTTAGAGTACCCTTTTCACTTTCTCAATCACTCGCTGTCTATTGAAGCTAACGTCATCTTTGTTTGCTGTGTGTCCGAGTGGCGATAGAATGCACATTGACCTGATCATAATATTTAGAGTGTCACCTCTAAAGTTTGGATGATCTCTCAATGGCTGCCTCAAATCATTCGGCTGTATGCACATTTGTTGTTGTGTGTCTGGAGGTTCATTGACTCTGTACACTGACACAATGTGACGCCTGTAAGGGAACCACAAACTCACATGTTCAGAACAGGATCTTGGGTTAACAAACAGCAAAACATTTGATTGGATAAGTCCAGGTAGTCCCTCCCTGTTTGAGTCAGTTCTATTCCATTTGGTGCCGAATTCATTTTCTGTTCTCCACTTAACATGCCTTCAATGCCAGGTAATGCACCACGCTGACCAGTGGCGTTATGTTGGACGACAAGAGGCTTCCCACTGGGGGCACAGACATCAATTCAACATCTATTCCAAGGTTGTTTAACACAAATTCATTGAAATGACTTAGGAACAATTTTGATTCGACCAGTGTGTGCCCGCCCTGCTTCAAATATAAACATGCACCTTCTACTATGGACAATTGTCATGATTAAACAATGCATAGGTACAAGTGACTGCCCAAATAAATTAAACACCAACATAAAATGTCTTAATAGGGCGTTGGGCCAAGACCGGTATGTAGGGGGATCTAGTTTCAGGCGTTTCTTTTATTCCTGTTACGTTAGATTTATGGTGATGGTGGTMGGAAACGCTGTCTCAGGCGCTGCTCCAATCTCCRGTAAGTGTTCAATTGGTTGAGATTTGATGACTGGGACACACACACACACCAGTGGAGGCTGCTGAAGGGAGGACGACTCATAATAATGGCTGGAACTGCGCAAATGGAATCCATGTGTTTGATGTATTTTATACCATTCCACTCCAACCATTACCATGAGCCCGGCCTCCRCAATTAAGGTGCCACCAGCCTCCTGTGACACACAAAGACATTTTTCAAGTCTTGCCACAGATATTAAAGCAGATTTATGTCAACGCCGTAACTTGGCCACTCAGGAACATTCACTGTCTTCTTTGCATACATGACTGTAGTATACTGTAGTATTCACTGTAGTGCTTTTGCAGACATGACTGTAGTATTTTTGTTGACATGCCTGTAGTTTTCTTTGGGCACCCTTATTAGGGGAGGACATGCAGGAAATGTATAAATGCACCCCTTGGGTCATGTTCAGGTGAGAGCTTTGTACCTGGAAGGTCCTTTGTGTGTATAGGCTGTACGGTGTTGGTGCTATTGGTTTATTTCTGTGAGCAACCATTTTGTGTCCAAGCTGTCTTGAAGAAATGTTTGCGGTGTMGTCGATTGTTCCGAATGTGTTGAGTTTGACCATCAGTGAATTTATTCACTTCTGACAATATTCAAGGATGTTCATTATGTAAAGCCACTTCAGTAATGTCCTTTTGTTTACAGTTGGTTTGTTTGGAGAGGCTTTGCTGGTTTGATGGTTTGAGGTCCAGGCATTTTATTTGCATCACCCTCCGATATGGCGACTATCTAAGTAAAGTAATTTGTATTTCAAAATTATCTATTGCTTATGTAAATGTGAACTTGGTCAGCCGAATCTCTGTGAAAGCACTATTTCAGAAAGCTATCTAGTGGAAGTAACAGATCTAAGAAGTCATTTTGGTGTACTCTTGTTAATGTGTGTTACTTATCTGCATCAAACAAGCAAACCCAATCTTCTAAGCTTGAATAAACGTTGCTTGTTCTTCATATTTGTCTCTGTACTGCTTCCATATAAAGGGCCTAGAACCTGTTTAACGTTTAGATGTAATAATTGCAATATGGTCTGTTGCATTGCTCAGAACTCAATTAACCTAATTTTATTTGTCACACGCTTTGTGAACAGGTGTAGACGATCTGTCAAATGCTTACTTAGGGGTCCTTCTCAACAATGCAGAGAGAAAATAAGAGACATAATAGAAAAACAATAACGTATGACAAGACCCAATGAGTAATGATAAGTCAATGTGCAGGGGTACGAGGTAATTGAGGAAGATATTTGCATATACAGCGCCTTCTGGAAAGTATTCAGACCGCTTCACTTTTTCCAAATTTTGTTAGATTACAGCCTTATTCTTCAAATGGATTAAATAAAAAAATGTCCTCGGCAATCTACCCCATAATGATACCCCATAATGACAAAGCGAAAACAGGTTTAGAAATTCTTAAACAATACCCCATAATGACAAAGCGAAAACAGGTTTAGAAATGTTTGCTAATTTATTAAACATAAAACAGAAATACCTTATTCACATAAGTATTCATACCCTTGGCTATGAGACTCGAAATTTAGCTCAGGTGCATCCTGTATCCATTGATCATCCTTGAGATGTTTCTACAACTTGATTGGAGTCCACCTGTGGTAAATTAAATTAATTGGACATGATTTGGAAAGGCACACACCTGTCTATATAAGGTTCCACAGTTGACAGTGCATGTCAGAGAAAAAACAAGCCATGAGGTCGAAGAAATTGTCCGTAGAGCTCAGAGACAGGATTGTGTCGAGGCACAGGTCTGGGGAAAGGTACCAAAAAAYTTCTGCAGCATTGAAGGTCCGCAAGAACACAGTGGCCTCCATCATTCTTAAATGGAAGAAGCTTGGAACCACCAAGACTCTTCCTAGAGAGTCAAAACTGAGTAATCGGGGAAAAGGGCCTTCCAGACGGACAACCATCTCTGCAGCACTCCACCAATCAGGACTTTAAGGTAGATTGGCCAGACGAAAGKCACTTCTCAGTAAAAGGCACATGACAGCCCGCTTGGAGTTGACCAAAAGGCAACTAAAGACTGTCAGACCATGAGAAACAAGATTCTCTGGTCTGATGAAACCAAAATTGAACTCTTTGACCTGAATGCCAAGCGTCACATCTGGAGGAAACCTGGCACCATCCTTACGGTGAAGTATGGTGGTGGCAGCATCATGCTGTGGGGATGTTTTTCAGCGACAGGGACTGGTAGACTAGTCAGGATCGAGGGAAAGATGAACGGCGCAAAGTACAGAGAGATCGTTGATGAAAACCTGCTCCAGAGTGCTCATGACCTCAGACTGTGGTGAAGGTTCACCTTCCAACAGGACAACGACCCTAAGCACACAGCCAAAACAAAGCAGGAGTTTCAGGACAAGTCTCTGAATGTCCTTGAGCGGCCCAGCCAGAGTCCGGACTTGATCTCTGGAGAGACCTGAATATATCTGTGCAGCAACTCTCCCCATCCAACCTGACAGACCTTGAGAGTATCTGCAGAGAAGAATGGGAGAAACTCCCCAAATACAGGTGTGCCTAGCATGTAGCATCATACCAAGGAAGACTTGAGGCTGTAATCACTGCCAAAGGTGCTTCAACAAAGTACTGAGTAAAGGGTCTGAATACTTATGTAAATGTGATATTTTAGGTTTTATTTTGAAATTAGTAACAGTCTCAGTCTCTCGGTCCCAACTTTGATGCACCTGTACTGACCTTGCCTTCTGGATGATAGCGGGGTGAACAGGCAGTGGCTCGGGTGGTTGTTGTCCTTGATGATCTTTTRGGCCTTCCTGTGACATCGGATGGTGTAGGTGTCCTGGAGGGCAGGTAGTTTGGCCCCGGTGATGCATTGTGCAGACCTCACTACCCTCTGGAGAGCCTTACGGTACAGGAGAGGGCTGAGAACGCACCCTTGTGGGGCCCCAGTGTTGAGGATCAGCGGGGTGGAGATATTGTTTCCTACCCTCACCACCTGGGGGCGTCGCGTCAGAAAGTCCAGGACCCAGTTGCACAGGGCAGGGTCGTGACCCAGGGTCTTGAGCTTAATGACGAGTTTGGAGGGTACTATGGTGTTAAATGCTGAGCTGTAGTCGATGAACAGCATTCCTACATTCCTCTTGTGCAGATGGGTTAAGGCCGTGTGCAGTGGGATTGTGATTGCGTCATCTGTGGACCTACTGGGGCGGTAAGCAAATTGGAGTGGGTCTAGGGTGTCAGGTAGGGTGGAGGTGATATGATCCTTGACTAGTCTCTCAAAGCACTTCATGATGATGGAAGTGAGTGCTACGGGGCGATAGTCGTTTAGCTTAGTTACCTTAGCTTTCTTGGGAAGAGGAACAATGGTGGCCCTCTTGAAGCTTGTGGAAACAGCAGACTGGGATAGGGATTGATTGAATATGTCCGTATAAACACCAGCCAGCTGGTTTGCGCATYCTCTGAGGATGTGGCTAGGAATGCCATCTGGGTCGGCAGCCTTGCGAGGGTTAACACGTTTAAATGTTTTATTCACGTTGGCTGCGGTGAAGGAGAGCCCGCAGATTTTGGTAGCGGGCTGTGTAGGTGGCACTGTGTTGTCCTCAAAGCGAGCAAAGAAGCTGTTTAGTTTGTCTGGGAGCAAGACATCGGGGTCCGCGACGGGGCTGGTTTTCTTTTTGTAGTCCGTGATTGACTGTAGACCCTGCCACATACCTCCCGTGTCTGAGCCGTTGAATTGCGACTTTGTCTCTATACTGACGCTTAGCTTGTTTGATTGCCTTGCGAAGGGAATAGCTACACTGTTTGTATTCGGTCATGTTTCCGGTCGCCTTGCCCTGATTAAAAAAAGTGGTTGGCGCTTTCAGTTTTGCGCGAATGCTGCCATCAATCCACGGTTTCTGGTTGGGGAAGGTTTTAATAGTCGCCATGGGTACAACATCACTGATGCCACTTGCATTAATAAACTCGCTCACCGAATCAGTGTATACATCAATGTTGTTGTTTGATGCCACCCGGAACATATCCCAGTCCACGTGATCGAAGCAATCTTGAAGCGTGGAATCAGATTGGTCGGACCAGCGTTGAACAGACCTGAGCACAGGCGTTTCCTGTTTTAGTTTCTGTCTATAGGCTGGGAGCAACAAAATTAAGTCGTGGTCAAATTTGCCGAAAGGAGGGTGAGGGAGGGCTTTGTATGTGTCGCGGAAGTTAGAGTAACAGTGATCCAGGATTTTGCCAGCCCGGGTCGCGCATTCGATATGCTGATAAAATTTAGGGAGCCTTGTTTTCAGATTAGCCTTGTTAAAATCCCCAGCTACAAAAAAATGCAGCCTCAGGATATGTAGTTTCCAGTTTACATTGAGTCCAATGAAGTTCTCTCAGGGCCGTCGAGGTGTCTGCTTGGGGGGGGGGGGCATACACGACTGTGATTATAATAAAAGAGAATTCTCTTGGTAGATAATGCGGTTGGCATTTGATTGTAAGGAATTCTAGGTCAGGTGAACAAAAGGACMTGAGTTCCTGTATGTTGTTATGATCACACCACGACTCGTTAATCATAAGGCATACAACCCCGCCCTTCTTCTTACCAGAGAGATGTTTGTTTCTGTCGGCACGATGCATGAAGAAACCAGGTGGCTGTACCGACTCTGATAACGTATCCCGAGTGAGCCATGTTTCCGTGAAACAGAGAATGTTACAATCTCTGATGTCTCTCTGGAAGGCAACCATGTTCGGATTTCGTCTACCTTCTTGTCAAGAGACTGGACATTGGCGAGTAGTATACTCGGGAGCGGTGGGCGAAGTGCCCGTCTACGGAGCCTGACCAGAAGACCGCTCCGTCTACCCCTTCTGCGGCGCCGTTGTTTTGGGTCGCCTGCTGGGATCCGATCCATTGTCCTTGGTGGTGTACCAAACATAGGATCCGCTTCGGGAAAGTCGTATTTCTGGTCATAATGTTGGTAAGTTGACGTTGCTCTTATATCCAATAGTTCCTCCCGGCTGTATGTAATAAGACTTAAGATTTCCTGGGGTAACAATGTAAGAAATAATACATTAAAAAACGAAATACTGCATAGTTTCCTAAGAACGCGAAGCGAGGCGGCCATCTCTGTCGGCGCCGGAAGTGTTGTCCTTCTATCAAGAGAGAATTGCCTGGAATGCGTAAATTCAGGCTTTTATTGAGATATGTTATATTTTGAGAATTCCATTTTTTCATTTTAAAGATTGGCTGTATATCCTTTAAAGGAGAAGTTAACTTTTTTTTTTACAACCAAATCTGTATTTTGGATGTTAATGGCATATTATTGAAGTGTCCAGACACTTTRTTTTTTTGTTTGTTGTTTTTGAGACACTTACTCCAACCAGTGATAAACTTCCTCATCCTCATCTATCATGACTCAGGGTGAGACCCAGATGCAGACACGTGAGGCAGATGGTTCAAGTCTCAGAGATTTATTGAGTACACAGTGGTAGGCCAAAGGCAGGTCCAGGGCAGGTAGAGGTCAGTCATCCAGGGCAGAGTAAGTATGGTACAGAACGGCAGGCAGGCTCAGGGTCAGGGCAGGCAGAGGTCAGTAATCCAGGGCAGTGTCAGAAAGGTACAGAATGACAGGCAGGCTCAGGGTCAGGGCAGGAGGAAAGGTCAAAACCAGAAGAACAGGGACTAAAGCAAACAGGAGTACGGGGGGAAAAAACACGCTGGTAGGCTTGACGAGACGAGACGAACTGGCAACAGACACACAGAAAACACAGGTATTAATGCAGAGGGGATAATGGGAGACACCTGGTGGTGGGTGGAGACCAGCACAAGACAGGTAAAACAGATCAGGGTGTGACAGTATAGGGGCTTAAATAAATAAAAACTGTCTGGACACTTATATAACATGCCATTTACATCGCAAATACAGATTTGGTTGTAAAAAGTAAACTTCTCCTTTAAGCTGGCATTGTGTTGTGAATGAATGCAGAGTTGGTCTGTTGTTGTCTTTTCACCTTCGATGAAAGGGGTTTTGATTCTATTTGCAATATTTTTCCTTGTCCTTGACTTTCATTTTGTGTATAATGAGTATTGATTTATTTCAATGATATGTAGAGATAAAGGACTATATTGTTCCTTCCTGTAGTTGAACAGTGACTCTATCTAAATGAGAAATAAATGCAAGTACAATGCAACCTCATAACAGTCTCTTCTTTGTGGTGATTTTATAATAAATAATACAAATAAATAATTGTTTTGATTTATATAGCATTTTACCACCTAGATGCTCAAATGACAGCTCTGTGGCATGGGATGGTCGGCCCACCACTTTAAGCTCAACCTCGACAAGACAGAGCTGCTTTTCCTCCCGGGGAAGGCCTGCCCGCTCCAAGACRTCTCGATCACGATTGACAACTCCACGGTGTCCCCCTCCCAGAGTGCAAAGAACCTTGGCGTGACCCTGGACAACAACCTGTCGTTCTCTGCAAACATCAAAGCAGGGACTTTCTCTTGCAGGTTCACGCTCAACAACATCCATAGAGGGCGACCCTACCTCACACAGGAAGCGGCGCAGGTCCTAACCCAGGCACTTGTCATCTCCTTTTCTGGATTATTGCAACTCTCTATTGGCTGCGCTCACCGCTTGTGCCATCAAACCCCTGCAAATGATACAGAACGTTGCAGCCCGCCTTGTGTTCAACCTTCCTATGGTCTCCTATGTTACCCCGCTCCTCTGCACACTCCTCTTGCTTCCAGTCGAAGCTCGTATCCACTACAAGACCATGGTACTTGACTACGGAGCGGCAAGAGGAACTGCCCCTCCCTACCTTCAGGCTATGCTCAAACCCAACATCCCAACCCAAAGACTCCGTTCTGCCACCTCTGGTCACTTGGCTCTCCCAGTCCTACATGAGTGCAGCTCCCGCTCAGCCCAGTCCAAGCTCTTCTCTGTCCTGGCACCCCAATGGTAGAACCAACTTCCCCCTGAAGCGAGGACAGCAGAGTACCTGTCCATCTTCTAAAAACATCTGAAACCCGACCTCTTCAAAGAGTATCTTAAATGATCCCACAGCGCTCCATGCACCTGTGGTTTACTGACTGAACTCTAGCTGATTAAACACAGCATGCATCTCACACAGGATTACATCTTTGTCATCTTCAACACCATTGTCTTACACCACCTGTCCGAAGACAATGGTTCATAACCATATCATGTTTTGGTAAAGGGGAACATTTTGGTAACACTTCCTTTAAAGCCTGCAGGTGTAATGTGCATGCATGGCTCCCTTGTAATGTCTAATTATCATCTCATAATGATCCTGACTAATTGCAAATCTTCATTTGTAAAGTTCAAACTTTAAAGTGCTGGAGGGCCATAACTGCAGCCACTGGCAGAGAACAATAATGAGTTTTCTTCTAGTGGCTGGTCTATTACACTCTCAGGCTGTGGTGGAAAATCTCCTTTAAAAAGGGCTTATTGCTGTGGTAAACACGCACACACACACACAGGGGGTTTACTCCTGTCGGAACTCGACCAGTCCTCTGACAAGAAGCTCATTCAAACACAGCCAAGATTCCACATCAAAGGATCCCACTCTTCCCCCTTCAATAAAGTGTCTGTGATTGCATGAATCAAATAGTTGACCATATAGGTTGTATTGGATGTTATTGAGGTCGCTTCAGTAGATCTTTATGTTCATCAATGCATGATGAGACTTCCAGAGATTTGGTGGAATGCGAGAGGGAAGAAATAAAGAAGAAAGAGGGGATCCAGTCAATGATAAGCAGCAGGTGAAGTGACCTGACAAGTGAGGAGTGAGAGAGAAGTAGAGAGGAGAATAGAGGAGAGGAGAGATGGAGGAGAGAAGAGAGGGGGGAAAGGAAAGGAGCACAGAGGAGAAGAGAAAGCAAATGACGTGGGGGTTTAGTCCAATACTCCTTAATTAGTTTCATCCTGGCAGTCCATGTGTTGTGCCAAAGAGTTTGTTGCTTGGTCAACAGGTGGCTGTATAGAAATAAAGACTGGTTGCATCCCAAATGACACCCTAATTCCTATGTAGTGCACTACTTTTGACTAGAGCCCCATGGGTCCAGGTCAAAAGTACTGCACTATATAGGGAATAGGATGCCATTGGGACACAGCCAGCGTGTTGGAGCCAGCAGCCCAATGACGTCAGCACAGAGAGAGACTGGCAGTCCTCTGTTAGGGAAGGAACTCTCCATTTCCGGTAGGGTGTCTGGTAAGGGAAAGGAGGCTGATGTGTAGAACAAATGAGACTTTTTAAAAAGAGAATGGTGTTGCTAAGAGAGGAAAGAGATGAGTCAAATAGGAATCAGGGAGGGGGAGGAGTGAGAGGTATGGGGAGAGCGAGGAAGGGGGAGACAGCGAAAGAGAGAGAGAAAAGGAGAGCGATACAATTGAAAATGGAGAAAGGAAGAGAGATGAAGTATAGGATAACTGAGGATGATCGAGGAAGTAGACCTAACCTGTAAAAAATGTGACAAAAAATTTAGAAATTGTTGAACTGACATGGAATTCTCAATTGACCCAACAATTTGAATTGGAAACATAATATTGTGTGAACTTAAATATTGAAGTTTGCCTTTGCAATACAAATAGTTTTATTTATCCTTTATTTAAGCAGGGAGTAATGTGGAGTTGATCACACCAGACCCAGCAATTTTGGAACATGTGGAAACCTGCTCCACCTATTGAAATGCACCTTTTGTTAGGTAAATCATGTCATACATTTGGTGCTATGGTAGCTGAAGTTGTATATACTTTGTTGGCTTAAATCTGAAAAAAAATTATGTAACCTTTTGGACACACTGACCAAAATCACAATTTTTTTTTGTTATAGAGCTGTCATTCTCATTGAAAGCAAGTCTAAGAAGCAGTAGATCTGTCCTATCTATGCTATCTATGTGTGCCCTATCTATGCTTCCCTTTCTTGTTTTGTTTTTGCGTCTTTTACTTTCGCTTTTGTACACCAACTTGTAATGGTAATTTTAATGTTTGTGCTTTTCTTAGAACTAATTTCTGTGTTCTATCAAAGCTAGTTGATGAGTTGGTTAGCTGTGTAGTGCTAGGGCAAAAACTAAAATGTGCATCCAGGGGGGACAAAGGACTGAATTTGTGAAACCCTGCTCTAGTGCATGCAATCAGTATCGTCTGTGAAGGAAGAAAGAGAGTGTACAGCACGTGTCAAACTAATTCAATGGAGGGCCGAGTGTCTGRGGGTTTTAGCACCTCCCTGGTTGTCTAGGTGTTAATTGAAAAGAAAAAACAAAAAACCTGCAGACATTAGGCCCTCCATGGAATGAGTTTGACACCCCTGGTGTAGAGTGACACGCAGCGTTCAATTAGATTTGAACTGCCGGTGATGGGCAGGACTCGCCGGAGGTATGTTTGTCAATTAATTTGATCAAGCTATGATTTCTTCTTGATGTCAGGCTCATCCTGACATGACCCTCCAGCACGATAATGCCATCAGCCATACTGCTCGTTCTGTGCGTGATTTCCTGCAAAACAGGAATGTCAGTGTTCTGCCATGGCCAGCGAAGAGCCCGGATCGCAATCCCATTGATGACGTCTGGGACCTGTTGCATCAGAGGGTGAGGGCTAGGGCCATTCCCCCCCAGAAATGTCTGTGAACTTGCAGGTGCCTGGGTGGAAGAGTGGGGTAACATCTCACAGCAAGAACTGGCAAATTTGGTGCAGTCCATGAGGAGGAGATGCAGTGCAATACTTAATACAGCTGGTGGCCACACCAGATACTGACTGTTACCCCCCCTTTATAATAATATAATAATAATAATATAATAATATGAATCAGAAGCATTTATTCTAGTGTCAAAATTGACTTCAAAGTGTAAATAGGATAATTTGGGTCATAAAGTCAGTCTTGTCCAAAACGGAGTTTGGTAAGTGACTGCGTCATAGTATGCATCCCCTTCCCCTCAAGAATGGTCTACCATATAACCAGTTATGCAGGGTTAAATGAATCTGTGGGCACCAGACAGATTTTGACAGCAATGCTAAAAGAATGACAGATACATTCAAAATGAGGCTACAAGGACAAAACTCTTGATGCTGCAATGATGAAAATATCTCAAAAACCAAGAGAGGAATTACTAAAATCTCAATCAATGAAGAAAAACAACGGAACCGTCTTTGGCACTAAGTACACCAAGTGTTCGGGGGAAAATGAAAGCAATCCTGATAAAGCACTGGCATATTCTGCAATCAGACAAAAAAAGAAAATCGCACACCTCTTCAAGGATCCCCCATTGGTGGTCTATAAGTGTGGTCGCATTATTGGAGATAGCTTGGTGAGATCTGACATGCCCCCTGAGCCCACRCAGACACTCTTGACACCCATTCCAAATGGGAACTACAAATGTGGCTCATGCGCACAGTGCAATAGCACTATAAAAACATCCTTCTTCAGACACCCACATACAGGTCGAAAAATCCCTGTTAGGGGTATCATCTCATGCAAGACCAAGGGAGTAATCTATCTCATCACCTGTTCATGTGGAAAAGCCTCCGTAGGACAAACGAAAAGCCAATTAAAACAACGCATAGCTGAACACCACAGCTCAATCAGGTGTAAGAACATTGACTATCCAGTAGCAGCTCACTTTGTTGAAGCTAACCATCCAATCTCCTCCCTCAAATAAACAGACATTGAGCATGTTGCTCTACCAAGGAGAGGAGGTGACATCGAGATCCTACTACTACAAAGGGAGGCTTACTGGATATCCCATCTGGAAACATTGACCCCTAATGGTCTGAATATTGACTTTGATCTCAGGACCTTATGAACAATTCTCTCTTTTATGAACAAGTCTCAAAAATGTATATATTCTTTCTACAGCTTATTAGCATACACCCAATCCCCCTGTTGATGATGCTTATTAAGCATTAGGGTTGAACCAAAATATTACCTGTAACAAATACAAAATGATATAGGAGATAATTAAATATGTGAAATTGAATTAAACAATAATGAATGTTGATGCTAATATTATGTACAATATTCAATTATGTTTCCATATGATACKAATAGCCTAATATATTTAATATGTCATAAACTATTGTTTTTTAACAGTTTCACTCAATTCATTCTAATTAACTTAAAATCAATTAAAATCATTATGACACATCCGTCACTATTGTCATTGGTTGCACTAATTGCACTCTACATAACTTGGTTCCAGTATTCATGACATTACCCTGAAGAAGGCACAATGATGCCGAAACGTTGGTGATTGAAATGAAATGGCTGAGCAGCCGCACACTAGCATAAGATCACCATGCGCAATGCCAAGTGTCGGCTGTACTCTTTGGGCTCTGGAGCAGTGGAAACACGTTCTCTGGAGTGATGAATCACCCGTCATAATCTGGCAGCCTGAGACAATTCTGGATTTGGCGGATGCCAGGAGATTGCTACCTGCCCGAATACATAGTGCCAACTGTAAAGTTTGGTGGAGGAGGAATAATTGTTTGGGGCTGTTTTTCATGGTTTATGCTAGGCCCCTTAGTTCCAGTGAAGGGACATCTTAACGCTACAGCATACAATGACATTCTAGACGATTATGTGCTTCCAACAGTGTGGCAACAATTTGGGGAAGCCCCTTTCCTGTTTCAGCATAACAATGCCCCCGTACAGAAAGTGAGGTCCATTAAGAAATGGTTTGTCGAGATCAGTGTGGAAGGACTTGACTGGCCTGCACAGAGCCCTGACCTCAACCCAATCGAACACCTTTGGGATGAATTGGAACGCTGACTGCGAGCAAGGCTTAATCGCCCAACATCAGTGCCCAACCTCACTAATGTTTTTGTGGCCGAATGGAAGTCCCCGTAGCAATATTCCAACATTTAGTAGAAAGCATACCATTTTCCAAAAATGTACCAACAAATGTAAAAACGTTTTCACTTAGTCATTATGGGGTATTGTGTATACAGAAAATCTCATTTGCATAAGTGTTCACACTACTGATATGTTAGAATCACCTTTGGCTGCGATTACAGCTGTGAGACTTTTTGGGTAAGTATCCACACCTTGATTGTACAATATTTGCCCATTACTTTGTTGATTGCCCCTCCTATATCTGTCTCTTCCTTGGTTTGATCCCTGTGTCAGCATTATGTCGGTTATTTATTAAGTGTTTAGTCCCTGTACTTGCTTCTCGTCGCCCAGTGTCTGTCCTTACAGAATGCTGACACCGCAATTTTAAACATCGGGAGTTTATCGTTTTTTGTTTTTGTTGGTAACGTCGGTTCCGGGTGCCGCTGCCAAAGGAACCGGGGGTGCCTCAGCTGGCTCGTCGGGCTTCCACACCTTAGCTGGCTCGAGAGGTTTCCTTGCCTCGGTTGGTTCGGCAGGCTCCCACCCCACGTCAGGCCTCAGGCGGCTCGTCGGGCTCCCGCGCCTCAGACGGCTCGTCGGGCTCCCACACCTCAGCCCGCTCGTTTGGGCTCCCGCGTCTTGGCTGGCCCGTCAGGCTCACCCAGGTGGGACGCCAGGTGGCGCCCCTAGAGGGGGGGGGGGGGTACTGTCACGCCTGCTATCCACTCCTCTCTGGCGCTCGAGGGTGCCAGGCTGCCCATCATTGTGCAACCTGTCACCATCATTACGCGCACCAGCGCCTCTTTGGACCTGGACTCCATTATTTGTTGATTTTCCCTCCTTATATCTGTCAGCATTATTGTCGTTATGTTTCCCCCTGTCCAGACGCTGTCCTTGTTTGTTTCATGTCGGTTATTTATTACATGTTCACTCCCTGTACTTGCTTCTCGTCTCCCAGCGTCTGTCCTTACAGGTAATGTGTTGTATTGGATTTGCCCCAAACATAACACTTTGTTTTCAGGACAAAAAGTAAAATAAATTGCCAATTTGTTACAGTATTGCTTTTGATACTTTTGACAAGATCTCACAAGCATATGATGAAAATAACATCTTATCTATCTAGTTACCTAACTGATTATGATTCAGCCACGACACAGAGTTCAAGTAACAGACATCTCAACATCAACTGTTCAGATGAGACTGGATGATCAGGCTGTCATGGTCAAATTGCTGCAAAGAAACCACTACTAAAGGACACTGGTCAGGAAGGAGACACGTTCTCCTAGAGATGAACGTACTTTGGTGCAAAAAGTGCAAATCAATCCCAGAACAACAGCAAAGGACCTTGCGAAGATGCTGGAGGAAACAGGTACAAAAGTATCTATATCCACAGTAAAACTAGTCCTTATCGATATAACCTAACCTGAAAGAAGCCACTGCTCCAAAACTGCATAAAAAAAGCCAGACTGCGGTTTGCAACTGCACATGGGGACAAAGTTCGTACTTTTTGGAGAAATGTCCTCTGGTCTGATGAAACAAATAGAACTGTTTGCCATATGGCCATCGTTATGTTTTGGAGGAAAAAGGGCGAGGCTTGCAAGCCGAAGAACACCATCCCAACCGTGAAGCACGGGGTGGCAGCATCATGTTGTGGGGGTAATTGCTGCAGGAGGGACTGGTGCACTTCACAAACTAATGGATCATGAGGCAGGAAAATGATGTGGATATATTGAAGAAACATCAAATCAGTCAGGAAGTTTAAGCTTGGTCGCAATGGGTCTTCAAAATGGACAATGACCCCAGATACTTCCAAAGTTGTGGCAAAATGGCTTATGGACAACAAAGTCAAGGTATTGGAGTGGCCATCACAAAGCCCTGACCTCAATCCCATAGAAAATGTGTGGGCAGAACTGTAAAAGCGTGTGTGAGCAAGGAGTCCTAATAACCTGACTCAGTTACACCAGCTCGGTCAGGGGAATGGGCCAAAATTCACCAACTTATTGTGGGAAGCTTGTGGAAGGCTACCCAAAACATTTGACCCAATTTAAAACAATTTAAAGGCCATGCTACCAAATACTAATTGAGTGTATGTACACTTCTGACCCACTGGGAATGTGATGAAATAAATAAAAGCTGAAATAAATCATTCTCTCTACTATTATTCTGACATTTCACATTCTTAAAATAAAGTGGTGATCCTAACTGACCTAAGACAGGGAATTTTTACTTGGATTAAATGTCAGGAATTGTGAAGAACTGAGTTTAAATGTATTTGGCTTAGGTGTATGTAAACTTCCGACATCAACTCTATGTGAAGGGTCATCAAGTTATAGCAGCAATCTACCTCACCAAGCCAAGTGAGAAGAATAAGAGCACAACATTGAAGCTGCCCAGAAACACCCGTTGGGGTGGTGTTGTCATCATGTTTGACAGTCTCCTGGAGGGGAAGGAGTCTCTCCAAGAAATGGCCATATCACAGTCTGCCGATATGGACAGCCCCATCAAGAGGATCCTCCTGGATGATGTATTTTGGGAGAGAGTGGTAAACAGCCTGAATTCCTGAAACCTATAGCAATAGCCATTGCACGGATTGTGGGAGACAATGCCATCCTGTCTGATGTTCAGACTCTTCTTGCAGATGTAAGAGAAGAAATCCCTACTGTCCGTCCCACTTCACTGTTGCTCAAAGCAGAGGAAACTGCAGTTCTGAAATACATCAAAAAGCGTGAAGACTTCTTGGCAGTCTGGCGAAGTACACTTCCAAGCAAGGGCTTTGGGATGGAGATGCAATATGGCAGTCGTGCCAACATATCTCATCAGCCACCTGGTGGAAGGGACTTTGTGGATCTGAGGCTCCCCTGTTGCCTCCATCATCCTCCATATCCCACCAACATCAGCCGCCTCAGAGCGCAACTGGTCCTTGTTTGGGAACACACACACCAAAGCACGCAACAAGCTGAACAATACAAGGGTTGAAAAATTGGTGGCCTTCCGGCCAAATTTGAGGCTTTTTGAGCCTGACAACGAGCCATCCTCAACGAGGTTGGAAAGTGACAGTGAAGATAAAGCCTCAGAGTCTGATGTTCAAGAGGTGGACATTGAGGAGGTCCAGGGAGAAGACATGGAAGCCTGAGAGGAAGACAACCAAAGCTTTAGTTTCTAGACTATCTTTTTACAGATGTATTTTGAAAACGTTTTTGGGAGATGCGATGGCTCATTGGGATCATTCAATATTCCCTTTATTTTGTTGTTCAGTTAAATAATCCCATGTGAAGAGTCAACTCATTTAATTAAAGTTCAATTCGTAARTAAATAGTTTTTGTTATTTCTATTGGAAGGATTTAATTATCTATTATGTCTACTTATGATAAGGTAAAAGGTTGATGTTTCTGTCTCCATATGATATGGTATATATATCAAATGCAAAAAACATCTACWTTTAAATGGTATTAATATTAATTTGCATATATTTTCGTTAATTCCCATATATTCCCATATATTCCCGTTAATTTCCACAGAAAGTTTCCACCTCTGAATATTCCCCAAAATGTGCAACCCTAAGTGGGACTATCATTTGTTTTACAACAGGACAATGACCCAAAACACACCTCCAGGCTAGTGTAAGGGCTATTTGACCGAGAAGGAGAGTGATGGAGTGGTGCATCAGATGACCTGGCCTCCATAATCACCCGACCTCAACCCAATTGAGATGGTTTGGGATGAGTTGGACAGCAGAGTGAAGGAAAAGTAGCCAACAAGTGCTCAACATATGTGTGGAACTCCTTCAAGACTGTTTGAAAAGCATTCTTCATCAAGCTGGTTGAGAGAATGCCAAGAGTGTGCAAAGCTGTCATTAAGGCAAAGGGTGGCTACTTTGAAGAATCTAAAATATACCATATATTTTGATTTGTTTAACACTTTTTTGGTTACTACATGATTCCATATGTGTTATTTCATAGTTTTGATGTCTTCACTATTATTCTACAATGTAGAAAATATTGAAAATAAAGAAAAACCCTTGAATGAGTAGGCGTGTCCAAACTTTTGACTGGTACTGTATATATACACACATTGAAATATGAAAACACAGTCATGGGAAGAACAAGTAGAACACCACAAATCACCCAGAAAAACAGTTACATTCCTCCACAAATAATTTCCCAATCAATYCTCTAAACATTAAAATGATATATATGTACAATGTTGTTCCAGTAATACTGTGCATTAAAACTAATAACAGATTTACCTAGATTGGTGGAGACCAGTGGAGGCTCGTGACTTAAACAATTGAGGAGGATGGGAGACCCATGGTATAGCCCTGTGACGCATGGAGACAACAACGTGTGTTATTTTAACCTAAAGCATTTAATAAAGACATTTATAGTACAATATTATGGGGAATGGGAATGAGGGCTACTTACACRGTGTGGGAAAGGGATCACAGCAGTGATTGAATGAGGGTATGAGGCATGAGTAGAGGTGTTTAGAGGCTTGACCAGTGCAGGACAGGATTTGACTGGGAAGACAAAATACAATAACACAACACACTACACAGTTAGAATGAGTTAGTCCAAGCAAGGAGTAAAATCATTGATGTTTAACAATGTGATTGTGTATGTGATTGACTCTACATACAGGAATTAGATAAACATTTATAGGGGTTGTCGTGTCTTTGGCTATGCCGGATTAAGTGATATGACATGCTATTCTATAAAATCCTTTCTCCGTAATTAATATTACCTGATTGAGCTAATCATGTAAATGTAATTAACTAGAAAGTCGGGGCACCACAAAATAATATTTATAGAGCTGTTATCTTCCGAATAAACTCTTAAAGACCTAGTAATATTTAACATCAATAGCAGTCAATATTAATCGTCACCTTATTTCAGTCTCATCTGAAAGTTGTAAATTCTTGGTTATCTTCACGAACCCTGGCTAACAAGTTGAATCAGCAATACAAAATTGGGTTTAGTTATTTATTTACTAAATACCTAACTAATCACACAGAATTACATATACACAGAATGAATCATACCTTGATTACAAATGACGTCATAAAGGAAAACGTCCCTAGCGGACAGAACAGATATGACAGCTGGTTACACAAAAGAAAAGGGGGCTGGGTTTGAGTGAAAGAGCCAGAAGACTTGAGGAACAAAGAGAGAAGCCATGCTATCTTTTATACCGTATCTTATGCATTCTAAATTACTGCCCATTTGGAAAAGGAAAATGCAATAAATATTTACTCTGAGCTGCGCTTCGGTAGGTTGGTGGTAGATGGAAGGRCGTGTTGCCCAACAGAGTCCTTTGAAGAATGTCTCTGCTGGTAAATTGGATACGTTGTAGTAACGTCTTTGTGTGGTAGACGGGATACTCTGTCTGTTCTTTCCTAGCCCACGTTTGCAGCTGCTGTTGCTAACTCAACGGCTAGGAGGTATCACTTCTGRAGTGAATAAGAGTTCCAAGTTCATACCATTCGCAACCAAAGCTCACGCTGAGGTTGGCTTAGTTCTGTAGTTGACATCTGKACCATTCTGACATCGGATCGTCATCCTAATGTACCCGGAACAGGAGGTTACATTTTCGTCAAGGCTTTATATAGTGGAGGGAGAAGGGTGTGTTTTCCTAGTTTTATAACCCATGTCTCTTCACAGGAGCGGGCCACTGATTGAGCAGAGCCCTAACCTTACGAAAACCCAAATCTCTCATTTGGAAGCTAAAATTACATTTCATCTTTTCACCAATAATTTTATATTCAAACATTTAAATTGCCCAACAATTCCATGTAAACCTACCCCCAGGCCAACGTCATGACAGGGTACTCACGGTGCTTGGAGGGGAAACATTCAATGTGCCAGTGGATGAGTGGGCACATGAAACGTGGCTTCAGTTCATGTCAGGAGAATGTTGACAAAGGTAGTGGAGTGGAGTAGTCTTCACCTCTTAAATCAGGGAACAGGAGAGGACTTAGCTGTAAATACAAATAGCAGATACATTCCTTAACAGCTGCGCCATCGTAGYTTTGGACAACGAGTTTCTATACGAATTTAAACTCGGACATCTRAAAATTCATAAAGTCAAACACAGACTGCGCATCTCGCCTACTTCATACGTCAAAGTATCCCAAGAAACGTTCCTGAATAAAGCCCTAATCATCCWAATACCTGACGATAACTGACAACTGCAATTAGACTGGTGCCACCATAGGTCCCAGAGCTGTGGTGCATATTTTACCCCCTGGGGCCTGGAGTTTTTCATTGTAAATTAGAATAGAATTAGGTGTCATTATTATGGCTCTAGATAGCAGGAAAAAGCTGTTTCAGGTGTTTGAAAAATACTAAATTCTCCAACTAACCACCCCCCCCTCCATCCTTACGTACTTCGTGCCCCCCTCTAAATGAATATGAGTCAGAAGCATTGTTCAGTTCAGGTCTCAGTTGTTGAATCTTATGTTCATACAAGTATTCACACATGTTAAGTTTGCTGAAAATGAACGCAGTTAACAGTGAGAGGACGTTTCTTTTTTTGCTGAATGTATGTTAACCTAACTAGGAAAACTCTGGACCCTATAAGGTATGACAGTGATTAATGAGTTGTGAAAAGGTTTTATATGGGCTATGATGGGACCAGTTTTTCCTAAATCCTGGCCCTGGTGAGGATGAAAACCCTGTCAAACTGCAGCTATCTTATACTCGTTCACATAAATTATATTTAGACTAGATTAGGAGGGAGATTTCCTGTAGACACATAGAGAACAACTGATAGACAATAGAACTCACAGGGCTGAGCTTTCTTTATCCATGTTTGCATCATGCAGGCCTATGCAACTTTAAAAATATATATATCTTTTTTATTTATTTCACCTTTATTTAACCAGGTAGGCAAGTTGAGAACAAGTTCTCATTTACAATTGCGACCTGGCCAAGATAAAGCAAATCAGTTCGACACATACAACAACACAGAGTTACACATGGAGTAAAACAAACATACAATCAATAATACAGTAGAAAAATAAGTCTATATACAATGTGAGATGAAGGAAAAAGGTAACCGCACACTGCTCTTGATAGTATCACCGATATTTAATAAGCTTACGTATCGCCTCACGGCCTTCGTCAGAGCTTTTGTGATTTAAAAAAAATGTGCACCCTTATGTAGACCTGGCCCACCCACATCCGTTCTACACATCGAAGGGGGTTGGAGGCAAAGGAAAAACAAACAAGTGCTACCAAATATAACAATATGCATTTCATAAATATTACAAAAGTGTATAAATAAGGCGTATTGAACACGTCTGTAAAACCTCAATGAGGACAAGCAAGTTTTCATTAGTCATTGGGTCCATCGTACGAAAAAAGTCAGAGTAATCTACAATAGACACATATTTCATGTTCAAATTCACAAACATAACATACATAGGCATTTCATCATTAACTTCTAATTGGTCCCAATCCCGGATCCGGGAGCACCCCCATCAGTAAAAAAGCTGACTAGCATAGCCTAGCATAGCGTCCAAGTAAATACTAGCATCTAAATATCATTAAATCACAAGTCCAAGACACCAGATGAAAGATACACATCTTGTGAATCCAGCCATCATTTCTGATTTTTAAAATGTTTTACAGGGAAGACATATATGTAAATCTATTAGCTAACCACGATAGCAAAAGACACAACTTTTTTTCCCACCATTTTTTCCTCTGCATAGGTAGCTATCACAATTTCGACCAAATAAAGATATAAATAGCCACTAACCAAGAAACAACTTCATCAGATGACAGTCTAATAACATATTTATTGTATAGCATATGTTTTGTTAGAAAAATGTGCATATTTCAGGTATAAATCACAGTTCTACATTGCAGCTGCAATCTGAAATAGTGCCGAAGCAGCCAGAAATATTACAGAGACCAACGTCAAATACCTAAATACTCATCATAAAACTTTTCTGAAAAATACACACGCGTACAGCAAATGAAGACCAACATCTTGTGAATCCAGCCAGTATTTCAGATTTTTTAAGTGTTTTACAGCGAAAACACAATATAGCATTATATTAGCTTACCACAATAGCCAGAAACACAAGCCGTTTCGGCTAGTTTAGCGATTCAAACCAGCAAAAGATATATAATTTTTGACTAACCTTCATATACTTCATCAGATGACAGTCCTGTAACATCATATTACACAATGCATATAGGATTTGTTCGAAAATTTGCATATTTAGTGGACAAAATCGTGGTTATACAATGTGATTAGTAGCAACATTTCAGGCATCTGGCCGGCGCATCTTGGAGAGGCACCTAATCTAATCGATAACTAATCATAAACTTGACTAAAAAATACAGGTTGGACAGCAAATGAAAGATACAGTAGTTCTTAATGCAAGCGTGTGTTAGATTTTTTAAATTAACGTTACTCGACATACAGCGTGCGTTACAGCGAGACCATGCCGAAATTAATGGCGGACTAATAATTTTACATTGTTCACAGAAGTACGAATTAACATCATAATATCTCTTACTTTTGGATGATCTTCCATCAGAATCTTGGGCAAGTGGTCCTTTGTCCAGAACAATCGTCTTTTGGTTGAAAGATGTCCTCTACTCCTGTAGAATTAGCTGCTAAGCCGATGTACCGGAGAGGTGCCCAACTTCGTGATAACGCCTGACAACGAAACTCCAGAAAATCGCAATAAACTGATATAAACTGCTATAAGTCGGTTTAAATTAACTACCTTATGAAGTTTTTAAGACAAAAACAAATTAAATCAGAGCCGGAGATATAGAACTGCTAAACCGAAAGCTTTTGAAGACGCCATGCCGGTGTCCCTCATGCGTCAGGCGCCTCGTCGAAAAGGTCGGTACTTCCGTTCCAAGAGGTTTTATACTCCCCCAGATGGTGCTATCCGCTCCATTCAAAGTCTCCCGCTTACTGACATCTAGGGGAAGGCGTATGCAGTGCATGTAGCCCCATAGTTTTAAGGGTGGAATTTTATAAACCGACCCTGGAACACAGACCTCAATTTCAGAAATCTCACTTCTTGACAGGAAGTGTGCTGTAGAATGAGTTCTGTTTCACTCAGAGAAATAATTCAAACGGTTTTAGAAACTAGAGAGTGTTTTCTATCCAATAGTAATAATAATATGCATATTGTACGAGCAAGAATTGAGTACGAGGCAGTTTAATCTGGGAACGAAAAATCTACAAAGTGTAAACAGCACCGCCTATTGAGAAAAGGTTGTGATTGACAGAGTCGAAAGCCTTGGCCAGGTCAATGAATACGACTGCACAGTATTGTTTCTTATCGATGGCAGTTAAGATATCGTTTAGGACCTTGAGCGTGGCTGAGGTGCACCCATGACCAGCTCTGAAACCAGATTGCATAGCGGAGAAGGTGCGGTGGGATTCGAAATGGTCGGTAATCTGTTTGTTCACTTGGCTTTCGAAGACCTTAGAAAGGCAGGGTAGGATAGATATAGGTCTGTAGCAGTTTGGGTCAAGAGTGTCCCCCCTTTGAAGAGGGGGATGACCGCAGCTGCTTTCCAAACTTTGTAGGCCTTACAAAATATTTACTCACATCCGTCATCACTACTATGTTGATTCATTAATTCCAGTTACTCATTATGGATTGAAAACGTATAGGCAGCCTAGCCAGCCCAATTCTGAATATAAGCTACATTTGATCACATTCACATTTTCTCCTGACACACAAATGGACTATAAATACATAACGTTACCAATTAGTTTACCATGACCAGATAGACAGGGCGCACAGGCTGTATGCAGCTGCTCTTATTAGTAGTCTACAGTTGATCAGACTGAAAAATCGTCTCGTTTTCATCCCATACATCATGTCAGATTTCTAATGTTTCAGTGTAGCCTAGGCTGCTGCAACATTTATATCATTCATTTTTGCTTGTGTCTGTCCGGAGTGATTATGTGTTATCATCTTTGCTAAATAAATATCTGAGGAAAGTGGAAAGCCTACTTGAGCGCATGTGAATAAATGCGCTGAGTCAAACTCTCMCTTTAATCTTTTAAATGGATGATGCGATGGAATTGCGATTGTTTTCGACATCCAAGAAAAGACAGTCGAAAGTTTGATATGTTCACCAAGTAAAGCATCGTAACGTGCAATTACCTCTGCAAGCTCCTTGTAGTTGCCCTTGTCGGCGAAACTTTCCATCTCGTCGTGTACTCTAAAACGCAAATTCTCGCATGCATAAAAACGCAGGCAAGGCCAGCAAGGCCTTGGTTTAGATGATTATACGTCTTTTAGATTGTCTGAAGCTTGCATTTCCCAATCATAATTTAGGTCACCCAGGATGATAACTTCTGATATAGTAAAAGACGACAACAAACAAGTTAACATCTCGAGTGCCAAGGGAGGAAGGTAGACCCCTACAGTGGTTCCCCAATTAAAAGCTGAGATAATGCGCGYGACTTAGAGGTAATTTGTGGTTTAGTACATTACCCTGCGTCACTGCTTCATTGCTCCAGACCATCCCGAAGGGGAGTTAGAGCGCTGATTGTGCTTTTGGGTCCCAAGGCGCTAATGTGAACTGAATGATGAGGATGAAGAAGAAGAGGGTGATTGAATATATGACAATAATGTAAGAATTGATATTCCTGTCCTGCACGAAAAAAATACAGTATTTTTTTGTTTCTACTTCGTCAGAAGAATCTGTAACTGGACTGTAGCATATTACTTACTAAAACTGTTGTTTTTATTCTAAGTGAAACAAAAATGTTCAGTTATACTACATGATATTCTTAAAATATGTGCTGACTGAATATAAGCAGCAAGTGATGTCTGTTCAACAAACAAGTTGATGGCGCAGTCATATAGCCTCGTCTACTAGGCACAGATAAAATACAAAGAAAAYTAAGGTTTCACATATTTTCAAGACCTAAGCTATTTAATTGATTCGTTTTATTAATTACTTATGGAATGTTACCAAATAGATAACAACAATAGAACGAAGCATCTGGTGTAGCATGGAATGAAAGTCTCTCTGGGCGGAGTGCTGGACTCTAGATGGAGTGCTGGTCTTTCTGGGCGGAGTGCTGGTCTCTGGATGGAGTGCTGGTCTCTCTGGGCGGAGTGCTGGTCTCTGGATGGAGTGCTGGTCTCTCTGGGCGGAGTGCTGGTCTCTGGGGGAGTGCTGGTCTCTCTGGGCGGAGTCAACCAGTACAGTCACACTCTCACACAGTCACAACTGTTCACACAGTCCCTTTTGGTAGTTTGAGTATTCTCTCATTTAGAGTAGAATAAAAAAGGGGTTAGGCTTTAATTGAACTTGTCTGGTGTGTCCTCTTCAGCGATCTCAACAGCAGTGGAATGTCGGGAATGGCAGGCTCTTCTAGGAGTCAGCAGCCAATAGCAGCAGTCTGAAGAAATGACATCACGCGTCCTCACCAAAGTCTGCTCCTTCGGCAAATCAGGTGGTCGAGAAAGTAGAGGTGAGCCATTCATCCACTGGGTCTGCTTTTAGTCACAAAACGCTGACCTTACCGGTATATAAAGCTAAAATAAATATGTACTTCAGACACTATAATTGCTTTCATGGCAGTCACAATGTTTTACTCAAGTCAGATGTTGTTTTGCTGTTTTTGGCTGAGTTTTAAAATTCTCTTTTGTGAATTTCAGACGGAGTACGCCCCGGATGGAGGGAGGGAAGTGTGGTCTAAGGATTCCAACCGTCTCCATTGTGCGAGCTACATGATCAACTTCATCCAAGCTCAAACACCTGCTAGAAAAATACTGATAGAACGTGTTCTGGAAAATTCACTATACTTAGGTACATTATGCTTTATTCAGAGATAATATATGATAGTAACTAATTTACTATTGGGAATACACTATCACTGTATTTAAACCTAGAACAATAGATTATGTTTTTGACCTCATTGTTTTTGCTTCATTGTTCTTCCTTTTGTTGTGTTTGTGAATTGAATTGATATTTCACCTATGTATAGGATAAAGTTGGATGATATGTGATTATGACCTGGGTGTTTGACCTCTGTCCTTCCCCAGGTGGTGACAGACCCGTGACACTCAGGAGACTGCTGTGTATAACTGCGTTTGTGTTCGAGGTCTCACGAGTGAACACGGGCAAGTACAGTCTACAGGCTCTGTAAAAGTCTGACCACCCACCGCTCTAACAGTCTACAGGCTCGTCGAGACTGACCCACCCACGTTCTGCAGGGAGGTTTGGACTCAGCTGACAAGCACTGCGTGACAATATCGTAAGTACAGACTGCTCAACTGCAAGTAAATTCAAGATCGACGTTAGAATGAACTGACTGAAACATTTTAAACTTCCACACATTTATGTGAACTAGGAAAAAGAGGAAGTCTCAAAAGACAAGAAAGGAAATTCAGAGAAATTCAGTTGTTTTGTTTTTAAAGGTCACTTTTTAACCCATATAGTTAAATATGCTGAGACAAGTGGGGTCAAATTGGTAATGACAGTAAATGTACAGTAGGTTGAGATTCCTGAGTGGATGAGAAAAGTGAAGCAAAGGTTAAGAGCGTTGTCTCATGGGAACACACTCTTATAGAAATATAAGAAGAAGTGGATTAGATGAATGGTACAGGTTACTAACAACATGGAAGAGAGCAAACACAATAATCAATCGTAGGAAGGGTCTAACGAGGGGTGTTTATAAATTAGATAGGATGGAACCAAGTGCGTTTCTTCAAAGACAGTATTGATCAGTTGCCAGCCACTCTGGAATGCTTATTTACTACCTCTTGTCTTTAAATAAAAGAAAGAAAACCGGACAGAATGTAAATGCAATCATTGAATAGGAGAATAGAAACTGAACATGACTATGCAGTTCATCCTTTCTCATACTAGATCCCTCGAAGCGCACTTTCTGACAGAATATTTATGGTCTGGATTAAACTATTATTCATTTTTCTCGTGATGTTGTTATCATGATGGTTTACAAGTTTAGCTGCAGTCACGTGTCCAGCAAGGGCATAAGCATGATCAGATCACTCAAGTTTCCAATCCTGGGCTTTTACGGGTTCTCTAAGAAGACAAAGCAACACATCAATGTGTGTGGGGTGCACGTTAAAGATCAAGAAGGGGTGAAGCAACAAAATATTTGTTATTTTCAGCCTTTAAGTTATGTTATTGAAATGAACGTCTTCTGTAAACGGGAGTCATGGATGCTACAGGAATAGTGTGTTTACAAATAGGATTCTTTCTGGGGACGTGTTTTATATTTGTGATTAACATTAACATGTTTCTTAAAAATATGGCTTGAGAATCAAATCAAATTAATTTTAATTTTTTGTCACGTGCGCCGAATACAACAGGTGTAGTACCTTACCGTGAATGTTCACTAGCTTCAGAATTTGCCGAATTGGAACTGACCAAATTTTCAGTGAGTTTTAACTATGTGAAGAACCAATGGTATCTAATCCCAATCTCCCCATTCATGGATCCAATTTGCATGGATATCTTTCAATCTGGAAAGCGCGGAGGTAGCCTAGTGGTTAACGGGGGCGTTGACAGTGAACCGAAACGTTTGTGGTTTGATTCTGAGCCGGCACGGGAGTGGGAAAATCTGCTGTTCTGGAATGATGTTGCTTAAGGCAGCCCCCCCCCACACCGCTCTGATTCAGAGGGGTTGGGTTAAATGTGGAAGGACACATTTAAGTTTGAATGCATTCAGTTGTAAACTGACTACGTATGCCTTTCCTAACCCTACATGGTGTCAAGATAGTTTCTCTTTCCCTAATTGAAATTAATAAAAAAAAGCTATCTCTTATTTTATGAGTGGAACTTCAAATTAATCTTAATTTGGCCAATGCGATCAGCCCATGAAAAACAGGATTTTATGTTTTTTGAAAGAGAGCTATCCCTGTGCTGTGGTGTGGTGACCATTGATTGTTATTTATATTGAAAATGAATGGTGGGAGGGAGGGCTGGGCTGGGATATGTGGCTATGTGTTTTATCCTTTGCCATTTTGTAAAATGGTGGTGTTAAAGATGCTGAGCTGCACTTTATACTAAAGACACAATAACTGTCATCCCTAGTATGTCATCCCTTCGAGCTATGGGTCTCTGCCTTGGACGGTTCACCAATGGACTTCTGTCATAAGAATTAATTAT
>NC_036842.1:41155596-41182503 GCF_002910315.2 Salvelinus sp. IW2-2015 | reverse complement strand
TCGGTATCTCTGGATGGAGTGCTGTTTCTCTGGCGAGTGCTAAACTCTGGATGGAGTGCTGGTCTCTCTGGGCGGTGCTGGACTCTAGTGAGGTGCTGTCTCTCTGGCGAGTGCTAGACTCTGTGATGGAGTGCTGGTCTCTTGGGCGGAGTGCTGGTCTCTGATGGAGTGCTGGTCTCTCTGGGCGGAGTGCTAGACTCTGTGATGGAGTGCTGTCTCTCTGGGCGGAGTGGTCTCTGATGAGTGCTGGTCTCGGCGGAGTGCTGACTCAGATGGAGTGCTGTCTCTCTGGGGAGTGCTAGACTCTGAGATGGAGTGCTGGTCTCCTGGGCAGAGTGTGTCTCTAGATGGAGTGCTAGTCTCTCTGGGCGGAGTGCAGACTCTGGATGGAGTGTGGTCTCTCTGGGCGAAGTGCTAGACTCTGGATGGAGGCTGGGTCTCTCTGCGGAGTGCTGGACTCTAGATGGAGTGCGGCTCTTCTGGCAGAGTGCTAGACTCTGGATGGAGTGCTGGTCTCTCTGGCGGAGTGCAGACTCTGGATGGAGTGCTGGTCTCTCTGGTCGGAGAACAGTCTATAACTCTGGTGATGACGGGTCTATCGGGCGGAATGCTAGACTCTAGATGGAGTGCTGGTCTCTCTGGGCGGAGTGCTGGACTCTAGATGGAGTGCTGGTCTCTCTGGGCGGAGTGCTGGTCTCTGGATGGATGACGCTGTACTGTAAGTATCCGACAACGCTGTGGGCCAGGTGGAAATGGTTTAGCAGCCTTTCCAATAAATTGGAATACAAAAGAAGCCATCCACCCTGGATGTCAATGTCAGATTTTTCTTTACACTGAATCTCGGTTAGGATATTGGTTAGGCTACAATTAGGCTGTAGAATAATGTAGCCTAAATAAATAAGGAGTAAGCGTATTACTTTCCCCAATCACGTAGAGTATAGGCAACTCCAAACGGCCTCAGATGTTGTGAAATACAGTATGAACACGAGACTCACATGTTGTGGTTCATTCATTGTTTCATTCATTCAAGGCTCCCTTTGTTATTTTGTTTTTGTTTGATAAATCTAATTCTTGAACGAATMAATGATATATTTTGAAGTAGCAATTGAAAGAGGACACTTTGGAGATGTGGTAATTATCAGACCAAATGTGAGGACACAACAGTTCACCTCATACAAGATAAAAGGGAGAAATGTATCAATATCACAGACATCAACTCCCTACAAATATGTCAATTTATTATAATCCACATAATAATCAAATCAACCTTATAATTGGTAATGATGTATATATTTCAAAAAGAAAGACGCATATACATTATTTGTTCATCAACATCTTTATGTTTTCGTTAATAAAATAATGATAAAAAGACTTTCAAATTGCAGATGTTTATTTCAACTACATCTCAACTTCATTTTAGTTGCACTTCCCCCCAGTTCCACAACAATGGGTAAAACCTTGCTGAGATGATCAATGTATTTGTTTCTCAAGCCAAAACGTCTTGATGGCCTTCAACAGTTAATCTTTGCATGGCAGAGTTACGAATGAACGTTTTCAGTTGATGCCAAACAAGTTTGATTGGGTTTGAATCAGGAGACCTGTCAAGGCTCAGGAGAAGACCCAGATGCAGACAGTTTTGAAGTAACACAATTTTATTACAAAAAGAGGGGGGCAGGCAGGCTCAGGGTCAGGGCAGGCAGATGTCAGTAATCCAGAGTGGTATAAGAACGTACAGAATGAAAGGCAGGCTCAGGGTCAAGGCAGGCAGAACGCAGGGATGTAGTTTGAGGTCCAGGGCACAACACTGGGACAGGACAGCCCCCACATTCTCCACCATGAACTGACGAGACGGGTCAGGACGAACCAATATGGGAACTGTGGTGAAGCAGTGCTTGAGGTCCCGGAACGCCCGGTCAACAGCTGTGGACCACGTGAACAGAACCTTGGGAGAGGTGAGTGCAGACAGGGGGAGGCCAGGGTGCTGTAGCCCTGGATAAAGCGTCGATAAAAGTTGGCAAATCCCATGAAACGTTGCAGCTGCACTTTGGACGTAGGCTGGAGCCAATCCACCACCACTCTCACCTTCCCGGGATCCATCTGTAAATTCCCTGCAGAGATGATGTAACCAATAAAGGTTATGGTGGAGCATTGGAATTTGCATTTCTCCGCTTTCGCAAAAAGCTGGTTCTCCAGGAGGCGCTGGAGAACCTGTCGGACGTGGAGCACGTGTCCTTGGGCTGAGTGTGAGAACACGAGGATGTCGTTGAGGTAGACGAAGATGAACCGGTTCAACATGTCGCGGAGAACGTCATTGTCCAGGGCCTGGAACACAGCTGGTGCGTTGGTAAGGCCAAATGGCATGACCAGATATTCGTAGTGACCGCTGGCCATGTTGAAGGCAGTCTTCCWCTCGGGGACTTCTGGGATGCCTCAGAGGCGAGGTGGAATCGGACCTCCTCTCCTTCCTACGATCCTGTAACCGCCGATTGATTCGGATGGTCAAGGTAATGAGTGAGTCGAGATCCATCAGTAATTCCCGGGCTGCTAGTTCATCCTTCACCTCCTCCGATACTCCGTGCAAGAACGTGTTGAACAGCAATTCTGGGTTCCAGGCACTCTCAGCTTCCAACGTGCGGAAATCCACCGCATAGTCTGCCACACTGCGGGATTCTTGCCGAAGCTGGATTAACTTCCGGGCAGCCTCTCTCCCYGACAATGGAGAATCAAAAACCTTCTTCACCTCTGCCACAAACTCCTCCAGACTGAAGCATATGGCCGACTGTTGTTCCCACACGGCCATAGCCCAGGCGAGAGCCCTCCCGGGCTAGGTACGCTATCTTCGAGCAGTCCGAGGGGAAGGAGAAGACCTGCAGCTTGATGATGAAAGAACACTGCGAGAGAAACGACCAACAGGTTCCTGACTCTCCAGCGAAGCGTTCCGGGGGAGGTAAGCYGGGCTTTTGGGGATCCAGGGTGGCCGGGAAGGCCAGCTGGGTTACTGAGGGTCTGGGAGGGTACCACCATGGTAGGCTGCCTGACAGACAACCCGCAGAATTGCTCCAGCAAAGTGTTCAATGCGCGGTCATGGCGTTCGGCCAAGGTCTGGAACTTTTCCATAAAACCACGAAGCAACTCATCGTACCTTCCAATGGTGGTTCCTTGGAAGGAGACGGCATTGCATAGCTGGTCCGAGTCTGCTGTGTCCATCAGGGCCAGTTTGTACTGTCAAGGCTCAGGAGAAGAACCAGATGCAGACAGTTTCGAAGTAACAACAGTTTATTACAAAAACAGGGTGGCAGGCAAATGACAGGTCAAGGGCAGGCAGAGGTCAGTAGTCCAGAGCAGAGTCCGAAAGGTACAGAAATGCAGGCAGTCCCAGGGTCAGGGAAGCAGAGGTCAGTAATCCAGGGTGGTTTTACAAGGTACAGAACGACAGGCAGGCTCAGGGTCACGGCAGGCAGAATGGTCAGAAACCGGAAAAGCTAGAAAACACAGAACTAGAGGGAAATACTGCTGGTAGGCTTGACGAAACAAAACTAACTGGCAACAGACAAATAGAGAACACAGGTATAAGTACARAGGGGATAATAGGGAAGATGGGCGACACCTGGAAGGGAGTGGAGACAAGCACAAAGACAGGTGAAACAGTTCAGGGTGTGACAGTAGACCTACATGTAGAGATATCTTTTTTTTAGATACATTGTAGGCCTACTTTAGGCAAGGTGAGTCTCACTAGTGTTGAGTAATGTGCTTTGAAAAAGTGTTGTGGGTCTACTTCCTCTGCTGACATCTTGACCCAGTTTATGTCCTCATTTGCCATGCAAACCCGGGCGGCAGGGTGTTTGGGTCATTGTCTGCATTTGAGAGAGATTGCTCATCATCACAGCTTCAGTATGTGCTACAGCATAATCAAAGTATCCTATCCCAGTGGGAGGTTTGTTGTTTACTTATGGCCTGTTGTAACCTGGAGTCACACCTTTCCAGTATTCCTCACTAGAGGTCGACCGATTAATCGGAATGGGCAATTAATTAGTGCCGATTTCAAGTTTTCATAACAATCGGAAATCGGTATATTTGGACGCCGATTTTGCCTATTTTTAAAGAAAAATTGTACACCTTTATTTAACTAGGCAAATCAGTTAAGAACACATTCTTATTTTCAATGACGGCCTAGGAACGGTGGGTTAACTGCCTTGTTCAGGGGCAGAACGACAGATTTTTACCTTGTCAGCTCAGGGATTCAATCTTGCAACCTTACGGTTAACTAGTCCAACGCTCTAACCACCTGCCTCACGAGGAGCCCGCCTGTTACGCGAATGCAGTAAGAAGCCAAGGTAAGTTGCTAGCTAGCATTAAACTTATCTTATAAAAAACAATCAATCAATCATAATCACTAGTTAACTACACATGGTTGATGATATTACTAGTTTATCTAGCGTGTCCTGCGTTGCATATAATCGATGCTGTTCGCATTCGCGGAAAAAGGACRGTCGTTGCTCCAACGTGTACCTAACCATAAACATCAATGCCTTTCTTAAAATCAATACACAGAAGTAGATATTTTTAAACCTGCATATTTAGCTAAAAGAAATCCAGGTTAGCAGGCAATATTAACCAGGTGAAATTGTGTCACTTCTCTTGCGTTCATTGCACGCAGAGCCAGGGTATAGCAAAACAGTTTGGGCTGCCTGGCTCATTGCGAACTAATTTGCCAGAATTTTACGTAATTATGACATAACATTGAAGGTTGTGCAATGTAACAGGAATATTTAGACTTATGGATGCCACCCGTTAGATAAATACGGAACGGTTCCGTATTTCACTGAAAGACTAAACGTTTTGTTTCGATATAATAGTTTCCGGATTCGACCATATTAATGACCTAAGGCTCGTATTTCTGGGTGTTATTATGTTATAATTAAGTCTATGATTTGATAGAGCAGTCTGACTGAGCGATGGTAGGCACCAGCAGGCTCGTAAGCATTCATTCAAACAGCACTTTCGTGCGTTTTGGCAGCAGCTCTTGTTTATGACTTCAAGCCTATCAACTCCCGAGATTAGGCTGGTGTAACCGATGTGAAATGGCTAGCTAGTTAGCGGGGTGAGCGCTATAATAGCGTTTCAAACGTCACTCGCTCTGAGACTTGGAGTAGTTGTTCCCCTTGCTCTGCATGGGTAACGCTGCTTCGAGGGTGGCTGTTGTCGATGTGTTCCGTTCGAGCCCAGGTAGCGGCGGAGAGGGATGGAAGCTGAACTTACACTGGCAATACTAAAGTGCTTATAAGAACATCCAATAGTCAAAGGTATATGAAATACAAATCGTATAGAGAGAAAATAGTCCTATAATTCTCCTATAATAACTACAACCTAAAACTTCTTACCTGGGAATATTGAAGACTCATGTTAAAAGGAACCACCAGCTTTCATATGTTCTCATGTTCTGAGCAAGGAACTTAAACGTTAGCTTTCTTACATGGCACATATTGCACTTTTACTTTCTTCTCCAACACTTTGTTTTTGCATTATTTAAACCAAATTGAACATGTTTCATTATTTATTTGAGGCTAAATTGATTTTATTGATGTATTGTATTAAGTTAAAATAAGTGTTCATTCAGTATTGTTGTAATTGTCATTATTACAAATTATATTTTTTTAAATCGGCCGATTAATCGGTATCGGCTTTTTGGGCCTCCAATAATCGGTATCGGTATCGGCGTTGAAAAATCATAATCGGTCGACCTCTATTCCTCACCCAACCCTGAACTCCGCCCTTAACTCAGTTACCATTAAAAAATGATCTGTTTATCTCCGAATATTTTCATTGAGACCAAAGAGAACAGACGGAATGGACATAGTTTTCAGCAAGCCAGCTTCTTTCTATGGTGCTACCCGAGATACGGGTGATACGGAGAGTCAGTTGGAGAATGACGCATTGAAGAGGGTGAGGGATGAGATGATGAAGTCATTATCTATGTCAGGCACACCTGTGAGCTCTGGAACTCCACCTCTGACAGGCAGAGACAACAATTGTGGCTGGTTAGTCAGGTTGTCGGTTCACCCTGACATTTCCATTCCTCTTCCTCTTCTGATACCAGAACTTGACGAACTGCTCACCACCAGTGATGCCACGAGTGGACACAGAATACCAATTGGGATGAATCCCGAGGCAAATTTGGCTTACCTGTCACGCCCTGACCTTAGTTTTCTATATTTTCTGTATTATTTTGGTCAGGTCAGGGTGTGACGAGGGTGGGTATGTGTGTTTTTGTCTTGTCTAGGGTTTTTGTTTATCTATGGGGATTTTGTATGTCTCGGTAATGTAGGTTTACGGTGGGCTGAATTGGTTCCCAATCAGAGGCAGCTGTTTATCGTTGTCGCTGATTAGGGATCCTATTTAGGTTGACATTTTCCATTTGGGTTTTGTGGGTAGTTGTCTATGTGGAGTTGCATGTCAGCACTCGTTCTATTTAGCTTCACGTTCGTCTTTGTTAGTTTGTTCAGTGTTCTTCCTTTATTAAAATAAGTATTCATATCACGCTGCGCCTTGGTCTCCTCAATACCACAAACGTGACATTACCAGTGAACCTTTGAGTGTTCATAATGAATATTGAATATTGAATATTCATAATGAATAATATATATGCAACACGAAAAAGCATTAAAGACCGAGTTAATGAGTACTTGAGGTCGCCGAGAAAGTCTGGACATGGCTGTAACGGCTGATTTCCTCCTCTTCGTCTGAAGAGGAGGTGTAGCAGGGATCGGACATAGACGCAGAGTGGTAAGTGTCCATGTTTTAATATAATCCACTGAACACGACAAAAAATACAAAATAACAAAGTAACCTAACCGAAACAGTCCCGTGTGGCATGAACACAGACACAGGAAACAAACACCCACACCCCAACAGTGAAAACAGGCAACCTAAATATGGTTCCCAATCAGAGACAATGCAAAACACCTGTCTCTGATTGAGAACCATATCAGGCCAATTGACAAACCTAAACATAGAAACACATAACATAGACTGCCCACCACAACTCACGCCCTGACCATACTAACTAAAGACAAAACAAAGGAAAATAAAGGTCAGAACGTGACAATGGCCTGCTCTCCCTTATATAAGGAATTAGGCATACATAATATGTAGGCTATACTGTACAACCCCTACAAATATGTAAATTTATTAGAATCCACATAGTTCACCCTACAAAAATCAAGTGCAGACAACAGGCAATCAGTGCATCCCCCACCACTTTACAATGTGAGCTGGAGGCATTTTGAAAACAGGTTTTCAAACACTTGCTTTTTACAAGGGTAGCAGGTTGTGAACTCTGCAAACAACGTTTCCACTCCGAGAATGAGAAAGGTAAATTACTGTAATTAATACATTCTTTCAATGATTTGGAATCCAAAAGAAGCCATCCTCCATTGATTGGCTATTAGCAGGACAATAGACTCCTGCCACAAGTTGATTTCTATTTTTAGGGAATTGAAATGTATTAATGGATGTTTAATGGATGTTTGCGTACTAATGATAATGACATGAATAAGGATATCAAAAAGGAGAGTAGGAGGAGCAAGCTCTGCGTGCTGTCGGGACGTTGTATTGATTAATGTGACGACTTCATCGAATGATTAACTGTTTATAATTACGTGATTACATGAATCAGGTAATTATTTACTTAGTAACCTGGGGTACCATGGGAAAGTTTGGCTTTATTYAGTTTCTATTTCCCAAATTAACTCAAACAATATCAGAATATTGATTTAACAACAGTCTCTAATAAATTAATTTCCTCCACAGTCTCATTCTGAARGTCGCATAATCCGAGAATCTGCACAAACCCGAGTCCCACTAAATAAGTCCGTACCACACCAATTGAGTTGATTATTTATTTACTAACAAGCTAAAATGATAATATAAGATACACATACACAAACACACAGTCTAGGCTATTGATTAGAACTTAGTACAATGAAACAGGTCCCTAGCGGGCCAACACAATATGACATGTGTTACACAAAATGGGTATTTAAAAAGAGAGAGAAAGAGAGAGTGCACGAGAGAAAAGCACACTTGGGTACATTTGTAAACTATGCTTAGTTTAACCCTAACCTTGCCCCGTACTAACACTATTATGGGTCAGAGTATAATAATGTAACTATGTGTCGAAGGTCTCCGATGGGGTATCTCCTTGTGGGCCGAGTTTCAACTTCTCCTCTGATGGAGAAACTTCTGTTGTTACCGGGTGTAACTCTCTGATTGTCCACACGATGTCAGTGTCCTTTCTCTTAGTGGTCTGTTTCCTCGCCCTTGTTCTGAAAGAGGGGTCTTCTGAGGACGGCTAATCAGCCATATACTGTAGGTGGCTCCAGCGTGGGAATGAAAGCAGTGTAGGCACAATTCCCTGGAGAGTGGTAACCAGGTGGTCCTGCTTGAATTCACCTTCTTAGACACAACTACTCATCCGTAGCATGGATTGTTACAAGGTTCCTTTGTCTTCTTCAAACTTGTGTTGCGTTTTGGGTTTACAACTAATCGGACCTTGGCTGCAGCTCGTGGTCAACTAGTCATAATGTTAATTCTTAACTCACATGTTTTATACCCTCGGGTCAGAAATGGGCATTTCCTCCTTTAGGGCAAGTTCTCTGGGTGTACGAGGCAAGGTCTGGATTTTACTCAGATCCAATTTAGACAACTAACTTCACATTTCATCTTTACAAAAACATTCCCTTTGATCTGGACATTTCCCACACAACGTACAATATGCAAACATCAGGTACACATCGTGAAAACTCTTCAAGTTACAATGTTTTCGTTACAACGTCGTCATTCATCTTTTAATAAACGACATTCAATTTCATATTCCATCTATCGACATTACCACCATTTTGGCTGACGAAACATATTGTCCCAAAGTRAATTTATTGCATGTTACTGTTCTGAGGTAAGTTCTCCATAGGCCCATCATACATTCCATTCCGCCACAGTGAGAGGACAAAGGGATTTTGTCTGCTGCCTTAAGATTTACAATAGGCGTGAGGTGTCATAAAACCCCCTACCTCCAAACCTCTCGATCTCTCCCCCTCTGGCGGGTGTGAGAGATATCTCTTGTAGAAGTGTGGTCCACAGTAACCTGACCTGAACAGGCCAGTCATGATACTGCTTATTACAGTATGTGTGATTCATCTTTTTTTCTGACCATTTCGAACAGTGTAAACACAACAAACACAATAATAATTTACAAAAACAGTCTATCCCATATAGTCTGTTCTAACAAAAAGGTTTAAAAGTCATTAGTACAGCCAAGATTAAAAACAGTTGAATCAATTCCTGAATTCAATTGCTTTAGCCGACATTGCGGTTTATTTATTGTTTAGTTATTCAAGGCTCCTTTCTCTTCTCTGTGCTGGAGTTCTTTAAGAACATGATGGTATAGCAATAGACTAATAAACTTGACATTAACTTGAATCGTCTCCCTCATTTTACCCTAGAATAGTCTAGAATAGTCCCATGTAGCTCAGTTGGTGGAGCATGGCGCTTGCAATGCCAGGGCTGTGTGATCGTTTCCCACAGTGGACAAGTATGAGAAGAAAAAAAAGTATGAAAATATATGCACTCACTACTGTAAGTCTTACCTGCTAAATGACTAAAATGTAAATCATATTGTTTTTTATTAGTGCCAGTATAATTTAGCAGCTTTGACATGAATCATCCAAACAGCGGCTGTAGGGCAAATGTGATCTAATGCCGATGTCTTGGCGACAGCTTGCCCATGTGCAAACGCTCTGATCGGCCTGATGTATCATGTACAGTGCATTCGGAAAGTATTCAAACCCCTTGACTTTTTCCAAATTTTGTTACGTTACAGCCTTATTCTAAAATGTATTAAATAGTCCCCCCCCCCCATCAATCTACACACAATACCCTATAATGACAAAGCAAAAACTGTTTTTTAGAAATGTCTGCAAATTTATTAAAAACAAAAAAGTGAAATATTACATTTACATAAGTATTCAGACCCTTTACTCAGTACTTTGTTGAAGCACCTTCGGCAGCTATTACATCCTCTAGTCTTCTTGGGTATGACGCTACAAGCTTGAAACACCTGTATTTGGGGAGTTTCTCCCATTCTTCTCTGCAGATCCTCCCAAGCTTTGTCAGGTTGGATGGGGAGCGTCGCTGCACAACTATTTTCAGGTCTCTCCAGAGATGTTCATTCGGTTTCTGGCTGGGCCACTCAAGAATATTCAGTATTTTTCCCGAAGCCACATCTGCGTTGTCTTGGCTGTGTGCTTAGGGTAGTTGTCCTGTTGGAAGTTGAACCTTCGCCCCAGTCTAAGGTCCTGTAGCATGTTTTCWTCAAGGATCTCTCTGTACTTTTCTCTGTTCATCTTTCTCTCAATCCTGACTAGTCTCTCAGTCCCTGCCGCTGAAAAACATCCCCACAGCATGATGCTACCATCACCATGCTTCACCGTAGGGATGGTGCCAGGTTTCCTCCAGACATGAAGCTTGTCATTCAGGCCAAAGAGTTCAATCWTAGTTTCATCAGACCACAAAATCTTGTTTCTCATGGTCTGAGTGTCCTTTAAGTGCCTTTTGGCAAACTCCAAGTGGGTTGTCATGTGCCTTTTACTGAGGATTAGCTTTCGTCTGGCCACTCTACCATAAAGGCCTGATTGGTGGACGGCTGCAGAGATGGTTGTCCTTCTGGAAGGTTCTCCCATCTCCAGGAACTCTGGAGCTCTGTCAGTGACCATTGGGTTTTGGTTACCTCCTTGACCAAGCCCCATCTCCCCCGATTGCTCAATTTGGACGGGCGGACAGCTCTAGGAAGAGTCTGTGGTTCCACACTTCTTCCATTTAAGAATGATGGAGGCCTGTCACACCCTGTTTCACCTGGCTTTGTGCTTGTCTCCATCCCCTCCAGGTGTCGCCCATCTTCCCCATTATCCCTAGTGTACTTATACCTGTGTTCTCTATTTGTCTGTTGCCAGTTCTTTTGTTCGTCAAGCCTACCAGCGTTTTCCTCCTTGCTCCTGTCTTTATTCTAGTTCCTGTTTTCTAGTTTTCCCAGTTTTGACCTTTTTGCCTGCCGTGACCCATAGCCTGCCTGCCGTTCTGTACCTTGTCACACCACCCTGGATTATTGACCTTTGCCTGCCGTGACCCTGAGACTGCCTGCTGTTCTGTACCTTTTGGACTCTGATCTTGATTACTTACCTCTGCCTGCCCTTGACCTGTCGTTTTGCCTGCCCCCTGTTCTAGTAATAAACTTGTGTTACTTTGGCACTGTCTGCATCTGGGTCTTCTTTAAAACATGATACTACYAACTGGCCCTGACTGACCCAGCAGACTCGGACCAGCTCCGCAACACCATCTCCTCCCAAGGAGCCATCATTGGAAGGCACGAGGATTTGCTTCATGGTCTTACAGAAGGGTTCTAGCCCTTGGCCGAACGCAATGACCAAGCGTTGGACACTGTTAGGCAGCRTACCAGCTCCTCAGTAACCTGACTGTTAGCAGCACCGCCTCCCCGGCCACCCTGGTTTCCCTGGAACCCAGCTTGCCTCCCCCGGAGCACTTCGATGGAGAGTCGAGCACCTGTCGGGCGTTTCTCGCTCAGTGTTCACTCATCATCGAGCTGCAGCCCTCCTCCTTCCCCTCGGACCACTCTAAGATAGAGTACCTCATCAAGCTGATGTCAGGGAGGGCTCTCGCCTGTGCTACGGCAGTATGGGAACAACAGTCGGCCATATGCTTCAGTCTGGAGGAGTTTTCGATGCCCCATTGTCCGGGAGAGAGACTGCCCGGTAGTTACTCCAGCTTCGGCAACCGTGTTGTCAGATTTGAAGTGAAATGCAGCGACTAAATACTCTTGTTGTAATCACTGGCATAAAAGTCAGTTAACTTTTCTACCTGAATGAGAGGCGGAAATAAACTGCCAGCACTTAAATAGGCTTGGAACAGTTGGCGTGTCTCTGCTGGAGTCCCACATAATGTAGTTTCTTAAAGTTGCGCAATTTCCGTGTACACTGCTTGAAGTAAGTATGCTTACTTTCGAACGTCAACGTCCAGAAGCGAATAAGTGGCCCGAACCTAACGATAAGCTTGGGGTAATGGCAGAGGTAATGTTGCTTTGGCTTGAGGGGTTAGTCAGGAAAATTCTCAGTTATTTATTTTACCTTTATTTAACTAGGCAAGTCAGTTAAGAACAAATTCTTATTTTCAATGACGGCCTAGGAACAGTGGGTTAACTGCCTTGTTCAGGGGTAGAACAACAGATTTTTTGACCTTGTCAGCTTGGGGATTCAATCTTGCAACCTTTCAGTTACAAGTCCAATGCTCTAACCACTAGGCTACCTGCCGCCCCTATTAATTGGATATATTCATCATTGAGGACTTGAAGATATGCCACCTGGTCAGCAGTAATGGCTAATGGACATATATATCTGACGATTTCTCTTAGGAGCAAAATCAACTGCCATACACTATMATCTGGTGGATTTTTGATCCGAGTACTCTCAACAGACACCAGTTTTGTACAGCGTTTTACCTAGAGTAAAATAGAAAGCAAGCACCTTGTGTTTATTTTTCCCTGATTCCAAAGGATTTGCAACCTCTAATGCATCTTGATATAGTACTAGGGCTGAAGATGATGCTTCTGTTTTAAATAAAGCATTGTCTGCAATATTCTGTCCTCCCAAGAATCTTGAAAGATTTCCTTATCAGAGATGTGAGGTGTGTACAGTTCTCATACTGTGTCTTGAATGTCTCTGACTCAAAAAGGGCACCAAGTGTTTTATTCATAGGGACATACTGGGCAAAGCACTCTTTCCCAGATTCATTAGAGCCTAAATACAAGGGCACAGGTGATTTTTTTAAAGCTTCATCAACACTGTCCAAGTGTCCAACACTGTCCAAGCCTGCCTCCAGGTTCTCGGAAAAGTCATTCTCTGTAGACACACCAGGGGTCTCAGTAACATTTTCAGTTTGTGTTTCCAACACGGTCTCATATGCATGTTTGACGGAGCTGTTTTTGTGTGTTCTGGATATATGCGATGCAAATGTAGATTTAACAGCATGTTTTTTCACATCCCATAAAAGGACGACTCATTTCTCTGCCCCTAAATTCAGTCAAATGTAAACATCTGAACTGACAAATGTCTATAGGGCAAATCAACATTTTGTCTGCTTGTTGAAATTGAGCACTTTTCACAGACCTTTGATATCCTTTGTGGTCTCTGTATTAGTGAGACTTAAAGGCAGTACATTGCCTGAATGCACGGGAACATTTGGGCACGCCACAATTAAAAGAGAAAGTGGGMGCATTTCTATGAAGTTTCATGTGCTGTACGACCTGTATTATATTCATGCATACATGATTTGCAATGAAACATTTMAACTGTGTAAGGTTGATTCTGGATAATTTTAAAAAACGAACTGTCTCAGTTCAAGCTGCAGTAGCCTATACTTATTTCTAAAATCGAAATCCAAAAGGAATATAAACAATACAATTCAGAATAGCAAGCTAACGTTTGTGGCTGAGAATAGTTCACCTAAATTCAGCTCAAATGACAGCTGTAATGCAGCAAGCTCGCCAACGGACAGACAGATTGATTATACACATTCGAACCATCAAGCCATAATGGACATAACGAAAATACATCTAGAATCTATTCCATCTTGATTCAAACAACGTTCCAATATTTAGCTAAGGGAGGGCACAGCTAGCTATTAGCTCACGTACAAACCTATTTGGAGAAAACAGAAGTATATGATTTAACCCACCTGATGGCTGCTTCAGTGTAGAGGTCTTGTACAAAAATTCACCTGAAAAGACCACGCAATCCCATAATCCAATGTCCCTTCTGTAGGACTAACCATTATTAGCTGTAAATCATCATGCCTGTATTTTGTTTACATAACATTTACTGCAACATTCACTGTTACAAACTGTAATCGTTCGGCAACCCAAGATGCATTGCAGTCTCCATATTATATTGTTAATGGATAAAACAGGGAATTACTGTGCATTTTTTACTGTAAAAACTACAGCAATTTGTTAGAGTGCACTTATTCCACACCAGCCATTACCACAAGCCCATTCTCCCGAATTAAGGTGCTACCAACCTCCTGTGGTCCTTAGAACTCATCTCGCACTGCAGCCGGGCCTTGCCCTTCTCCTTCACGCACACGTTCTTCAGGTGGCTTGCATATTTTAATGGCGATCCTTGGAGAGAGGGAGGATAGAAAAGGACCAAAAAGGACAAGGCCAAGGGTCAGAGTAGAATGGAATTGAACTGAATTTAAAAAATGAAACAATTACCTTCTGTTTCACCTCACAAGTATCTTGATATAAACATGGCTTACATAAATATGYCCTTTGTCTCCTGTCTTTTATGACTGGATGAACTGTGTCCCTATGTATGTGAAAGGCTAAAGTGTACATGGAGTCCTTTCAGATGAATGCTTATGAGGGAAAGACTGACAAAAATATGCAATTTAACATTTGTTAAGAACACAGCACTTGTCCTTTTGAAGTGGCACTTGGAGCTAGAAAACAAGTGTGTGTGTTTACATGCATGTGTGTGTATGTGTGTGCTTTCATGCATGTGTGCGGGCACTTGTGTGTGTGTCCGTGCTTGCGTGTGTGTGCGTGTGCATGTGTGCGCACTTGTGTAACACAGATAGTCTAATGATGAATAACTTAATTAACACCACCCCCAATCACTGTGGCTGAATACCCAGAGGATCAACTCATGTCCTTGTGCAGATATTTACATGCTTTAGCTTGTACCTTGGGCTAATAAACCTCTTGTTAATCAGGCCTGTAATGAATGAGCCTGTTGTCGTGTTTGGGATTTGCATGGATTATATTAAATGAAGCTGCATCATTTGGCTCCGTTTACYCAAAACAGCTGCAACATTTGACTCCCAAATGACTCTTCGTTCGAAATGCTTGAAAATTGACCTACAACCATGAAGAAATTGCAAATCTCTAAATGTAAAGCCCCAAACGTAGGCTACCATTATGTCAGATTATATGATTTGCACATTAAAACATTTTTACCTGGTCAAATGATTAGATTGCCTTTTTTTACGTAGTGCAAAAAATTAGCATGGAGCAGAATGACATGCTTCCCCCACTATTTATTGTTTCTGCGGGGAGGATTCACCATCTTCGGAGAAGGATTTTGTAATTTCTTAGCAGATAATCGTTGTTTGAAGCTCAAAAAGCAGCAGTACTGTAAAACATTATTTGTTGTTTCAACTTATTATTTCCAGTGATCTAGTNTGTTGTTTCAACTTATTATTTCCAGTGATCTAGTTGCGTGGCCTTTTTCAAGCTCAGAGTACTTCACATTTCACATTATCCTAGCTTTTATTACATTTATTTTGACTAACAATAGACGGAAAGAGAATCTGAATCTATGGTTGTTGTGGGGGAATGGGGTTGAATGTGAATGAGTATGTGGGTGTGTGTGTATCCCACAACTGCTGCGAGGGAGTAAAAGATGTTAGGGACAATATAGGATGATTCACAATAATTGTTTGCTAATGTAATAATTGTTTGCCATAATGTAATTTTGGTAATTGTCACGCCCTGACCATAGTAAACTGTTTATTCTCTGTGTTGGTTGGGGTGTGATAGTGACTCGGGTGGGTCATCTAGGTGAATTTGTATGTCTATGTTGGCCTGATATGGTTCCCAATCAGAYGCAGCTGTTTATCGTTGTCTCTGATTGGGGATCATATTTAGGTAGCCATTTCCCCATGGTTATTCGTGGGATCTTGTCTACATTTAGTTGCCTGAGTGCACAACAGTAGCGTAACGTTTTTGTGCTTGTTTGTTTTGCTGAGTTTCGGTTTATTAAAAATATGTGGAACTCTACTCACGCTGCGCCTTGGTCTATTCATTACGACGAGCGTGACAGTAATGGCGAGACTGGTGAGAGGAAAAAATTCTTTGCATAAATTGCCTACATTACTACAAATATTAATAGCTAATTATGGAAAATAAGAAACAGTATTTTAAAAATATGTATKTWTTTTTTAATGGCTATATATATAACAAATCGAGGTGAGGGCGAAGGAAATGCATTTGCCTGTTGATCTACTTCTGTTCTGTGGGTGGCACTGTGTGCTCTTTTCGAGGGATGGGTCCCGGTCTCTCCGGGGCTATGGGATCTGGGGGTCGGGGGTGGTCTGCCGGGCATTCGTTGACAACCCAACTCTGGATGAGGGCTTTTAGCGGGTGGAATAGTGGGGACCAATTGGAGGTTTACTTAGTAGCACTGCAAATATCATAATACAGCTATATAGACACTCAATCATCATGTTACTTTTTAATGGTACATTTACAAACATCTTTTGATAAATAGAATTGAAACTTGTCTCATTATGGTAAGTGGTGAAATAAGTATAGCCAGTTTTAATTGTAATGGCCTAGCAGATAATAAGAAAAGACGATCAGTATTTACCTGGCTAAAAGAGAATGAATATAATATCTATTGTTTACAAGAAACTCATTCCACAATTGTGGAAAAAGGACTGGGGGGGGCAAAGAAAATCAAAAGGCGTGATGATATTAATTAGCAGTGACTTTGATCCAAATGTGCAAATTGTCCAAATAGATCATCAAGGTAGATGGATTATTTTAAATAGTGTAACGACCCTGGGTTTATAAGCGCGGAAATCGACTCTGCCGCTTGAGCATGCTTTTGCGGCACAGTCGATAGCGCGCCGGACCTCGGGCTAGGAGGTCGAGGGTTCGAGACCTGCTCCCTGCCTGTTTCATTACACTGGTGTCAGAAGTGATCGGACCTCGCATCCACGACAGTGCGTGTGCTTGGCCGGTGAGCGCGTTCCTGTAAGACGTAAAGTCGCAAGCTAGCGCGAGGACGCGCTCTTTGAAAGGAGGGAGTAGTGTAACGACCCTGGGTTTATAAGCGCGGAAATCGACTCTGCCGCTTGAGCATGCTTTTGCGGCACAGTCGATAGCGCGCCGGACCTCGGGCTAGGAGGTCGAGGGTTCGAGACCTGCTCCCTGCCTGTTTCATTACAATATGTTATTGGACAATAAACAGATATGGCTTATTAACCCAAATGGTCCAAATAATGATGATCCAAGCTTCTTTGAAAATGTATATAAGAATAGATCGACTCTACAAGCAACACTAGACTCTATTGTTATGGTGAGGGATTTTAATACGGTTTTAAATACATCTATGGACCGTAAAGGAAATCACACTACAAACAATAAAGAAGTCCAATCAAAGTGGCAAAGGCATTTGGGACATTGTAAAGCTCATGTATGATCCCCTGCTCTTCTATCACAAGGGCAACAGCTGGCATTGGATCATCTGCTGCAGCTCCATCCACAACACCAATTTTCACTCCGCGGATGACTTCCTCAGAATCAGTTGTCTTCTGAAAAACAGAACAAAAATAGATAAAGATTAGAGGCATTGCCCTACAAAACATCCTCTAATACAATTTCTGTGAAACTGTCTGCAAATGTACTGGCTGGCAAGTGTGGTGGCAGGGAGCCTAGTGGTTAAGAGAATTGCACCAGTAAACAAGCATGGTCCTTAAGCACGTCAGTCAACCATGAATGCTCTCAGGTCTAGATAAAATGTGTTCTTAGTTGAGGTTAAACATGTTTGTTCTTTTCCTATATGCAAAAAACTATTGATTGTCCGCTAAAGCGCCGCAAAGGCCCATGGTCATCCAACACTGAAAATGAGGGGGACCCAGCCTCATCTATCATTCAGTGCTGTTTTGGCAATCAGCTCTTTCTACAACTTTCATTATATTAAAGGTGCACTGTGTAGAATTCCACCTCTACTACTTTCTTTTTAAATGACCAGCTTACAAAAGCTGTAAACTATATTTCTAGATATTTAAATCGGACCATGATTCCCTACAAGAAGCAATTCCTTTAACACAAAAGCACATTCTAAAATGCTAAGTTTATATTGAAGACGGATCGGCGCGAGCCCACTGACGAACAATCTTGAAYCAAAACTGATTGCAATTCCTGTTCAAATGCAAAATCCGCACTCTACTGTAGGGATTAATTGTCCTATCAAAATCACTATTTTATATTTTTTAAATATCAAGAAATTCCGTTTTTACAGCTTTTGTATTGGAATCTGGAATTCCTCACAGTGCCACTTTGATTATGTTCATTGTCTAACAATAGGGAATTTGACATATCACTAAGGGCACTGCAGTATTGTGTGCTGCCAATACACCAGGGATGTGTGATACCTTCAAATATGTATAACTTGAGCATACTTACATTTCAGAACCGTCGACAACAGCTATCAATAGTAGTTTACATGGTAGTTGGGTATTATCGGCCAAACCTAGTATTGTGTTTCATGTATGGTTCTGATGTTTGGTTAGCAGTCCAAGATAAAGTTGTTAAAGATATAGATGTCGTTTCTTCTGGAGATAAYTGCATGCTAAATCACTATTATCAACTGAATGTCTAACAAGGGAGAAAGGTTGAGTAAAAGTCCAYACAAATAAAACATTGCTAAAAGAGACATCCTTATATACTGTAGTTGGTTCACATTTCATTTGGCCTGTGTGTTATAATCACTTCAGATGGCGACAGACATTCAACTTGACTCCATTGAACATTACCGTGCCTCATGATTCATGGGAAATTTCACTCCTGGGAGAAAGCATAAGGTTATGTTGTAGGGTTGTATACCTCGCGTCTTCATAAAATTGGTAGGGTCTTCTCGCAGGAAGTATGGCAAGCGTCGGAGGACAGCCTCTCTTCCGTTGATTGGAACTCTAACAACAAAAGCAAAAATGACTGTTTCACAAGGCCATCAAGCAAAATAGCCAATTATATGGCTACAAAACTCAAAAGAAACACTTGTCAAAAAACCTTAAGTATTTAATGTAGGAAAGTGATTAAAATTATCCGCTGCCACTTTCAGACCAAAGGGTTACCATGTTAATGGAGCTACAGTACTTATACTGATTTGGGGGAAATATGTCTTGATTTTGCAGTTTAAACTGAAACTAACACTGAAAAACCAGGAAGCCTGTGATTAAAATATACATAGTTAGGAAACATGAAAACTAGCTAAGTCTCAGTTGGGATAATTTCAAATGTATCTGTTGTAGAGTTAAAAGAGTAGAAGAGCAGTAGAAGTTCAACAGTCAGCGGCTCTGGATGCATAAGATCTACTAAGAAGAGAATGGGTAACCAGAGAGAGGAAGAGCGCAGAAACAGCCAGACGTCTGAGTTCACTGATACAGTCCTGAGACCCAGTGAAGGCACTTTGAGAACTCGAACTGGAAGAGTTGTGAAGCCTGTCAGAAGACTTTTAGAGTCAATGAGTCAAGTGATTGCTGAGCTGGACAAAAGAGAGCATCTAGCCGCCCTGATTCAGGCCCTATCAACTTTTGTTGAAGTGACAGTACCCCAATGAAACAGAGGTTAGAGGATAGATTAAGGAAATGAGAAATACTTTATTAGGGGGTCTTAGGTTGTATGTATATGGGCATATTTCTACCTGGCAAAGTCTCTTTGCTGTCCTTCTGGATGACTCTTGGTCAAGGTTACCCCTGTGGAGGAAGAACTCTTACCTTATGTTTTAAAGTTTGCTGAAATTTAGAAGGGGTGAGTGTAGTAGAGTTAAAATGGTTATTCCATCAAACTTCAAATTATTAGAATAGTACACAACGCAGAACAGAACAACCAGGTTGAGGGTCAGTGGCCAAAGCCTGCGAACAGGAATATTCCAAGTTCAGACAGAGGGGGGGAGTCAGATCGCTATGATCGCCAGGAACTTTACTTTTGTCTATTTTTAATTGTTGCGCTACTGGTGCTGCCTGTTGGATGTTAGGTAGGCAGCTACAGTAGCTGAATGATATTAACATCTTCGAGGTTGTTCATAAATGTATTTATCATCCGGGTGCTTGTGTCACCTACTAACACCCTGGTACTACCCGTAGCTCCCGCTCTCCTCAGTCCGAGAAAACTCTTGAGAGAGAAAAACAACTTGTCAGATGGTGCATTGGAGACTGATGTGTTCCTGTCCTGTCTTTTCACAATACTATTGCAGATCAACATAAAAGCCTAAAAGACAGCCGTGGTGTCGCTCTTCATTTCTTGGTTCTCCTGTGGTACATAAGAGACCCGCTACATATCTATGACAGCCTGTGACTGCCACTGCGCTCATTGTTAAATAAAGTTAAGGGATTCAGAGTCAAGCTATGAAACTAAATGACAGAAATACTTTGAAGACAACAATGGTTTATAGCCATAATTGACTCAAGAAAATGAGTGAAATGCTTACACTGTACAGAGCCCTGCATTTGTGTGACCTATTAAGTCAGAGTTATGATTTTTACACCCAGCTTAAGAGCACTACGGATAAAAGGAATACATTTTTGGAAAGCGTATTACATTAATAACTTACAGTGGGAGAAACAAGTATTGATACACTGCCAATTTTGCAGGTTTTCCTACTTACAAAGCATGTAGAGGTCTGTAATTTTATCATAGGTACACTTCAACTGTAGAGGGCGGAATCTTAAACAAAAATCCAGAAAATCACATTGTATGATTTTAAGTAATTAATTTCATTTTATTGCATGACATAAGTATTTGATACATCCGAAAAGCAGAACTTAATATTGGTACAGAAGCCTTTGTTTGCAATTACAGAGATCATACGTTCCTGTAGTTCTTGACCAGGTTTGCACACACTGCAGCAGGGATTTTGGCCCACTCCTCCATACAGATCTTCTCCAGATCCTTCAGGTTTCGGGGCTGTCGCTGGGCAATACGGACTTTCAGCTCCCTCCAAAGATTTCTATTGGGTTCAGGTCTGGAGACTGGCTAGGCCACTCCAGGACCTTGAGATGCTTCTTACGGAGCCACTCCTAGTTGCCCTGGCTGTGTGTTTCGGGTTGTTGTCATGCTGGAAGACCCAGCCACGACCCATCTTCAATGCTTTTACTGAGGGAAGGAGTTGTTGGCCAAGATCTCGCGATACATGGCCCCATCCATCCTCCCCTAATACGGTGCAGTCGTCCTGTCCCCTTTGCAGAAAATCATCCCCAAAGAATGATGTTTCCACGTCCAGGCTTCACGGTTGGATGGTGTTCTTGGGGTTGTACTCATCCTTCTTCTTCCTCCAAACACGGCGAGTGGAGTTTAGACCAAAAAGCTCTATTTTGTCTCATCAGACCACATGACCTTCTCCCATTCCTCCTCTGGATCATCCAGATGGTCATTGGCAATTTTCAGACGGGCCTGGACATGCGCTGGCTTGAGCAGGGGACCTTGCGTGCACTGCAGGATTTTAATCCATGACGGCGTAGTGTGTTACTAATGGTTTACTTTGAACTGTGGTCCCAGCTCTCTTCAGGTCATTGACCAGGCCCTGCCGTGTAGTTCTGGCTAATCCCTCACCTTCCTCATGATCATTGATGCCCCACGAGTGAATCTTGCATGGAGCCCCAGACCGAGGGTGATGACCGTCATCTTGAACTTCTTCCATTTCTAATAATTGCGCCAACAGTTGTTGCCTTCTCACCAAGCTGCTTGCCTATTGTCCTGTAGCCCATCCCAGCCTTTGCAGGTCTACAATTTATCCCTGATGTCCTTACACAGCTCTCTGGCTTGGCCATTGTGGAGAGGTTGGAGTCTGTTTGATTGAGTGTGTGGACAGGTGCTTTTACAGGTAACGAGTTCAAACAGGTGCAGTTAATACAGGTAATGAGTGGAGAACAGGAGGCTTCTTAAAGAAAAACTAACAGGTCTGTGAGAGCCGGAATTCTTACTGGTTGGTAGGTGATCAAATACACTTATGTCATGCAATAAAATGCACAAATTTACTTTAAGAAAACATACAATGTGATTTTCTGGATTTTTGTTTTAGATTCCGTCTCTCACAGTTGAAGTGTACCTATGATAAAAATTACAGACCTCTACATGTTTTGTAAGTAGGAAAACCTGCAAAATRGGCAGTGTATCAAATACTTGTTCTCCCCACTGTATGTAGTTCCTTGTGTCCTCTAATCACCTTCGTCTCAAAATGTACAAAGGTCTGAAGGGAGACAAGCTCTTGAGGTATGAGAAACTGTGTATATTATTCATTTCAACAATCCCAGAAAATATTTTTGGACCTTTTGCAGCTTTTAAAGAAGCACTTGTCTGTGAACAGCGCTGGCCATCTAGATTTGATTTCAATCACAAGGGGCTCATCTTCCACCATCTCCTTTCGTCTTAATGAGAAAGTAGTCATCCTTGCTGCATCAACAGTTACCCAGTCAGGACTTATTTTCTGACTCTCTTCTTGCATATAATCCTTATTGTTGAAATGACTTCTCAAATGAGAAGTACTGCTTAACATCACAGGGCTCAGAAAATTTACAGAGGTCACATTTTTATACAAGCAGTAACTGATTCATGAACATTTCTTCAGTGTTGAGTCAAATGCTTCTTGAGTGCTAGATCTGCAGTACTTAAAGTTTCACTTCATCCATTGAAGGAATAGTGCTTTTGGATTTCAAAGAATCTAAACAATGTTTACGTTAACTTTTTTTATTCACTTTAGTTAATATGTTAATTAACAAATTATTCTAAAATTGATTTGGAATTCAAGATTTAAGTGCTGTCTAGGCAAACCTGTTAACTGCAAAATAAATTTTTATAACATGGTTTGATTAACATAACATCTCATTACACCCAAACTAACAATTGTAAAATAACTAAATATATACTAACATTACTACTTGCAAGATTAGGCTAATTAATCATTAGAATATTATTAGGTTTATTCTTAGCTACTGCTATACAGGTTATCAAACAAATGACAAGTTAGTCAGCATGTCTGCAAGTTGGCGCCATGTGTGCTGCTAGTTAGAGCGGTACTATTTAACAGCATGAAAACAGCAAGCTTAGCTACAATTATACTACGGTACACGTAGCAGAATTGCACAAGTAATCCGATTTAAACTGATAATGTTAGATACTATTTGCCAAACYTAGCCAAATATCTGTTTTTCTTTCTTAATTTAACCAAATTACCATTTTAACATGGAGTGTGTGCGGTGTTAACCAGCTAACCCCATTCCGTACAAATGTGCGTAACCGCGACATTCAAACGAGGCTACAAAGAACTAATGGGACTGTAGCGACTGTGTTGACTTCAAAATCGGGGGTGTAAACTAGGTTTCTATTCAAGTGTTGATCGACATGGTAACGGCTCTATAGTATTGGAGAAAAGTTGAGAACTGACCCTCCGTTACATCTTGACGTGTGATGTSMMAACGTACAGCACGCAAAAAGCAACTATTTCTGTCTTACAATTTCTCTCCACCAGGTGTAGCACTTCTCTCATCATTTAAAAACAAGAAATGGACAGTGACGGGGGTAAGGGGGGGATACCTAGTCATTTTTTCGTCATCATTGCATGCGATCATCATTCTCAAAGCCGCTGTTTACTTCTAAGATCCCTTTAGCACCGCTCTTCCAAATGGACAATGACCCCAAGCATATGATCACCTTTTTGATTTTGATGGCGGTTTTGGAGCAGTGGCTTCTTCCTTGCTGAGCGGCCTTTCAGGTTATGTCGATATAGGACTCGTTTTACTGTGGATATAGATACTTTTGTACCTGTTTCCTCCAGCATCTTCACAAGGTCCTTTTCTGTTCTGGGATTGATTTGCACTTTTTGCACCAAAGTACGTTCATCTCTAGGAGACAGAACGTGTCTTCTACCTGAACTGTATGACGGCTGCGTGGTCCCATGGTGTTCTTACTTGCTTACTATTGTTTTGTACAGATAAACGTGGTACCTTCAGAGCATTTGGAAATTGCTTCCAAGGATGAACCAGACTTGTTGGAGTCAAGTCCACAGGTACATCTCCAATTGACTCAATGATGTCAATTAGCCTATCAGAAGCTTCTAAACCATGACAACCACGCATTTATATATAAATTCCAGTCGTACTTTACCTAAAGCCTTTTAATGTCAGCTATGAATACCAGGACTGGTTTCCCAGATTATTCATAGTTTTCTATTATTTCAGTACTTGTCTGATATCTCCAATGTATCGTCCATATAAAAACCTGTCAGATTAGAATGAATAATATCCGACAATACCTTTTTAATTCTAGGACTATGCATTTGCTAGAATTTTCGCATCACAACACTAAGTGTAAATGGCCTCAAATTTTAAATGGACCGATCTTTATACACTGCTCAAAAAAATAAAGGAACACTTAAACAACACAATTAACTCCAAGTCAATCAACACTTCTGTAAATCAACTGTCCACTTAGGAAGCAAACACTGATTGACAATAAATTTCACATGCTGTTGTGCAAATGGAATAGACAAAAGTGGAAATATAGGCAATTACCAAGACAACCCCAATAAAGGAGTGGTTCTGCAGTGTGACCACAGACCACTTCTCAGTTCCTATGCTTCCTGGCTGATGTTTGGTCATCTTTGAATGCTGGCGGTGCTTTCACTCTAGTGGTAGCATGAGACGAGTCTACAACCCACACCACAGTGGCTCAGTAGTGCAAGCTCATCCAGGATGGCACATAATGCGAGCTGTGGCAGAAGGTTGCTGTGTCTGTCAGCGTAGTGTCCAGAGCATGGAGCGCTACCAGAGACAGGCCAGTACATCAGGAGACATGGAGGAGGCGTAGGGAGGCAACAACAGCAGCAGAGGACCGCTACCTCCGCCTTTGTGCAAAAGGAGAGCACTGCCAGAGCCCTGCAAAATTCCTCCAGCAGCCACACAATGTGTGGAATGGGTGTCTAGCTTGATCTGAGATCGAACAAAGCTTTTGAGTGGCAGAGTCAGGAATTTCCTTTCTTACCTAGGCGCGCGAAGCACCCCCATATTGTCTATTGATAAGCGTTCGGTATACACGGCAATATCTCCGGCTCTGATTTATTTGATACATGTGATAATAACATCGTAAAGGTATGTTTTTTCAAACCGAGTTTTATCAGATATCAACGTTTATGGGACTTTGGAGTTTTCCGTTCTTCTGCGTCAAGAAGAAACTTGGAACGTCATCAACATTGGCTAGCATTGTGCACGAATTCGACACGGAGAAAAGGACATTCTAAAACCAGACAACGATTTATTCTGGAAATAGGACTCCTTGTACATAGATTCTGATGGAAGCTCAGCAAAAGTAAGAAAATTTATGATGTTATTTCGTTATTTCTTGTGGAAAATGTTATTCTATTCTCCGCCGTTTTGGCGGCGCTGTCTCCAAATAACGCAAGCTCTTTGTTATGGTAAAAGTTATTTTTAAAAATCTAACACGGCGGTTGCATTAACCGTCTAGCCCCGGTTCACTAGCGACCCCCCCCCACATCCATGAAAAGCAGCGCGCGAAATTCAAAAATATTATTTGAAATATTTAAACTTTCACACATTAACAAGTCAACAACAGCAAATGAAAGATAAACATCTTGTGAATTCAGCCAACATGTCGATTTTAAAATGTTTTACAGCGAAAACACACGTATATTTTGTTAGACTCCATGTTAGGAGTAAGTGACATATGTAGGTAGATATCACACTATTAAACAATAGACAGGAGTATACTAGAAAATAGTATAAGAGGCAGATGTGAGTGCATTTGCCATTCTGGTAAATACAGGAAACCAAAGATTAGCAGATGGTGTAGTAATGTAGTAGTAACGAACCACATGTTAACATAGACCATGAGACCGTGGTAATGGAAATCTACCAGGGACGTTCTGACCCTCTGACCCTGAGATTCTCCATTGTGCTGACAGATTGACCAGACATTCGGCGCCTGGGTGCTTTGACACACTAGATTTATTAGTCTACCCATTCCACTAGAAAAGCATACATACCAGAGAAATATGCCTGGGGTGGCTGGACACTAATGAACAAGAAACACATAGTCTGCTGATTCCATTTAAGTGAAACTGACCAGACACATAGACCAGATGCATAGATAGGAATAGGGGGGCACAAAGAGTGCATTGATTTAGTGGTGAAGGGAGGGGTCACAGAGTATGTTGACACACTAAGATGGAGGGTCTGACCACTATTATAATTTAACTGAAAGCAGATGATGGGCGTTAGTATGTGTGAACAAGCAGGAAGCCTGAACTAAAAAGAAAGATGTTGAAGAATGAGGGGAAGTATGTTTATTTGCATATGGGGTGGACTCATATGCTATTTGGGTATAAAGAGCGAACCAGTGCTCTGGGAGTGGGTTCCGCGGGGTGTGTTCCGCGGGGACATGGCAGTTGGCTGTACAGTTGTAATAAAGAGCATGTTTGAATTTACAAGTTCTGATAAGCGTTGTATTTGAAATGATTTTCCACACATATTGGCGAGCTGAGCCAGGAGGGACAGGGGACTGAGAGGGAAGGCGTTTCAGGCTGGAAGTAGTTCCTTTGGACACTGGGCAAACAGGGTGGCCGCCCAATAAAACGGTAAGCAGTTCTTACAAATAGTTGAAATGTTTGTGGTAAGATTGCTTCAGAGTACTGTCTCAAGCGAAGGAGCGCACGTAAGTCTCTCGTGTTCAATTTCCTAAAATGAACCAATAAATACAAAAGAAACTTTTAAATTCAATGAAATTGCATGTATGTGTAATTTGGGGAATTGTATTAAATATAAATGTATGCGCATGTATAGAGACTGACGTGAATAGGTGTGTGAACTTTGCTTGTGTTAGATGTTAGAGTGGCAGCATGCGCTCCTCGTCAGATCAGACGTTCGAAGTGTAGCTTAAAATGGATGCGAATTGTTTTGCGCATCTGGCTGAAGATGGTTGGCATAATGTGGGACAGCCCATACGTCAAATGCATAAAATCAGTAGGCGTGTAGGAAAACGAGGAGGTG
>NC_036842.1:40996571-41154901 GCF_002910315.2 Salvelinus sp. IW2-2015 | reverse complement strand
CAAGACCGTCCCAAAACTGTCTATATAGAGTAGTTCCTGGAGGTGGTTATGCTTGTCATGATTTTCGTAAGGATGGTCTACCTGTATATGCTGTATTCCAAATTCATGTCTGCAAGGAGGATCATGTTGAAATGCTTAATTTGAATGATGTTGTGTCAATTTTCTTTTGTAACTGCATGTAGGTCTTTGATTTTTCATATTCAATTTATATCATATTCATTGTATTATTTTTATTTTTATAATGTTTCTGATGGATCTTTTACTCCTATTTCACATTGGAGATGTTTGGTACAAGTGTTTTGTAAGCTTTATTTTAATAATGTTTTAGTCAATTGTTGGTATTGATATCTACTCTCTATATGTCATTTTAGTATAGTTTTTGAGGTTAATTCCCTCAAGAGGAGGGATTATGTAGGAGTAAGTGACATATGTAGGTAGAATCACACTATTAAACAATAGACAGGAGTATACTAGAAAATAGTATAAGAGGCAGATGTGAGTGCATTTGCCATTCTGGTAAATACAGGAAACCAAGATTAGCAGATGGTGTAGTAATGTAGTAGTAACGAACCACATGTTAACATAGACCATGAGACCGTGGTAATGGAAATCTACCACGGGACTTTTGACCCTCTGACCTTGTAGATTCTCCATTGTGCTGACAGATTGACCAGACATGTCGGCGCCTGGGTGCTTGACACATAGATTTATAGTCTACCCATTCCACTAGAAAGCATACATACCAGAGAAATATGCCTGGGGTGGCTGGACACTAATGAACAAGAAACACATAGTCTGCTGATTCCATTTAAGTGAAACTGCCAGACACATAGACCAGATGCATAGATAGGATAGGGGGCACAAGAGGTGCATTGATTTAGTGGTGAAGGGAGGGGTCACAGAGTATGTTGACACACTAAGATAGGGTGCTGACCACTTTATAATTTAACTGAAAGCAGATGATGGCGTTAGTATGTGTGAACAAGCAGGAAGCCTGAACTAAAAAGAGAATGATGTTGAAGAATGAGGGGAAGTATGTTTATTTGCATATGGGGTGGACTCATATGCTATTTGGGTATAAGAGCGAACCAGTGCTCTGGGAGTGGGTTCCGCGGGGTGTGTTCCGCGGGGACATGGCAGTTGGCTGTACAGTTGTAATAAAGAGCATGTTGAATTTACAATTCTGATAAGCGTTGTATTTGAAATGATTTTCCACGACACTCACACCAAATACAAAAAAGCACAGACATTTCTTTCACAGCACAGGTAGCTTTCACCAAACCCCCAAATAGAGATAGAATTAATCACTAACCTTTGAAATCTTCATCAGATGAGTCATATAACATCATGTTACACAATACATTTATGTTGTTCGATAATGTGCATATATATATATTAAAAAATCTTAGTTTACATTGGCGTGTTACATGCAGTAATGTTTTGATTCCAAAACATCTGGTGATTTTGCATAAATACTCATAAAAACATTGATAAAAGAGCAAGTGTTATTCACATAATTAAAGATAAACTTATCTCTATGCAACCGCTGTGTCAGATTCAAAATAAACTTTACGGAAAAAGATTAATCTGAGAACGGCGTTTAGAGCACATTCCAGCCAAAGAAATAGTCACCATTTTGACGTCAACAAAAGCTACAAAACACTATAAATATGCACTTACCTTCGAATAACTTCATCAGAAGGCACTCCCAGGATTCCCAGATCGACAATAATGACTGAAAAGTTCCATAAAGCCCATCATTTAGCCACTTGTTGTTAGCATGTTCATCCCAGGAATCCATCTGACGCACGAACAATCCATCCAGACAAAACTCAAAAAGTTCCGTTACAGGTCGTAGAAACAGGTCAAATGATACTTGCAATCCATATTTAGTATGTGTTTACATTAATCATCAATAAGGATCCAACCGGAGAATTCATTGTCTGAAGAAAGAGCATTGGCACGAAGCTCTTCTCTCCCTCGCGCACAAATCCTGACTGAGAATTTCTGACGACCACTCACTAGAACATCTCCCATGAGCCCCTCCTTTTATGTAGAATAATAAGACTAAAATCGAAAGACGACGACATCTAGTGGAAGCCCTAGGCAGTGTTGTTCAGCCATATCTAGACAGGGTACCATTTGACACTGTTTTGAAAATCGACTTCTTCATTTCCTGTTTTGACCTCTTCTCAGGTTGTCTGCCAATGAGTTCTGTTATACTTACAGAAATAATTCAAACAGTTTTAGAAACTTCAGAGTGTTTTCTATACAATAGTAATATAATATGCATGTATTACCTTCGGGACAGAGTAGGAGGACATTTCGTTTGGGCACGCAATTTGTTCAAAGTGGAAACACTGCCCCCTATCCTATGAAGTTTTAAGAACCAGTGTATCTTTCATTTTCCATACAACAGTATTTTTAGTAAAGTTTATGAGTTCTTTGGTCAGATTAGGTGAGTGTCCAAAATAGCTCCGGACATTCTGGTGAATCGATGCTACATATTCACAATGTATAACCACGGTTTGCAGCTCTAAATATGCACATTTTCGAACAAAACATAAGTGTATTGTATAACCTGAGTTATAAGACTGTCATCTGATGAAGTTGGTCAAGGTTAGTGATTAATTTATATTCTTTGGCTGGTTTTTGCGAATGCTATCTATGCGGTGAATAAATGCGGTTGTGGTTTGGCTATTGTGGTAAGCTAATATAATGCTTATTGTGTTTTCGCTGTAAAACACTTAAAAAAAATTGAAATATGGCTGGATTCACAAGATGTTTATCTTTCATTTGCTGTACCATGTATTTTTCATAATGTTTTATGATGAGTATTTAGGTATTTCACGTTGCTCTCTGTAATTATTCTGGCTGCTTTGGTGATATTTGATGGTAGTTGCAATGTAAAACTATGATTTATACCTCAAATATGCACATTTCGAACAAAACATACATTTATTGTATAACATGTTATTAAGAAGACTGTCATCTGATGAAGTTGTTTCTTGGTTAGTGACTAATTATATCTCTATTTGGTCGGTTTTGTGATAGCTACCTATGCGGTAGAAACATGGTGAAAATATGCGGTTGAGTCTTTGGCTATTGTGGTTAGCTAATAGAAATACATAGTGTTTTCGCTGTAAAACATTTTAAAAATCGGAAATGATGGCTGGATTCACAAGATGTTTATCTTTCATTTGCTGTATTGGACTTGTGATTTCATGATATTTATATGCTATTATTTACTTGTGGCGCTATGSTAGGCTATGCTAGTCAGCTTTTACTGATGAGGATGCTCCCGGATCCAGGATGGGTGTTAAGTAAAGGTTAATAAACCTTTTTTCYGAATTTCCGCCTGACTGACGTGCCCAAAAGTAAACTGTTACTCAGGCCCAGAAGCCAGGATATTCATATAATTGGTACCATGGGATAGAAAACACTTTGCATTTTGTAGAAATGTAAAAAATTATGTGTGAGACTATAACACAATTGATATGGTAGGAGAAACTCCAAAGAAAAACTAACTGGACTTTTATTTTTAGATCCCATGCTCTTACAATGGAAAGCTATGGGTCCTATGCAATTCCAGCTCCCAGATTGCAATTCCTACTGCTTCCACTAGATGTCAGCAGTCTTTGTTAAAGGTTTCAGGCTTGTTTCTTCCCAAACGAGGAAGAATTTTTAGTACTGGGAGTCACAGAGTTTTGGTACTGGGAGTCAGTTGGAAATCAGTCTGTGGGAATGTGGCGAATTGCGCACTTGCTAATTTTACTTTTCTATTAAACATACTGCTTTCCGTATTAAATATTATAGTTGAATTACATTTTAGGGTACCTGAGGATTATATAGAAACATAGTTTCCAGCCTGTGCTGGTTGAAAAATATGTTGATGTGGGGCAGCGTCAGGCTTTCGCTGTGAAGCCTATTGTAAATCGGACAATGCAGTTAGATTAACAAGAATTTAAGCTTTTAACCGATATAAGACACTTGTATGTACCTCAATGTTTAATATCCATAATTTCACCGGAAATTGTTGAGCACAAAGAAGTCCTCTGAGTATAGGTTTGGAAAACTTCCACTGGTATGCCATCCAACCCTGGTGTTTTCCCAGACTTAAAGACAGCTACGAAAAATACAGATGAAAATTCTCTAGGTAGATAATGGGGTCTACAGCTTTTCGTGAGATACTCTACCTCATGCGAGCAAAACCTAAGGAAGTCTCAAGGTTTTGCTTGCCTGAGGTAGAGTATCTTATGATAAGCTGTACACCACATTATCTACCTAGAGTTTATCTGTATTTTTCAAAGCTGTCTACATACCACTACAGACCGAGGCTGGCACTAAAACCACACTCAATGAGCTGTATTCCGCCATAAGCAAAAAGGAAAACGCTCATCCAGAGGTGATGCTCCTAGTGGCCGGGGACTTTAATGSAGGGAAACTTAAATCAGTTTTACCTCATTTCTATCAGCACGTTACATGTGCAACCAGAGTGAAAAAATTATTGACCACCTTTACTCCACACACAGAGACGTGTACAAAGCTCTCCCTCGCCCTCCATTTGGCAAATCTGACCATAACTCTATCCTCCTGATTCCTGCTTACAAGCAACATTTTAAGCAGGAAGCACCAGTGACTCTTTCTATAAAAAAGTGGTCAAATGAAGCAGATYCTAAACTACAGGACTGTTTCGCTAGCACAGACTGGAATATGTTCCTGGATTCCTCCGATGGCATTGAGGAGTACACCACATCAGTCGCTGGCTTCATCAATAAGTGCATCGAGGACGTCGTCCCAACAGCGACTGTACGTACATACCCAAACCAGAAGCCATGGATTACAGGCAACATTCCCACTGGGCTAAAGGCTAGAGCTGCCACTTTCAAGGAGCGGGACTCAAGCCTGGAAGCTTATAAGAAATCCCGCTATGCCCTCCGAAGAACCATCAAACAGGCAAAGCGTTAATACAGGKATAAGATCGAATCGTACTACACTGGCTCCGACGCTCGTCGGATGTAGCAGGGCTTGCAAACTATTACAGAATACAAAGGGAAGCACAGCCGAGAACTGCCCAGTGACACGAGCCTACCAGACGAGCTAAATAACTTATATGCTCGCTTTGAGGCAAGTATCATTGAAACATGCATGAGCATCAYCTGTTCCGGACGACTGTGTGATCATGCTCCATGCAGCAGATGTGAGTAAGACCTTTAAACAGGTCAACGTTCACAAGGCTGCTGGGCCAGACGGATTACCAGGACGTGTACTCAGAGCATGCGCTGACCGACTGGCAGGTGTCTTCACTGACATTTTCAACCTCTCCCTGTCTGAGTCTGTAATACCAACATGTTTCAAGCAGACCACCATAGTCCTGACCTGTAGCACTCACGTCTGTAGCCATGAAATGCTTTGAAAGGCTGGGCGTGGCACACATCAACACCATTATCCAAGAAACACTAGACCCACTCKAATTTGCATACCGCAGCAACAGATCCACAGATGATGCTATCTCTATTGCACTCCACACTGCCCTTACCCACCTGGACAAAAGGAACACCTATGTGAGAATGCTTTTCATTGTTTACAGCTCAGTGTTCAACACCATAGTGCCCTCAAAGCTCATCACTAAGCTAAGAACCCTGGGACTAAACACCTCCCTCTGCAACTGGATCCTGTACTTCCTAAAAGGCCACCCCCAGGTAGTAAGGGTAGGTAGCAACACATCCGCCACGCTGATCCTCAACACTGTGGCCCCTCAGGGGTGCGTGCTCAGTCCCCTCCTGTACTCCCTGTTCACTCATGACTGCACTGCCAGGCATGACCCCAACACCATCATTAAGTTTGCAGATGACACAACAGTGGTAGGCCTGATCAGCGACAGCCTGTAGGGAGGAGGTCAGAGACCTGGCCATGTAGTGCAAGGACAACAACCTCTCCCTCAACGTGATCAAGACAAAGGAGATGATTTTGGACTACAGGAAAAGGAGGACCGAGCACGCCCCCATTCTCATCGACGAGGCTGTAGTGGAGCAGGTTGAGAGCTTCAAGTTCCTTGGCGTCCACATCACCAACAAACTAACATGGTCCAAGCACACCAAGACAGTCATGAAGAGGGCACGACAAAACCTATTCCCCCTCAGGAGACTGAAAGATGTGGCATGGGTCTCAGATCCTCAAAAGGTTTTGAAGCTGCACCATCGAGAGCATCCTGATGGGTTGCATCACTGCCTGGTATGGCAACTGCTCAGCCAAGTACATCACTGGGGCCAAGCTTCCTACCATCCAGGAGCTCTATACCAGGCTGTGTCAGACGAAGGCCCTAAAAACTGTCAAAGACTCCAGCCACCCTAGTCATAGACTGCTCTCTCTGTTACTTCACGGCAAGCGGTACCGAAGCGCCAAGTCAAGGTCCAAGAGGCTTCTAAACAGCTTCTACCCATAAGCCATAAGACTCCTGAACAGCTAATCAAATGGCTACCCATTTTTTCAAATGGCTACCCAATTTGTAAGTCGCTCTGGATAAGAGCGTCTGCTAAATGACTTAAATGTAAATGTAAATGTATTTGCATTGCCTTGCCCCGCCCCGCCCTCCTATGCATAGACACTTTAATAACTCTACCTACATGTACATAATTACCTTAATTACCTTGACACTGGTGCCCTTCACATTGACACGTTGTCTCTGAACCGGTACCCCCTGTTTATAGCCTCGCTATTGATATTTACTGCTGCTCTTTAATTATTTGTTTTTCTTATCTCTTACTTTTTTTAGGTATTTTCTTAAAACTGCATTGTTGATTAAGGGATTGTAAGTAAGCATTTCACTGTAAGGTTGTATTCGGTGCATGTGACAAATAACATTTTATTTTATTTTATTGCATCAAGAAATTCCTCCTCTGTAATTTGGCCTTCACATGAGTCTTTCTGTACAGTTGTTAATTTTACATTATTAGTAGAAAACAAATCCTTACAATTAACTTCAGTTAGTGGAGATGGAGGGGACTGAACTATATGCTTAAAGTACTTTTCTTCCTCTTTCAAAATATAGTTTGGTGAATCCTGGGTGACTCCATCATTTGTAACAAGTTTCAGCAAATTATATTTGGTAGCATTTCTATGTTGAAGATGAAAAAATTATTTGGTGCATTTTTCCCCATATTCCATCCAGTTCGCAATTTTTTTTAAATAAAACATTACACTTGATCTTTCTTGAATAAATTACTCCATTTCTTTTTGTTTTTCCTCTGACTTATTCTTTGCCTCTGTGGTACAGTTTGTATTGTTATCTATCTGCACTATTAGTCTTCCCATTTCCTTTGTTAATATGGACTCTTTTGATCTAAATTGCTTTTGTTTTAGAGATGAGTACTGAATTGCATGGCCTCTAAAGACACGTTTAAAAGTGTTCCAAACAATAAGGGGATCTGCTCTACCAATGTTATGTCGGAAAAAGTTGTTTTTTAATTATTCGGTCCTAGTTAAAAACAATTTATGATCCAATAGGCTTTGATTACATTTCCAATATCCTTGCCCACGTGGAAATTCTGTAAGAGTAAAATATATGCCAATTATTTGATGGTCCGACCGCATTCTGTCACGTCTCAACACCTTTTAAACTTTTGGTGCCAGTGAGAATGACATAAGAAAGTAGTCTAGCTTGATTGAGCCTCTGCCGTGTATATCTCACRAGGTCAGGATATTTAAGCATCCGTACAGTGCATTTGGAAAGGATTCAGACCCCTTCCTTTTTTACACATTTTGTTACGTTACAGCCTTATTCTAAAATGGATTATATGATTTTTCCCCCTTATCAATCTACACACAATACCCCATAATGACAAAGAGAAAACAGGTTTTTAGAATAAAAAAAAACAGAAATACCTTGACATAAGTATTCAGACCCTTTGCTATGAGACTCGAAATTGAGCTCAAGTGCATCATATTTCCATTGATCATCTTTGAGATGTTTCTACAACTTGATCGGAGTCCACCTGTGGTAAATTAAATTGGCTGATTTGGAAAGGAACACACCTGTCCCTTCCATTCTTAAATGGAAGAAGTTCGGAATCACCAAGACTCTTCCTAGAGCTGACCGCCTGGCCAAACGGAGCAACTTGGGGAGAGGGGCCTTGGTCAGGGAGGTGACCAAGAACCCGATGGTCACTCTAACAGAACTCCAGAGTTCCTCTGTGAAGATGGGAGAACCTTCCAGAAGGACAATCATCTCTGCAGCACTCCACCAATCAGGCTTGTATGGTAGAGTGGCCAGATGGAAGCCACTCCTCAATAAAAGGCACATGACAGCCTACTTGGAGTTTGCCAAAAAGCACCTAAACGACTCTCAGACCATGAGAAACAAGATTCTCTGGTCTGATGAAACCAAGACTGTACTCTTTGGCCTGAATGCCAAACATCACGTCAGGAGGAAACCTGGCACCATCCCAACGGTGAAGCATGGGGGTGGCAGCATCATGCTATGGGGATGTTTTTCAGTGGCAGGGAATGGGAGACTAGTCAGGATCGAGGGAAAGATGAACGGAGATCCTTGATGAAAACCTGCTCCAGAGTACTCAGGACCTCCGACTGGGGCTAAGGTTCAACTTCCAACAGGACAATAACCCCAAGCACACAGCCAAGACAACACAGGAGTGGCTTCGGGACAAGTCTTTGAATGTCCTTGAGTGTCCCAGCCAGGTCCCGGACTTGAACCCGATCAAACATCTCTGGAGAGACCTGAAAAAAGCTATCTCAACCTGACAGAGCTTGAGAGGATCTACAGAGAAGAATGGGAGAAACTCTCCAAATACAGGTGTGTCAAGCTTGTGTCATACCCAAGAAGACTCAAGGCTGTAATCGCTGCCAAAGATGGTTCAACAAAGTACTAAGTAAAGGGTCTGATTACTTACGGAAATGTGATATTTTATAAGTTTGTATACATTTTCAAACATTTATAAAAACCTGCTTTGTCATTATGGGTTATTGTGTGTAGATTGATAAGGAAAAAGTAGCAATTGAAACAACGTTATAATAAGGCTGTAACTTAACAAAATGTGGAACAAGTCAAGGGGTCTGAATACTTTCCGAATGCCACTGTTTATCCACTAGTTCCAATGTATCATGTATCCATGAGGGCTCTCAAGTGGAGCAGCAGTCTAAGGCGTTGCATCTCAGTGCAAGACGCTGCATCACATTCAGCTGTGATTGGGAGTCTCATAGGGTGGTGCACAATTGGCCCTGCGTCGTCCGGGTTTGGCCGGGGTAGGCCATCATTGTAAATAAGAATTTGTTCTTAACTGTTTTGCCTAGTTAAATAAAGGTTAAATAAAAAAAATAGGGTGATAGTTTGTAGTGTGATTCCCTTTACGGTCCATTGAGGTACTTAAAACCAGATTATAATCTCTCACCATAATAATAGAGTATTGTTTCGCTTGTAGGTTTGATAAATGATTATATATATTTTCAAAGATAAATGGATCATCATTAGTTGGACCGTATAGATTATTGAGCCATATATGTTTATTGTCAAATAACATACTTGAAATCATCCATCTACCTTGCGGATCTGTTTTGACAATTTGCATATTCGGATCAAAATTATAGTTCATTAATATTTTGACTTTCTTTGCCCAATGGAGAAGTATATTCCCCCCCAACTAAGGAAAGGACTTGATGTGTGAATGCATATGCTGTACAGTTGCAGCTGTTTGAGAAGGCATGTCAAATTGAGCAAATAGGCAACATTTGGGAAATTTGATTAACCAATGTCAAGTCCTAGATTATGGAGATCAGGTGCACCCCCTTCCCCTGAAACACTCACACGCTGATCCCCCCCATTGTTGCCATTTTCCCAAGCATCTCTGTGCAGTCAGACCTTTGATTATTTCGTGCCACAGTAATTTGCCCTGTCTCTGATTGTTTGACTGTGAACCTCGCCCCGTGTGTTACTGCAGCTAGTGTTTCCAGCAGCTAGTGTTGCCAGCTTTGAGAAATTCCTTGCATGTTATGCTCACCCATCAGAGGGCTTTGGCTTTGTAGGACTAACCCTGCCAGGCAGGCTCAGAATATTGAGGGGCGGTGCTGCTTTAGTGGGTCTCTGACCACATTCATCTTTCTGTTTTGGATGCGTATAGGCTACTTACAGTAGGCCCATAAAACAGATAAGGATTTCTCCTTAGCGCATGGGTTGCTCAGGTGAGTGTCTAGAGGATAGGGTTGTGCACAGATCCATCATGATTGGACAATAAATAAATAAACTATATTCATAATTTATTTTAAAATGTATTTCCCATATCTGCACAAAATTGAAATCTCTCTCTCACAGCCCCTGCTCGCAGACACACACGGGCTCTGGTATTCACAACCATTTTCCTTTTTCACTCACTTAACTCCACACTTTTTCATACAACACCCCCCCCCCCCAACACATACTGTGCCTTCTATGTCCTCTGTTTGCTGTGTTTTTGTGAATGTTGATTCTGAGTACTTTTGTGTTCCAGTTCCTTATTATTTGAAGATGTACTATTTAGCTAATGGTCCTTTCTTGTAATGCTGTATTATCTGTTCATGAAATACTAAATACTAATTTTATAGAAAGTCGAATACTAATTATTTTACAACATTCCAGATCTTGAATCGTTTGGTCTAGATGTAGTTTATTTCTTTATCAATTGTTGTATTTTGTTTTCCTATGTTAGCAGTCAATGTACAGAACGTAGCTCTGAGTTCTGGAGTGACATTCCACAGATTCTAAACAGCTGTTGAACTGAACTCCTATTTACAATTACCTACTGACCATTAGTACTCTACTTTTTAGTCCTCTCATCCTCTGCATTGTATATTTATCTTCAAAATATTCTTATACCTAAATATTTTTTTTTATTACAGTCTCTAGCATGGATAGTATTGGGTATTCCATTATTTGACTCCATTATGGGAACTTTGTAATATTTAGAATAGCCATGGAGTAGTCTTGGTGTCTCGGAACATTTGGTTTTCAATATACAGTTTATCAACCACGAGAGCTACACGTTTGCCTTTTTAAAAACCTGTTTAGGCCAGGGGTGCCGCTAGCAGCACTCCTCCCACATTCCATTGAAAAGGCAGAGCGGCAAATTCAAAWWWMWTTTTTGAAATATTTAACTTTCACACATTAACAAGTCCAATACAGCATTTGAAAGATAAACATCTTGTCAATCCATCCAACATGTCCGATTTTTTWAATGTTTTACAGAGAAAACACCACATATATTTATGTTAGGTCACCACCAAATAAAAAAAGACAGACAGACATTTTTCACAGCACAAGTAGGCTGCAGGTAGCATGCACAAGCCAACCTAACTAACCTAGAACCAACCTAAATAACCTAGAAAAAAAACTACCTCAGATGACAGTCCTATACATGTTACACAAAAATCTATGTTTGTTCCAAAAAATTGCATATTTTAGCTATAAATCAGTTTTACATTACTGCTACCATCATAGCTACAGTCAGAAATCGCACGGGAGTAGCCAGAGTAAATCAGACACCAACTACCTAATTACACATCATAAAAACATTTCAGACAAATATATTGGTGGATAGCTAATGAAAGACAAATATCTTGTGAATACAGACAATATTTCCGATTTGTTGAAGTGTTTTACAGCGAAAACACCACATATATTTATGTTAGTTCACCACCAAATACAAAAGACAGACAGACATTTTTCACAGCAACGGTAGCATGCAAGTAGATAACCTAACTAACCTAGAACCAACCTAGAACCAACCTAAATAACCTAGAAAAACTCCCTCAGATGACAGTCCTATAACATGTTACACAATAAATCTATGTTTTGTTCGAAAAATGTGCATATTTAGCTATAAATCAGTTTTACATTACTGCTACCATACATAGCCACCATCACAGCTACAGTCAGAAATCGCACGGCAGTAGCCAGAGAAAATACAGACACCAACGTCAACTACTAATTACACATCATAAAACATTTCAGAACAATATAGGTGGATAGCTAATGAAAGAATAAGATCTTGTGAACAGAGCCAATATTTCCGATTTTTGAAGTGTTTTACAGCGAAAACACAATATATCGTTATATTAGCTTACTACAATAGCTAGCACACAGCAGCATTGCTTCTAGTCAAACGGTAGCATAGCACAGTTCGACAGATATATATGAAAAAGCATCCCAAATTGGGTCCTTATCTTTGTGGATCTTCCATCAGAATGTTCTCCAAGGGGTCCTTTGTTCAGAACCGACTTTATTTGGATCCATAACGAACGATTTCCCCCAGAATTAGCAAGCACACTGGCAGTGCGTTGCTAGCCTCTCGTTCTTGAACCAATTCTTGCGACGCATCACGTCTAAAGTCCAGAATAAATTTCAATAATATAATTAAACTATATTGAAAAAACATACTTTAAGATGATATTGTGACATGTATCAAAGAAAATCGAAGCCAGAGATCATATTCACCTTTAAAAAGGTTCTTCCATGAGSSGAGTACAGGTCCTACTTCGCGCCCAGGAAAAAAATAAAAGTGCGCAKGTCTCAGTCCAAGAGGTTGTGTTCAGTCCCTGGTCGAGATAATCAACTGATTTCTTCTCTCACTTCCGCATGACACCCAGGCGAAGGCGTATGACGTGTTTCTACAYTCATAAGTGACATGCCCTTTTATAGACAAGCTCCTGAAGAGAGAGTTCGCTTTTGGAAATCTCACTTCCGGTTAGGAAATGGTCTGTAAAAGGAGTTCTGTTTCACTTAGAGAAATAATTCAAACGTTTTTAGAAACTAGAGACTGTTTTCTATCCAATAGTAATAATAATATGCATATTGTACGAGCAAGAATTGAGTACGAGGCCGTTTAAAAATCATACGATTTTCCCCAAAAGTGAAAATAGCACCTCCTGGTCCCCAACAGGTTTTAATCTATTCTCCTTGAAGAGTGGGTACAGAACTTTGCGCCATTCTGCAATTTCTTTTGGGAACTGAATATTTCCTATTTTCGTGCCAGCAAGTCTTTTACCCAGGCTTTTAAACATTATTTTAACTTTATTAAAGAATGCGTATTTGGCAACGATTGGGCGCTCATATCTCTGTCCTCTCTGTCTGAGACGGTGTACACGTTCGAGTTGGATTTTGTCGACAACATCGCCTGGGATCTGTAGAGCAGTAAGAAATAATTATTTCACCACGCTTTCAGGATTTTTGCCTTTTTCTTTGATACCAGTAAGTACCAGATTTTCTAGTACGCATGTCAACTAAGGCTTTTCAGAAACATGTCCTATTTTATAAGTTCATTAACGTCCGTTTCCATCTTATTGACTGTACCTTTAAACTTGTTTGTTTCTTTCTCCATTGTCGCAGCTTTTTCATCACTCATCTCGAGGCTCGCCTTCAACTCCTTTATATATTTACTGACTAATTCAAGTATGCCCAGTTTATCATTATCAACTTCAACAGATCGGTTTTCACCCTTACCATTCCGGTTGGTAAAAATAATAAATAATCTATGTCTGTCGAAGTCTCGTTTTCTTTTGGGGATTGGTTCTCCATGTTTACTCTCCATCATGTTTGGGTGTTGATTTGTTTCGGTAATATTAGTAGATAAATTTCTCTCGCCTTATAATTTGTTTTGTTGTTACCCAGATTGAAGGTTATTACCCACGAGTATGTGGAGTGAAGTGCTAATATTTAGTCAAACTCATAGATATTGAATATTACGTTATCTTGGGGCGAGCTGCACCACTGTGTTCAGTCCGCCGTCTTTATGCCACACCTGATCTTAATCAAAAGGGCTTTATTACAGACAGAAATACTCCCCAGCACACCCCCCTGGTTGTGAGGCCGGCTAAATGTACTGCCAAATTCTCTAAAATGAACATTCAATTCTCTGGCAACAGCTCTGGTGGACATTCCTGCAGTCACCAGGCCAATTTTACGCTCCCTCAAAACTTGAGACATATGTGGTGTTGTGTGTCCCCAGCACAAGGTGCATCCGTATAATGATCATGCTGTTTAATCAGCTTCTTGATTATGTCACACCTGTCAGGTGGATTAATTATCTTGACAAAGGATAAATGCTCACTAACAGGAATGTAAACAAATTTGTGCCCAAAATTTGAGAGAAATAAGCTTTTGTGAGAATGGAAAACGTCTGGGATTTTTTTATTTCAGCTCATGAAACATGGGTGTCACGAACGTGTGTAGAGACGGACCAAGGTGCAGCGGATGTTGAGTTCCACATAATTTATTAGAAAGTGAAACTTAGCAAAACAAAACAATAAACTAACAACGAACCGTGACTACAGAGGTMCTACGTGCACTAACTCAAAACAATATCCCATAAAACACAGGTGAGAAAAACAACTACTTAAATATGATCCCCAATTAGAGACAACGATTACCAGCTGCCTCTAATTGGGAATCATACAAATCACCAACATAGAAATAATAACCTAGAACCCCACATAGAAATAATAAACTAGAATACCCCCCAGTCACGTCCTGACCTACTTCACCATAGAGAAACAATGGCTCTCTATGGTCAGGGCGTGACAATGGGACCAACACTTTACACGTTGCATTTATATTTTTGGTCAGTATACATAAAAGTATTTGAGATACATGTGACCCTGCTCCAGTCCATATCAGAGGAGGCTGGTAAGGGGAAATATAGGAGGACGGGCTCATCCTAATTCCTGGAATGGTCTCTATGTGTTTGAGAACTTTCCATGTATTCCATTCCAGCTATTACAATTAGCCCGTCCTCAGATATTTCCACCCACCAGCCACCACTGCTCCAGATATATGCCTACTTTCTATAAAGAGTGGTGCACTGGCTGTGAGGTCTCTGATGCTCATGGTGTAGTCTCCTGTATGGCTAGCCCTCACATCCTTTATCTTCAGGGTATAGGTCAGACCATCCTCAGACACTGGCATGTCAAACTTTTCACCCCTCTTCACCTCCTTGCCCTTCACCTGCTACCACACAAAGAGAACAAGATAGTAACAAGTGTTTGTTTTTTATTCTGAAAACTGGAAGCTTAACCCTTTGAAGATAGTAGACCCGGGGAATGTTCATTAGGCACCAAACTGAAGAAAATGGACTGAATCAGAGAATCGGGGACCATCTGGATGTGTCAAATAAGAAATGCTTATTTCTGTTTTCCATTGCAAAACATTTACGTTGAAAAACAACCCTGGTATTTTCAGTGATCATGGCGATTCTGACCACGGGAAAAAAGGTATGTTTTTATGATACTTGATTTTACTTTGATTTTATTTATTTCGTTCATGCTCGCAGTCAACAAGACTACATTTTGCAGAATGCACAGTTACATTTAGACAATACTTTTTTTGCCTACTGTGTGGTTCCTATACCTTCCAGACCAGCGGGGCATCTGTCCTCTTGGAGGGAAACACCTCGAACACAGCCGTCTGGCGCTCTGTCACATGCATGAGCTTCAGATCAGAAACAAACCAAATCAAACCAAACCAAATCAAATTTTATTTGTCACATACACATGGTTAGCAGATGTTAATGCTTGTGCTTCTAGTTCCGACAATGCAGTAGTAATCAACGAGTAATCTAACCTAAAACAATTTCCACAACTACTACCTTATACACACAAGTGTAAAGGGATAAAGATATGTACATAAAGATATATGAATGAGTGATGGTACAGAAACGGCATAGGCAAGATGCAGTAGATGGTATCGAGTACAGTATATACATATGAGATGAGTAATGTAGGGTATCGAGTACAGTATATACATATGAGATGAGTAATGAGGAGTAATGGTGTGTAAACATATTAGGTGGCATTGTTAAAAGTGGCTAGTGATACATTTTTTACATCAATTCCCATTATTAAAGTGGCTGGAGTTGAGTCAGTATGTTGGCAGCAGCCACTCATATTAGTGGTGGCTGTTTAACAGTCTGATGGCCTTGAGATAGAAGCTGTTTTCAGTCTCTCGGTCCTGCTTTGATGCACCTGTACTGACCTCGCCTTCTGGATGATAGCGGGGTGAACAGGCAGTGGCTTGGGTGGTTGTTGTCCTTGATGATCTTTTTGGCCTTCCTGTGACATCGGGTGGTGTAGATGTCCTTGAGAGCAGTAGTTTGCCCCCGGTGATGCGTTGTGCAGACCTCACTACCTCTTGGAGAGCCTTACGGTTGTGGGCGGAGCAGTTGCCGTACCATGCGATGATGCAGCCCGACAGGATGCTCTCGATTGTGCATCTGTAAAAGTTTGTGAGTGCTTTTGGTGACAAGCCAAATCTCTTCAGCCTCCTGAGGTTGAAGAGGCGCTGCTGCGCCTTCTTCACAACGCTGTCTGTGTGGGTGGACCAATTCAGTTTGTCCGTGATGTGTACGCCGAGGAACTTAAAACTTACTACCCTCTCCACTACTGCCGTCGATGTGGATAGGGGGTGCTCCCTCTGCTGTTTCCTGAAGTCCACAATCATCTCCTTTTGTTTTGTTGACGTTGAGTGTGAGGTTATTTCCTGACACCACACTCGAGGGCCCTCACCTCCCCCTGTAGGCCGCCTCATCGTTGTTGATAATCAAGCCTACCACTGTAGTGACGTCCGCAAACTTGATGATTGAGTTGGAGGCGTGCATGGCCACGCAGTCGTGGGTGAACAGGGAGTACAGGAGAGGGCTCAGAACACACCCTTGTGGATCCCAGTGTTGAGGATCAGCGGGGTGGAGATGGTTGTTACCTACTCTCACCACCTGGGGGCGGCCCGTCAGGAAGTCCAGTACCCAGTTGCACAGGGCGGGTCGAGACCCAGGGTCTCGAGCTTGATGACGAGTTTGGAGGGTACTATGGTGTTAAATGCTGAGCTGTAGTCGATGAACAGCATTCCCACGTAGGTATTCCTCTTGTCCAGATGGGTTAGGGCAGTGTGCAGTGTGGTTGCGATTGCGTCGTCTGTGGACCTATTGGGGCGGTAAGCAAATTGGAGTGGGTCTAGGGTGTCAGGTAGGGTGGAGGTGATATGGTCCTTGACTAGTCTCTCAAAGCACTTCATGATGAAGGAAGGAAGTGAGTGCAATGGGGCGGTAGTCGTTTAGRTCAGTTACCATAGCTTTCTTGGGAARAGGAACAATGGTGGCCCTCTTGAAGCATGTGGGGACAGCAGACTGGGATAAGGATTGATTGAATATGTCCGTAAACACACCAGCCAGCTTGTCTGCGCATGCTCTGAGGACGCGGCTGGGGATACCGTCTGGGCCTGCAGCCTTGCGAGGGTTAACACATTTAAATGATTTACTCACATCGGCTGCAGTGAAGGAGAGTCCGCAGGTTTTGGTGGCGGGTCGTGTCAGTGGCACTGTATTGTCCTCAAAGCGCGCAAAGAAGCCTAAGAGACTTGTCTGCGAGAAGGATGAGAGAAAGAGAGGGGAAGGAGGTATGTTTATCTGAAGGTTATTTTGATGTTAGCTTCAGCTCAGAGATGAACAACAGAGACTCAACTGCCTGTTCATTAACCAATACATARTAGTGAGGCCTCATAATGGGGTCCAACATTGCAGGGTGTGCCAAAATAAAAGTATGACTTTCAAAATAAAAGCATACCGCAGATCTTGACAGTACTACTCGATTTACCCAATTAATAAGGATGTTATGAGCCTGATTTAGTGTGTGAGAGTAATGAACTTGGCAATGACAGTGAGCTTGGCTGAAAGGCTCTTCTCTCCGACTGTCAGGGTGTATGTACTCATATCATCTAGTCCCACAATGGAGATGCACAGCATGCACTTAGTTCCCATTCACTTCTGCTCGCATTTTCCCAGAGAGTACTGGCTACGTAACAACTCTGTACCCTGCATCACAAACAGGCTCACACACATAGGTAGTGTGGTAACCTTACATGGAATATCCACAAGTGTTTCACTGTTCATTGCCTGTATTTGCAAACTACAAAATGAAGGGGTACAGTCATATACAAACTGTAGAAAACAGGAGAGCGATATACCCAACTCAACATGAGGTAGTGTCATGTTAATACTATACATTAATACTGGGTGATGACATCACAGGAGGATAAAGGTCACGGTCAACACCAGTGTAAATAATATCAATGCTCCCGTGAATATTAATAATACTATACTGCAGTTAAGTACACCATCTATTCAGTAGGAATGATTTGTATAGCGTCCATTGTTTTGTGTATCAATTCATAAACCATGTGCCATGGAATGGGTACATCGAAAATCTCTTCCCAACTACTTTGCAATCTATATGGCACAGCTGTCAGTTTGTTGGTCCTCAAATGAAATCAGTATATGTTTTTATTTATCGCAACTTTTCTTTAACCATTTATGTTCTTTAGTACAGGGCCGACATACAAGTTCTTTACTTTTTTCCCCTTATACTCGCCTCTTCCATTTTTGTGGTAATGCTGCAAGTAGTTGGTTGTAATTGTGGGTAGAGCAGACATTTCCGATTGTCTGTGTTAGCTGCATGTGTGACAACTCCACCAGTCCTATTTATGATATCATTCACAAAAATTATAACTTTTTCAAACATTTCTTCGAAAAATACGTTTTWAAAAAATCAATTAGTATATTTGAGTTTAACCACTATTTGTTGTATTATTTGTTCTGTCTTTTCAGGTGGATTAAACTGAAATTGCAACCAACTTTCCAAGGCTTGTTTAAAAAATAAAGATATTTTGGAGATTTTTTCCTTTTCAAACAACCGAAAGTGAGCAGGTGTAATCTGAATAAAGGGGAAAGGGTCCTTCTTAAACATAGGATGAGACATTCGTACCAATTTACTAGAGAACCAGTTTGGATTTAAGTATAACTTTTGTATGACTGATGCCTTTAGTGAGAGGTCTAATGCTTTAAAATGTTATCATTTCTGCCCTCCGAATTCATATTTGTTATACAAATAGGCCCTTTTAATTTTGTCTGGCTTGCCATTCCAAATCAAAATGAATATTTTTTGTTCATATAATTTCAAAAGCATGTCACTAGGTGTAGGCAAAACCATAAGCAAATAGGTAAATTMTGATATGACTAAAGAGTTAATCAGGGTGATTTTTTTCTCACAAATAGACAGGTATTTTCCTTTTCTTGGTAGCAAAATCGTATCTATTTTTACTAACTTTCTATAAAAATATATTGTATTGAGATCATTTCTTTCTTTTGGGATATGTATACCCACACTAACACTTTCCCCCCCCCCTTAATTTAAATCAACAACAGTGTTTCGTATTTTCTTCACGATACTTTAGATAACATACATTTTTCTTTGAACTATGTCTGCTGTTCAAAAACTAACACCATGAGTCTCCTAGTCTCAACCATAGAGTCAGTCTTTCAGGAGCCTTGTGACCAACTCCTGGTGTCCCACTAGACACAGTGAGGCCTGCCCCAATGGAGCTGTGTCTGAGGGCACAGGAGTGGGTCGGATGTTTTGTAAGAGAAAGTCCATCACCCTTTCCTGGAGCCACTGAATACCCCTGTTCCCCAGACACTGTTCCCTGTGGTGTTTCAACTTGTGCTGCTTTGTCTGAAAACGTTGTATTAACTTTGTCATAGTGCAGGTCGGATATGGTCCTGGTGTCTGTGCATAACTCAACCATCAGTCAGTTGGCCTTCAAAGGAGACTGGACCACTCGGAATGATACCTGACAACCAGCGTTGGCTGCTTGTGAAGTTGTGGATGTAGACCGTGTGGCTTGAACTGTCTCTCTCTCTTGCGTGGCGGCCATGTTTCTCTTATTGTTTCAACCTGCCGTCGTTCCACTCGCACTTTGATATCCGGATGCAGTAGGTCCAGGTGAGCTTTTGGCTTTCCGCCCATCAGCATCTCAGCTGGAGTCTGTCCTGTTGTTGTTTTGTGGTGTGATGCAGTAATGGAACAAGAACCGAGAGATCTTGGTCGCGATGGTTCACCCAAGCATCCTTTTGAGCCACTCTTTCAGTGTCTGCACAGCCCGCTCCGCTAAGCCATTAGAGGCCGGGCGAAATGGAGCTCTGCAGACATGGTCAATCCCGTTTCTCGATATGAAATTCTTGAATACGAGTCACGGGTGAAGGTTGTCGCATTGTCTGACACTAGAGAGCCAGGCAGACCATGGGTTGAAAACACTTGACACAGCATCTCGATGGTCATTGTCGCTGTGATGTTGTTCATGATGTGAGCTTGGAGATCGTGCCCATCATGACAATGAACATGTAGACACATAAAAGGGACTGCAAAGTCTAGGCCACTTCCATAGATGTAGTGGAGCGAGCGGGGCCATCTTCTGGTTGATCTGGTACTCAGAACAGAATTTTACTTGATCCATGTTTGGCCCCCAGATATAAGATCTGGCTAAACTTTTCATCGAGGAAGCACCCGGGTGAGCCTCATGAACCTTATCCATGACTTGTGAACGGCCAGGGGGTGGGACCCCCACTCTGGACCCCCAGAGTATGCAGCCATCTTGCACACGGTCTCAGTCCATCATCCTCTATGATAGGAGACCAAACCTGCATAAGGAATCTTTTCACTTGGGACAGGATAGGATCCAAGTCTGTACACTGTTTAATCTGTTTGGCATTCACGGGTGAGTTTGACAATCTCTCCGTTAGGAAAATTGTCTCGGGAGGCACCACAGTTGTGGTGGGCATCTCTAGTAGTGGGAGACAGCTGCGTTTGCATTGTCCTTCCCCCCCTTTGTACACAATGGTGGTTTGGTAAGCTGAAAGTGTGAGAGCCCAGCATTGTGTCCTTGCTGTAGACATGGGAGGAATACATCTTGATTCAGTAAAAAGGCTCCTCAGGGGTTTGTGATAAGTGCATACGCTGAAATGACGACCGTAGAGGTACTGATGAAAACAGTTTACAGCAATGGCTAAACCTTCCTTGTCGATCTGTGAATATCCCTCAGAACTTGTCAGCGTGCGCYACGCAAATCCAATGGGTTTTTCTAACCCATCCTCCATCTGATGAGAGAGTCCTGCCCCGACGCCATAAGGCGATGCGTCACATGACAGGATGATCTCTTTGTCTCAGTCGAAGTGAACCAGCAGTTGCTGGTGCTGATTGTAGTAGTACTTTTACTTCCATGAACGCTTTCTCTTGTGCTGGCCCCCACTTCCAATTACAGTCTTTGTGGAGCAGCTGGTACAGTGGAGCCAACACCGTTGACAGCTCAGGGAGGAACTTACCATAGTAGTTCACCATGCCCAGGAACGACCTGATTTTGTGACCTAGGTATGTCACGCTCTGTACTTGTAAGGTGCACTTGCTACACTTCAGGCGCAGCCCTGCATCAGAGTATCTTTAACACCTGGTCCAGATTGCTGCAATGCTGCTCCTCCAGCTCCCCTGTAACCAGGATGTCATTCAGGTACACAGCTACATGAGGGATCCCATGCAACAGATTGCCCATTGTCCTCTGGGAAAACYCCTGGACTGGACACCACTTCGAAAACCAAGTTGTTGTATTTGAATGCCTTTGTGGGTAATGACTGTGTCATACTCTTTTGAATCATCGTCCAGGAGGAGTTGTTGGTAGGCGTGGCTCATGGCAAGCATTGAAAACATCTTGCCTCCTGCAAGCGTCACAAACAGGTCCTCCACCTGCGGCAGCAGGTAAGCCTCCAGCTTGGAGACCTTGTTGATAGGAAGTTGGTAGTCCCACATATACACACAGTGCAGTCACTTTTCAGAACGGGAACAATTGGAACTGCCCAGCTAGAGAACTGAATGGTCGTAATGATGTTTGTTTCCTGCAGCCGCTCCAACTCAACCTCCACTTTCTTTTCCATGACGTATGGCACTGTCCTGGTCTTTAAAAAACAAGGCTCTGCTTGAGGATCTATGAACAGCTTAACTGCAGAACCCTGCAACGTGCCCAGTTCATCTCTGAAAACCTCAGGGTACTTTTCAATGACATCCTCAGTCACTTGTGTGTGTTCCATCTCACCCCAGTTGAGTTGTGTTTTGTTGAACCAGTCACGCCCTAGTAAACTAGGCCCATTCCCCTTCACCACCAGGAGCCATGCTCTCGCTTCCTGGCTGTTGTATGCAATGTRCACCTCTAGAGCCCACAACAATGGTATGGTCTCTCCAGTGTATGTACAAAATCTGATCCCTGCCGGTGTGATGGCAGGAGATGGTTTTGAATCCCAGGTCTTTCTGTAGTGATGATAGATGCAGATGCAGAGATGATAGATGCAGAGACCCCTGTGTCAACTTCCATCCACAACTCTTTTCCATCTACCTCTACCGCTCGCTCACATTAAACATGTCGTATGAACAATCCTCTTCTTCTGTGCTTTCTAGGTACTCTTAAATTTGAACTTGTCCTGCCCAGTCTGCCCACCCTCTGGCTTGCTCTTAGCACCCCTGCACTTTTTTAGCTAAATGGCCCTTTTTGTTGCAATTGTAAAAGTCAGTGTGGCTTCCCCCAGCTGCATGCTGTCCTTACTAACGCCACAGACTAATCTGTCACGGCTCATGTCCTCTAACACAACCCCAAACTCACAATGTTAAGAGTTGACGTAATTCAGCAACAAAGTTGGCAACAGACCGACCTGTTTTCAGACAATTGCGATTAAACTTGAACCTCTGGACGATCGCTGAAGGCTTCCGACAGTTGAAAGTGAAGTGTCCAGCTGATAATCACCCCAATAATTTCCTCAAAACTGAACCGAAAATCTCCTGAAACGAATTTCACGCATATAACAGCAGATGAAATAAATTAAGTAGGAAAAATGGGGAGAATGGGTGAGTTGATGAGCGAGGGGAAGCGAACGATGCATAATTATGTAGTCACCGATTAAGAATGAAGATCTAATTATAATCTTAAAATGGTATGTACSCTATATCAGTKATCTGAATCAAATCAGTCTTATTAGTCTACTCTGGCCTACTTGGAGTAGGCTACACAGTGAGAGCATGCGTAATTGTAAATGCTGAATGGCTTTCAATATCTGGGAAAATATCCACATCGGGCAGCAGGTGAGCAAGTGTCAGAGGCCTCACTTTGGCAAGGTGAGGAAAGTCACCATGGACAATTTGTTAAATTCACTGTCATTCGCAAACAATTTCCTTGCAAAGAAAACTAGTCTGACCGGCACCATGAACAAAGTGAGATGGGGAGCTCCCTCCCTCACAAAACAAGGCACCTGCACAGCTGTTGTACTCCACAAGGGTACTGAAAAATGACAAGAAAACAGGAATACAATAAAAAGAAAACCGGAGACTATTATCCAGCACAACAAAACGAAAGTATATCAAAGTGTGTCAAGCAAGTGAAATTTACTGGAAATTGTGTCAACTGTTAGGACAAAGGATAACAGCTAAATGACATCCAACGTATGCCATCGAGTGAAGATGCACACAATATAAGCATGAGCTGACTAATTTACCATTTTTGACTGCTGTCATATTGACACTTATATTCATTATAACGTAATTATTGATTTTGTGCCGAGTTTCACTATTTATAAAGCCCACCTGGCGCTTATAATGATGTTGAGGCTACTGACGTTTTAATCATTTAACTGTGGGCATTTTGACCGTGCTTATTGTTGGTTGGGGTATTTTTATTTTGGCATTATAAAATAAGCTGTTACCATGTTCCAACACATATGCCTTCTGTTCCATAGTTCTAACAAAGACACTCCGCCAAGAACATTTCTTGAACACTTTAATGTTTTTTTGTTTTTACAGCCTACAGTAGCATAAACTAATGAAAACGCTAATGTTTTACCTGAAATAAAATACAAATCTGAGTCTAACGTTACCGAAGGCCTTCATAAACGCAACACATTTCTAATTTTTGGTGTAACATATATTAAATATATTAACTACATTTTTAGAATGTTGCAGTCAAAATGACGGCTCATTAGCATGAAGGGGGGGTCCATGGAGGCCCAGCAAATGGTACACACATAGAGACGGCAATCATAAATCTTTCACCTGTGTTGTAATATTGTATTGTCGGACGTTTACATACACTTAGGTTGGAGTCATTATAACTCGTTTTTCAACCACTCCACACATTTCTTGTTAACAAACTATAGTTTTGGAAAGTCGGTTAGGACATCTACTTTGTGCATGACATAAGTCATTTTTCCAACAATTGTTTACAGACAGATTATTTCACTTATAGTTTACTGTGTCACAATTCCATTGGGTCAGATGTTTACATACACTAAGTTGACTGTGCCTTTTTAAACAGCTTGGAAAATTCCAGAAAAGGATGTCATGGCTTTAGAAGCTTCTGATAGGCTAATTGACATAATTTGAGTCAATTGGAGATGTACCTGTGGATGTATTTCAAGGCCTACTTTCAAACTCAGTGCCTCTTTGCTTGACATCATGGGAGAATCAAAAGAAATCAGCCAAGACCTCAGAAAAAAAACTGTTGACCTCCACAAGTCTGGTTCATCATTTCAAAACGGCTGAAGGTACCATGTTCATCAGTATCAAACAATAGTACGCAAGTATAAACACCACGGGACCACGCAGCCGTCATACCTCTCAGGAAGGAGACGCGTTCTGTCTCCTAGAGATTAACGTACTTTGGTGCGAAAAGTGCAAATCAATCCCAGAACAACAGCAAAGGACCCTGTGAAGATGCTGGAGGAAAAGTGACTATGCATAGCTTGCCATGCGGTAGCAGAGAGAACACTCTATGACTAGGGTGGCTGGAGTCTTTGACAATTTTTAGGGCCGTCCTCTGATACCGCCTAGGATAGAGGTCCTGGATGGCAGGAAGCTTTGCCCCAGTGATGTACTGGGCCGTACGCATTACCCTCTGTAGTGCCTTGAAGTCGGAGGCCGAAAAGTTGACATACCAGTCAGTGATGCAACCAGTCAGGATGCTCTCAATGGTGCAGTTGTTGAACCTTTTGAGGATCTGAGGACCCATGCCACATCTTTTCAGTCTCCTGAGGGGGAAAAGGTTTTTTCCTACCCTCTTCACGACTGTCTTGGTGTTCTTGGACCATGTTAGTTTGTTGGTGATTTGGACACCAAGGATATGGACACCTGCTCCACTACAGCCCCGTCGATGAGAATGGGGGCATGCTCGGTCCTCCTTTTCCTGTAGTCCACAATCATCTCTTTTGTCTTGATCACGTTGAGGAAGAGGTTGTTGTCCTGGCACAACACGGCCAGGTCTCTGACCACTGTCTCGTCGTTGTCGATGGTCAGGCCTACCTGTCACATCGGCATAAATTATTCGGGAGACAGGCGCAGGAATGCGTAACAGGGTTTTTTATTAAGCCTTGTAAGGTCACAGGGACGAAGACCAAAAAAACACGTAACAAAACACAGGGTTGAACCCCAAACCAAACAGCAAGGAGTACCTCGAATAAATAACACGCGCACAATGATTAACACAGGGATGAGACCCGTAATCATCTGCGCAATCCGCAATGGCACAAAAGCCAAAACACACAGCACAGGTACTCACACGCACCAACGGACATTATAACAATAATGGACAGCCCAATGGAACCCAAAGGGCACACTTATACAAGTACCAATCAGTGGGAATAGGGGACAGGTGTGCGTAATGAAAGTTCCGGAGGGTTCCGTGACAGTACCCCCCCCCCCTCCTGACGTGCAACAACACCGGCCTCGAGGATGATCATAGGAATGTAGTGTGGGTCGATCAGGACCCGATGCAGCTGCCGAAGTTGCGGCTGCGTCGGACAGACCAGAAGCAGTGGTGTCGGACAGACCGGTTGTGGCGCTGTTTGACSGGCCAGTTGTAGCTGCTGAAGTTGCGTCGTCGGACGGACCCGTTGTGGCGACGTTGGACGACCCAGTTGCAGCTGCTGACAGACCAGTCGCAGCGTAGTCGGACGGGCCGTTCCCGCTGTCTCCCTTAATGGTTCTTTATTCTGTCACGTCGGCATAAATGATTCGGGAGATAGGTGCAGGAATGCATAATAGGATTTTTATTAAGCCCAAATTACGGCATGCCTTGTAAGGGCACGGGGACGAAGACCAAAAAAACACGTAACAAAACACAGGGTTGAACCCCAAACAAAACAGCAAGGAGTACCTCGAATAAATAACACACACGCACAATGATTAACACACGGGACGAGATCCGTAACCATCTGCGCATTCCACAATGGCACGAAAGCCAAAACACACCGAACAGGTACTCACACGCACCAATGGACATTGTAACAATATTGGACAGCCCATTGGAAACCAAAGGGCACACTTATACAAGTACTAATCAGTGGGAATAGGGGACAGGTGTGCGTAATGAAAGTTCCGGATAGATCTCTGACACTACCACTGTTGTGTCATCGGCAAACTTAATGATGGTGTTGGAGTTGTGCCTTTCCATGCAGTCATGAGTGAACAGGGAGTACTGGAGGGGACTGAGCATGCACCCCTGAGGCACCCCTGTGTTGAGGATCAGCGTGGCGGATGTGTTGTTACCTACCCTTAGGAAGTCCAGGATCCAGTTGCAGAGGGAGGTGTTTAGTCCCAGGGTCCTTAGCTTATTGATGAGGTTTGAGGGCACCATGGTGTTGAATGCTGAGCTGTAGTCAATGAATAGCATTCTCACATAGGTGTTCCTTTTGTCTAGGTGGGAAAGGGCAGTGTGGAGTGTAATAGAGGTTGCATCATCCGTGGATCTGTTAGGGCGGTATGCAGTGGGTCTAACGTTTCTGGGATAATGGTGTTCAAAGCATTTCATGGCTACAGACGTGAGTGCTACGGGTCGATAGTCATTTAGAAAGGTTACCTTAGTGTTCTTGGGCACAGGGACTATGGTGGTCTGCTTAGAACATGTTGGTATTACAGACTCGGACAGGGAGAGGTTGAAAATGTCAGTGAAGACACTTGCCAGGAGGTCAGCACATGCTCGCAGTACACGTCCTGGTAATCCATCAGGCCCTGCGGCCTTGTGAATGTTGACCTGTTTAAAGGTCTTACTCATATCGGCTGTTCTTCCGGAACAGCTGGTGCTCTCATGCATGTTTCAGTGTTATTTGCCTCGAAGTGAGCATAGAAGTAGTTTAGATCATCTGGTAGGCTCGTGTCACTGGGCAGCTCTCAGCTGGGTTTCCCTTTGTAGTCTGTAATGGTTTACCAACCCTGCCACATCCGACGAGCGTAAGAACCGGTGTAGTACGATTCGATCTTAGTCCTGTATTGACGATTTGCCTGTTTGATGGTTCGTCGGAGGGCATAGCGAGATTTCTTATAAGCTTCCGGGTTAGAGTCCCACTCCTTGAAAGTGGCAGCTCTAGCCGTTAGCTAAGTGCGAATGTTGCCTGTAATCCATGGCTTCTGGTTGGGGTATGTACTGTGGGGACGACGTCATCAATGCACTAATTGCTGAAGCCAATGACTGATGTGGTCTACTCTTCAATGCCATCGGAGGAATCCCGGGAACATTTTCCAGTCTGTGCTAACAAAACAGTCCTGTAGCTTAGCATCTGCTTCATCTGACACCTTTTTTATTGATCGAGTCACTGGTGATTCATGCTTTAATTTTTGCTTGTAAGCAGGGATAAGGAGGATATAATTATGGTCAGATTTGCCAAATGGAGGGTGAGGGAGAGCTTGTATGCGTCTCTGTGTGTGGAGTATAGGTGGTCCCGAGTTCTTTTCCCTCTGGTTGCACATTTAACATTTTTATTTTATTTTACCTTTATTTAACCAGGTAGGCAAGTTGAGAACAAGTTCTCATTTACAATTGACAATTGGTCCACCCACACAGACAGCGTTGTGAAGAAGGCGCAGCAGCGCCTCTTCAACCTCAGGAGGCTGAAGAAATTTGGCTTGTCACCAAAAGCACTCACAAACTTCTACAGATGCACAATCGAGAGCATCCTGTCGGGCTGTATCACCGCCTGGTACGGCAACTGCTCGCCCAACAACCGTAAGCTCTCCAGAGGGTAGTGAGTCTGCACAACGCATCACCGGGGGCAAACTACCTGCCCTCCAGGACACCTACACCACCCGATGTCACAGAAGGCCATAAAGATCATCAAGGACAACAACACCCAAGCCACTGCCTGTTCACCCCGCTATTTATCCAGAAGGCGAGGTCAGTACAGGTGCATCAAGCAGGACCGAGAGACTGAAAAACAGCTTCTATCTCAAGGCCATCAGACTGTTAAACAGCCACCACTAACATTTAGTGGCCGCTGCCAACATACTGACTCAACTCCAGCCACTTTAATAATGGGAATTGATGGAATTATGTAAAAATGTACCACTAGCCACTTTAAACAATGCCAACTTAATAAATGTTTACATACCCTACATTACTCATCTCATATGATATTGTTATACTGTACTCTATATCATCTACTGCATCTTGCCATCTTTATGTAATACATGTATCACTAGCCACTTTAAACTATGCCACTTTATGTTTACATACCCTACATTACTCATCTCATATGTATATACTGTACTCTATACCATCTACTGCATCTTGCCTATGCCTCTGTACCATCACTCATTCATATATCTTTATGTACATATCTTTATCCCTTTACACTTGTGTGTTAAGTAGTAGTTGTGGAATTGTTAGGTTAGATTACTTGTTGGTTATTACTGACATTGTCGGAACTAGAAGCACAAGCGTTTCCGCTACAAAGACGCGCATTAACATCTGCTAACCATGTGTATGTGACAAATAAAATTTGATTTGATTTGGCCAAGATAAAGCAAAGCAGTTCGACACGTACAACAACACAGAGTTACACATGGAGTAAAACAAACATACAGTCAATAATACAGTAGAAAAATAAGTCTATATACAATGTGAGCAAATGAGGTGAGATAAGGGAGGTAAAGGCAATGGTGGCGAAGTAAATACAATATGGCAAGTAAAAACACTGGAATGGTAGATTTGCAGTGGAAGAATGTGCAAAGTAGAGATAGAAATATTGGGGTGCAAAGGAGCAAAATAAATAAATACAGTAGGGGGAGAGGTAGTTGTTTGGAAAGACCGATTTAAGTTTCCCTGCATTAAAGTCCCTGTCCACTAGGAGCACCGCCTCTGGGTGAGCATTTTCCTGTTTGCTTATGGCGGAATACAGCTCATTGAGTGCGGTCTTAGTGCCAGCATCAGTCTGTTGTGGTATGTAGACAGCTACGAAAAATACAGATAAAAACTCTCTAGGTAGATAGTGTGATCTACAGCTTATCATGAGATACTCTACCTCAGGCGGGCAAAATCTCAAGACTTCCTTAGATATCATGCACCAGCTGTTATTTACAAAAATACATAGTCCGCCGTCCCTTGTCTTACCAGACGACGCTGTTCTATCCTGCCAAAACATTGTATAACCAGCCTCTGGCCCCTTTTTAACCGCTTTCTCTTCTCGGTCTGTTCTCGGGAAAGCAGTACGTCATTCACGTCGGGCTCGTCGGACTCGTTAAAGGAAAAAAAGTATTCTGCCAGTTCGTGGTTAGTAATCGCAGTTCTGATGTTCAGAAGTTATTTTCGATCATAAGAGAGGGTAGCAGCCACATTATGTATAAAATAAGTAACAAAATAAGTTACAAACAACCTAAAGAAACTAACAAAAAACACAATTGGATAGTAACACGTAAAACGTCAGCCTTCTTCTCCAGCGCCAACTAATGTATTGGCCAATGCAATTTTAGTAAAGCAGTGTGAACCCCCCTCCCACGTCAAAAAGACCAAGGCAACTTCATTTTTGGATACATATACTATATAGGGGATGCATTTCTTTCCTGTTTTGGACCTCCTGGATTATTTGGATCATTTTGATATCCTTCCATCCACAGCTCTGTCCATGAATTTGAGAGGGCTTACATTACTCCAGCCCTATCCTTCAGCTTTATTTACAGAAACAGGGGTGATGAGAATGCTTTGTTATTATTTAAATCGCTGATTGCCGCTTTAAGTACAAAGTGATTTCATCCCTTTGTGACCAAGAGAAGGTGGTCTTGTTTCAATTCTACAAAATCAGTCTGCCCTTTGAGAAAATATACAGTGACACTCGCAGCCAGAGAAAATCTATTATTTGTCTGGATAGGTCAGAAAATGTGACGTGGCACTCCCTATGCAAATGAGGTGTCAGATTTCACAGGCTAAATCACAATTGAGAGCGGGAGGCAACATCTGAAGTGGGACAACCACCACTTTCACTGAGTATACAGCAATTGATGTTGCACGGTTCACAGAGCGCTCTGTACACAAAAATGTCTGTTGGAACCCGTACAGAACAGGTCAAAGTCCCCTAGATAGGGGACTTTACATCTGAGGTTTTTAAAGGCTGAAACTTAACAAGCATCCCTCACCCATGAAACAGATTGCAATGAGAGATGCATATGTCAGCACTCACAAGTTCATTGTTTTATAATAGCTACTTAAGCCTCACTTGAACTCTCCGGCTCGTACGAAACACAGCACTAAATCCACTCCAGAACATTTTATAGATAAAAGGACTCTGATTATGTGTTGTGTATCTCGTTTCGTCAATCTCGTTTTCCGCATGATATATGGAGTGCTGTATATGTTGAAAGCCATGGCATAGGCCCGTGGGGAAATGATGAGGTTGTGTTCAGAGTCAATGGCTCCTCCTTTGCATCCCATTCCAATCTGAAAACCGTCAGTTTTGTAGACTGATTTGAGCCATTTGTCTTTTGGTTAAATGGTGAGGCGAATGGAGCATCGGCATGTTCCAACCCTGCCTGGATTCAGTACCTTGGTTTTGTTTCCTTGGCATGAAAAGGAAAGAAACAGCACTAAATGGAGTGAAAACGGGAAGGTACTAGATGAACTTTTCCTACTTCTGTTTTCATTTTTAATTGAAACATGTTTTTCTACAGTGGGCCTTATCAACATGACCCGTGCATACCTATCAAAGAAGACCTCTGTCACATTACAAGGTCCCTTTAGGCTTAGTTCAAGAATACTGGCAAACAGAACAATTGATAGCAATTGGAGGGAGGGTCAACAACCAAGTTAGAAGTATCGGAATAATAAGAACCTACACATCGAAACCCAACTAATTGTAGACAGTCCAAGTTTTATTTATTTATACTGAACAAAAATATCAACACAACATGTAAAGTGTTGGTCCCATGGTTTCATGAGCTGAAATAAAAGCTCCATACGTGCAAAAAGCTTGTTTCTCTCAAATGTTGTGCCCAAATTTGTTTACATCCCTGTTAGTGAGCATTTCTCCTTTGTCAAGACAATCCATTCACCGGACAGGTGTGGTATATCAAGAAGCTGATTAAACAGCATGAGTTTTCTATTCACAAGAAGCATTGCCTGATGTGAACCACGGCTCGAACAAAAGAGATCTCAGAAGACCTAAGATTAAGAATTGTTGACTTGCATAAAGCTGGAAAGTGTTACAAACGTATCTCTAAAAGCCTTGATGTTCATCAGTCCACGGTAAGACAAATTGTCTACAAATGGAGAAAGATCAGTACTGTTACTACTCTCCCTAAGAGTGGCCGTAAGGGAAAGATGACTGCAAGAGTACAGTGCAGAATGCTCAATGAGGTTAAGAAGAATCCTAGAGTGTCAGCTAAAGACTTACAGAAATCTCTGGAACATGTTAACATCTCTTTTGACGAGTCTAGGATACGTTAAACACTAAACAAGAATGGTGTCAAGGGAGGACACCACGGAAGAAGTCACTGCTGTCGAAAAAAACATTGCTGCACGTCTGGAGTTTMCAAAAGTGCACCTGGATGTTCCACAGCGGTACTGGCAAATTATTCTGTGGACAGATTAAATTAAAGTTGAGTTGTTTGCAAGGAACACACAACACTATGTTTGGAGAAAAAAACGCACAGCACACCAACATAAAAAACGTATCCCAACTGTAAAGTATGTTGGAGGGAGCATCATGGTTTGGGGCTGCTTTACTGCCTCAGGACCTGGACATCTTGCTATCATTGACGGAAAAATGAATTCCCAAGTTTATCAAGACATTTTGCAGGAGAATGTCTGCCAATTGAAGTGCAACAGAAGTTGGGTAATGCTACAGAAGAATGACCCAAAACACAGAAGTAAACCAACGACAGAATGGCTTCAACAGAAGAAAATACGCCTTCTGGAGTGGCCCAGTCAGAGTCCTGACCTCAACCCAATTGAGATGCTGTGGCATGACCTCAAGAGAACGGTTCACATCAGACATCCTAAGAATATTGCTGACCTGAAACAGTTTTGTAAAGTGGAATGGTCCAAAATTCTTCCTGACTGTTGCGCAGGTCTGATCCGCAACAACAGAAAATGTTTAGTTAAAGTTATTGCTGTCAAAGGAGGGTCAACTTGTTATTAAATCCAAGGGTTCACATACTTTTCCCACCCTGCACTGTGAATGTTCACACCATGTGTTCAATAAAGACATGAAAACGTATGATTGTTTGTGTGTAATTAGTTTAAACAGACTGTTTGCCTATTGTTGTGACTTATATGAAGATCAGATCAAATTTGATGACCAATTTATGCAGAAATACAGGTAATTCCAAAGGGTTCACATACTTATTCTTGACACTGTACATGTCAGTACATACACACAACAAGTAGGTCACATGGGGGAGAGGCGTTGTGCCACAAGGAGTTGCTTTATTTGTTTTTTGAAACCAGGTTTACTGTTCACTTGCGCTATATAAGATGGGAGTTCAATGCACTCATGGCTCAGTATAATACTGTATGTTTCCTTGAATTTGTTCTGGACCTGGGTAGTGTGAAAAGACTCCTGATGGCATGTCTGGTGGGGTAAGTGTGTGTGTCAGTACTGTGTGTAAGTTGACTATGCAGACAATTTTGAATTTCCAACACATTCACGTTTCTTATAAAAACAAGAAGTGACGGATTCAGTCTTCAACTCTTAGCCAAGAGAGACTGGCATGCATAGTGTTAATATTAGCCCTCTGATTACAATGAAGAGCAAGACGTGCCGCTCTGGTCTGGGCCAGCTGCAGCTTAACTAGGTCTTTCTTTGCAGCACTTGACCATATGACTAGAGCCTGCAGGACTTGTTTTGTGGAATGTGGTGTCAAAAAAGCAGAACATCTCTTTATTATGGACAGACCTCTCCCCATCTTTACAACCATTGAATCTATATGTTTTGACCATGACAGTTTACAATCTAAGGTAACGCCAAGTAATTGTCACGATGGTTAGAATAACTGGACCAAAGCGCAGCGGGATCTGGGTTCCACATCTTTTTATTTCTAAGTGAAACTCACAGCAAAAACAAAACAATAAATCTCAAAACGAAACGTGAAGCTAACAATAATGCTAACAAACAACTATCCATAGTCAAGATCCCACAAAGCACAAAGGGGAAATGGCTGCCTAAATATGATCCCCAATCAGAGACAACGACAAACAGCTGCCTCTGATTGGGAACCATACCTGGCCAACATAGAAACATAATCCACTAGATGACCCACCCTAGTCACACCCCGACCTAACCAACATAGAGAATAAAAAGTTCTCTATATGATCAGGGCATGACAGTAATTTAGTCTCCTCGACTTGTTCAACAGCCACACCCTTGGAGCACTCATAATGGTGAATCCCAGATAGAAACAGGAGCACTTTCTCCAATGTGTCTCTGATGTTGTGTGTTTGTGTGCTTACATGCTTGCATGTGTAGCAGTGTGATGTTGTTCCCCTAGATTACGCACCAAATTGCACACAAGGACCAATTCAAATAGGCCAGGTCAAGAGGGGATGTTAATAATTTGATAATAATAATAATAATTCAGTGTATTTTTTTATTTAATTACAGCTGCATAGCTAATGTTTTTATTTGGTGTACAAACACTTTTTCATACCAATATTGTACATACAAGTGATTGTAAAAGTTTTGTATATTTTGGTTTGGCCCATCGCGGGTTATCTGTATTCCCATACCACTTTATCGTTCTCTTTTGCCTGACCCTCGGCTAGCAAGGTATGTTGTCCTTGGCTCCGAAACTGTTTAATATAAACCGTCATAAGGTTATACAATGTACTGTTTTGCAACCATACGTTTGTTATAGTGTGGACAGTGTAGGATATTTATGTTAACAAGTCTCACAGAGCTCACTGACTGGGGTATCTTGTTGAACTTCTGAGTACTTGTGACAGTGGTTGAGTGAGTGTCCATGTGTTCGCGCAGGTGCCGGAGAGCTGTGACTGCACCAAGGGTAACGTGTGTGTTGTCTCTTCGTGTGCAGGTATGTCTTTTATTTTGTCAGAATTATGTTCTGTATAGTTTTACTTGTATATGCTGTTGTGCAGCGAGTGTGTGCACGCAGCACCTGTTAATTCTTTTGGCGCTCTTTTGCCTGACCCTCGGCTAGCAAGGTGCCGGAGAGCTGTGACTGCACCAAGGGTAACGTGTGTGTTGTCTCTTCGTGTGCAGGGCAAATAAAAAGATTTCAACGAGCAGACCATCAGTTGTGGCAGCGTCCTAATTAAAAATACACAACGCAGAATGAACCACGCTACACATGCATATGTGTGTGTCCATGTGTGTGTGTGTGTGTGTATGTGTTCCATGCATAGTATGCTACCTCCTGTATGCACAGGCAGTCCAATTTCTCTGTCCGATGGTGTCCATTAATGACAGCTAACTTACTGTACTTTGAGTACATGGTGCTTGTTGATGTCATCATAGAAGCTCTTGGTCCCCTTAGACAGGGGCTTACCACTAACCCTCTCCCAGGTCACACTGGGCATAGGTCTCCCTGTCACTTTCACCTTGAGTGATTCCTTGTCTCCTATCGAATCGAATAGAATCAACTTTATTGTCCATAAGTCAAATGTCTTATTTTTTGTCTAATCTTAGCCCCATAACTCAAAACATTGATACTGTATATTCAATCAGTCCTGAGCCCATAGTAGACTGGAGAGAGTGGCTCATTCTTAAAGATGAACTCCAGCTAATTTAGAAATATAGACATTTAAAAACAATATCCTAAGTATAAATACAGTAATGTACACAGACATAAAGGTCCAATGCAGCCATTCTTATCTCAATATCAAATCAGTTATGGGTAACTTTACTGTGTTTGTTTTCAATTAAAATTGTCAAAAATAAACAAATATAGCTTCTTAGCAGAAAGCTATTTCGCAAGCAAGATTTTTGCTAGGACTGTCTGGGAGGGGAAAACTACCTGTTATTGGCAGAAAGGTTTGGAACTCTCTTTCTTATTGGTCTATTAACTAATTTACCACCAGGTGATGTCACCGGGCAGGCCAAAACTTCATCCCACCAAAACAGGCAGAAATTTCAAACAGCTCTTACACTGAAAGGGCATTATTATAGTTTTTTTTAAATTATTCCAACCTCAGTGTGGAAATACACTGAATATACAAAACATTATGAACACCTGCTCTTTCCATGACGGACTGACCACGTGAAGCCAGGTGAAAGATATGATCCCTTATTGATGTCCCTTGTAAAATCACCTTCCATCTGTTACGCCCTGACCTTAGAGAGCTTTTTATGTCTCTATTTTGGGTTTGGTCAGGGTGTGATTTGGGTGGGCATTCTATGTTCTATTTTCTATGTTTTTGTATTTCTTTGTTTTGGCCGGTAAGGTTCTCAATCAGGGACAGCTGTCTATCGTTGTCTCTGATTGGGAACCATACTTAGCCCTTTTCCCTCCTTTCTGTGTGGGAAGTTGTCTTTGTTTGTGGCGCTATAGCCTTTAAGCGTCACGGTCGTTTTTGTATTGTTTTGTCGGCGTCATTCTAATAAAAAGGAATACCACGCTCACCACGCTGCGCTTTGGTCCAGTTCTTTCGACGGCCGTGACACCATCAGTGTAGATGTAGGGGAGGAGACAGGTTAAACCTTTTAAATGTAACTACATGTAATCTACGTAATCCCCGACAGTAATTATTTGTCATGAGAGGACCATAAACAATAACGAGTATTTGAATTTGTATTTATTAAGGATTCCCATTAGCTGCTGCCAAGGCAGTAGTGGGTCCAGCAACATTAAGACATATATATATATACAATATAAAATATTACATGACATTACCTTCCATAACATTTTTCACAACACATTAAGTGTGTGCCCTCAGGCCATTTCTCTACTATCACACATCTACTATCACGCAGCAGTAAGATTGCACTTAAATCAACCATTTATCGGATCATCAAGAACTTCAAGGAGAGAGGTTCAATTGTTGTGAAGAAGGCTTCAGGGCGCCCAAGAAAGTCCAGCAAGCGCTAGGACCGTCTCCTAAAGTTGATTCAGCTGCGGGATCGGGGCACCACCAGTACAGAGCTTGCTCAGGAATGACAGCAGGCAGGTGTGAGTGCATCTGCATGCACAGTGAGGCAAAGACTTTTGGAGGATGGCCTGGTGTCAAGAAGGGCAGCAAAGAAGCCACTTCTCTCCAGGAAAAACATCAGGGACAGACTGATATTCTGCAAAAGGTACATTGGACTGCTGAGGACTGGGGTAAAGTCATTTTCTCTGATGAATCCCCTTTCTGACTGTTTGGGGCATCCGGAAAAAGCTTGTCCGGAGAAGACAAGGTGAGCGCTACCATCAGTCCTGTGTCATGCCAACAGTAAAGCACCCTGAGACCATTCATGTGTGGGGTTGCTTCTCAGCAAGGGAGTGGGCTCACTCACAATTTTGCCTAAGAACACAGCTATGAATAAAGAATGGTACCAACACATCCTCCGAGAGCAACTTCTCCCAACCATCCAGGAACAGTTTGGTGACGAACAATGCCTTTTCCAGCATTTTGCCATATGGCAAAAGTGATAACTAAGTGTCTTGGGGAACAAAACATCGATATTTTGGGTCCATGGCCAGGAAACTCCCCAGACCTTAATCCCATTGAGAACTTATGGTCAATCCTCAAGAGGCGGGTGGACAAACAAAAAGCCACAAATTCTGACAAACTCCAAGCATTGATTATGCAAGAATGGGCTGCCATCAGTCAGGATGTGACCCAGAAGTTAATTGACATTATGCCAGGGCGGATTGCAGAGGTCTTGAAAAAGAAGGGTCAACACTGCAAATATTGACTCTTTGCATCAACTTCATGTAATTGTCAATAAAAGCCTTTGACACTTATGCAATGCTTGTAATGATACTTCAGTATTCCATAGTAACATCTGACAAAAATATCTAAAAGACACTGAAACAGCAAACTTTGTGGAAATTTATATTTGTGTATTCTCAAAACTTTTGGCCACAACTGTATATGAATCTGTGCCTGTTTGTGTGTGTTTCTTCACAGTCCCCGCTGTTCCATAAGTTGTATTTTTATCTGTTCTTTAACCCTTTTATGTGGTGTTCGGGTCTGTGGGTCCCATTTTCAATGTTTACAAAAAAAATATTATACAATTAATTATTTTTTCAACCTGAGACTCATTGGCCTTGACTCATTTTCTGTGAAGAACATGTAAAATAACACATTTTCATTGAGTGCACACTGTGCACCCCCCTACATGTTTATATTACAGATGTGGGGTTCGGCTTCCACTGGACCCGAGGCTAATAAAAGTGTGGAAAGTGTGTGTGCAGGTGAAAACAAGTAAAAATGAAACAAAGGTTTGTTATGTGCCTTCACTCTGTCTTCCTCCTCCCTGGGCCTGTTGTTTCAACATAGCACCAAGAACCTGTCTGTCTCCCAGCCCGTCTGCCTGTCTCCTGCTTTTCTCGCACTCTTTACCCTTTGTAGTGTGTGAAACTACACAAAGTCTTGCAGGAACCTGCACAATGTTATTACAATACATTTATTTCGATACTGCATTTTTTACAATGTATCGAAATAATGTATTTCCCACACTCTACACCAGCCAGGTGCAAATTGGGGGAGGGACACAACAAATAAATAGCTTTGCATTTGTTGCTCCTTACCACAATCAGTATGGCAAAAATAGTATGGCAAAAATACTCTTTGCTCAGAGGGCCTTAGAAACCTTTTTTGCAGAGAGAGATGCTAGTGTGGAAGGAGTGTTTCCACTTTGGAAGACGAAGAATTTTCCAAATATGAGGATCATGTCTCTGTCAATTCGGAGTCTGACAGTGAGTTGGAAGAACAGGATGAGATTGACCCTCAGTCAGCCGTGAGCAACCAGCTCATCAGCAGCCTGCAGGAGGAGAAATATGGATGTGACATTTTTGGGAAATTTAATGGTGTTCTTGCCCAAGGAATGAGCCACCCCGCATGGCTGTCAATGTGATAAGGATGCAACCAGGGTCAATGCAGATGGCGGTTACTCACGTGCAGAACATATAAAGTCTTATTTTGAACTGTCCATCCCAGAGAGAGATGGAATTAGATGGACCAAACTCATTTACATGCATACTTTGGGTTTCTTATCCTTGCTGGTGTTTTCAAATCCAATGTGAAATCAACAGAATTCCTGTGGGATGCAGGAACTGGCAGAGAACTTTTCCATGCAACAATGTCTCTGGAAAACATCCACATTATTTCCAGGATTATCTGCTTTGATAACCGAGACACTGTTATGCGCAGGTGAACCAAAATGCAGACTCAGACAAGGAGACAGGGATAAGGTAACAAAGGTATTTATTGAAAAGTGTGGGGGGGGGGGGGCTCGGGCGGGTAGCAGGGAAGGTGGAGCTCAGGCGGGTATCAGGGATCCAGGAACTGAGGCTGTGGCTGGGGCAAGGGGAATAGGGACAGGGTAAGCAGGCCCGGAGCAGAATCCAAGGAACCAGTAGAGCGGGGGTCCAGGGCAGGGAAGCAGGACTGACGAGACGAGGGACTGGAGACAGGGACCAGAGTCAGAGCAGACAGAACTGTAGCGGAGAGAAAAGCAGCGTCAGGCTAGGAAAACAGACACCACAGGATAAGAAGATCTATGCAGGAACAAACGGTTTGAAATGCAGACTGACCGAGCAGAGGCTACAATCTGGCATCGTGGAAGTGAGAGTATTTGTAGAGGTCCTGATTATGGAGCAGGTTGCAGCTGGTGGGGATCTGCTCTGACTCCAGCACACCTGTCTCCACTCACATAATCAGATACACCCACACAGAAAGAGATAGGGAGAGAGCACTGGGGGAGTGGCAGTAGGTTATGGAGACAGAGGATGAGAAGTAGAGGGCGTGGCAGGGGCAGATGTAACAGACACCAGACTAGCTTGGCGACAGAGAGACAAGCTAGCTGCAATCAGGTCAGTGTGTGACAAGTGGGTTGACCGCCTTTCCCTGTTTTACAACCCTGGGCCCAACGTTACTGTTGATGAGCAGCTTATGCCATTTAGGGCCCGCTGCCCCTTCAGGCAGGTCTAAATCCGCAAAATATGGAATCAAGGTCTGGGCTGCCTGTGATGTTACTTCATCATATGCGTGGAACTTGCAAGTGTATACACGGAAGCAAGATGGAGGAGCCCCTGAGAAGAACCAAGGGATCTGGGTTGACCTGGACTCCGTGGCCACAACATCACATGCAATAACTTTTTTACTTTGCACAAGCTGGAACAGGAGCTCATCAAGAGGAAGCTGACGATGGTAGGAACAGTACAAAAGAAACAAGCCAGAGCTCCCACCTCAGCTGTTGAATACACAAGCCTATCAATTCCTCTAAGTTTGTGTTCATGACAGACACGTCCCACGTCCCTAAAGGCTAAAATGTGGTAGTAATGAATATGCTGCATAAGGATGGGAGAATCTGTGGCCAGGAACATAAAAAAAACGGTTACAATGCCACAAAAGGAGGGGCAATTTAGACAAGCTGGTGACTGGCTACAGCTGCAAAATAAGAACCCTACGCTGGCCACTTGGGATATTCTTCAACATCTTGGACATCTCGGCGTACAACGCGTTAGTCATCTGGATGGCGTTGAACACATATTGGAACAGAGGGAAGCTCCAGAGGAGACGGTTCTTTCTCGAGGAGCTGGGCAAGGCGTTGGTAAGACCTCAAATCCAGAGGAGGCAACATATCCCAAGGACCCCAGCTTCTGCAGCCATCGTGAGGAGGATTCAGGAGGAGGATGACGGTGCCCCATCCGCCCGACCTACAGAACCAACAACTCCAATACCAGAAGTAAGTGTGAGTGATGTTGTTGCATGTGTGTGCGTCTGACTCTCCTACCTGCTGTAACTATATACAGTACCAGTCAAAAGTTTGGACACACCTACTCATTCAATGGTTTATCTTTATTCTTACTATTTTCTACATTGTAGAATAATAGTGAAGACATCACAACTATTAAATAACACACATGGATTCATGTAGTTACCAAAAAAGTGTTAAACAAGTCAACGTATACATTCTATTTGAGATTCTTCAAAGTAGCCACCACTTGCCTTGATGACAGCTTTTCCAGTTTACAAAAAGCACAATTTATAAAAAAAAAAACAATAGCACTTTTATTGATTAATGTGATCTAGCAGAGGTAAATGGCAAATATTACCCATGTATGTTGTCTATATTGCTTGTAGTTGATATAAGTCAACATCTAAGTATTAAGTATTTTAAGTAAAAACTGAATAATGTTGTGGGTCCATCAGATCCTCGAACATTGAGTGACTAACAAAAACATGAACACCACACAAGGGTTAAATCTAATTCTACTGCTTGCATCAGTTACCTGATGTGGAATAGAGCTCCATCTAGCCATGGCTCTATGTAGTACTGTGTGCCTCCCATAGTCTGCTCTTGACGGTGGAATTGTAAAGAGGCCTTTGGTGGCATGTCTTGTGGGGTATGCACGGGTGTCTGAGCTGTGTACAAGTAGTTTAAACAGACACCTCAGTGCATTCAGCATGTCAACACTTCCTACAAAAACAAATAGTGACGAAGACAATCTCTCCTCCACTTTGAGCCATGACAGATCTACATGCATATTATTAATGTTAGCTCTCCGTGTACACCTAAGGGCCAGCCGTGCTGCCCTGTTCTGAGCCAAATGTAAATTTCCAAGGGCCCTCTTTGTGGCACCTGAGCACACGACTGAAACGTAGTCCAGGTGCGACAATACTAGGGCCTGTAGGACCTGCCTTGTTGATAGTGTTGTTAAGAAGGCAGAGCAATAGTTTATTATGGACAGACTTCTCCCCCATTTTAGCTACTCTTGTATCAACATGTTTGACCAGGACAGTATACAATCCAGGGTTACTTCAAGCAGTTTAGTCATCTCAACTTGCTCAATTCCCACATGATGTATTACTAGAATTAGTTTAGGGTTTAGTGAATGATTTGTCCCAAATACAATACTTTTAGTTTTGAAAAACTTAGGACTAACTTATTCCTTGCCACCCATTCTGAAACTAACTGCAGCTCTTTGTTAAGTGTTGCCGTGATTTCACTTGCTGTAATAGCTGACGTGTGTAGTGTTTGAGTCATCCACATACATAGACACACATAGGCAGCTGCCCTGGGGAATTCCTGATTCTACCTGGATTATGTTGGAGAGGCTTCCAATCATCAGTCATTTGCAAAAGTGCCGTGTTTGTTGAATGTCCTTCCCTATAAGAGTGCTGAAAGTATTTTGTTTACAGTAAAGTTGCATTGTATCTGGTCAAACACAATTTTTATTCCAAAAGTACTAAGGGTTGGTAACAGGATGATTGGTCGGCTGTTTGAGCCAGTAATGGGTGCTTTGCTATTATTGGGTACTGGAATTACTTTTGCTTCCCTCCAGGCCCGAGGGCCTACACTTTCTAGTGGGCTTAGATTGAAGATATGGCAAATAGGAGTGGCAATATAGTCTGCTATTATCCTCAGTAATTTTCCATCCAAGTTGTCAGTTGTCATTGTTGATAGACAACAACAATTTTTCACTTCTTCCACACTCACTTTACCGAATTCAATATCACAATGATTGTCCTAATCAGTTACAGTGCATTCAGAAAGAATTCAGACCCCTTCACTTTTTCCAAATGTAGTTACCACAGTTGACAGTGCATGTCAGAGCAACAACAAAAAAAAAATAACACGAGGTTGAAGAAATTGTCTGTAGAGCTCTGAGACAGGATTGTGTCGAGGCACAGATCTGGGGAAAGGTACAAAAAATGTCTGGAGCATTGAAGGTCCCCAAGAACACAGTGGCCTCCATCATTCTTAAATGGAAGAAGTTTGGAACCACCAAGACTCTTCCTAGAGCTAGCCGTTCTTCTTACAACAGGACATGTACCCTAAGCACACAGCCAAGACAATGCAGGAGTGGCATCGGGGCAAGTCTCTGAATGTCCTTGAATGGCCCAGCCAGAACCCGGACTTGAACACGATCAAATATCTCTGGAGTGACCTGAAAATAGCTGTGCATTGACACTCTCCATCCATCCAACCTGACAGAGCTTGAGATGATCTGCAGAGAAGAATTGGAGAAACTCCCCAAATACAGGTGTGCCAAGCTTGTAGCATCATACCCAAAAAGACTCGAGGCTGTAATCGCTGCCAAAGGTACTTCAAGAAAGTACTGAGTAAAGGGTCTGAAAACTTTTGCAAAAGTTATATTTCAGTTTTTTATTTTTAATACATTTGCAAGCATATCTAAAAACCTGGTTTTGCTTTGTCATTATGGGGTATTGTGTGTAGACCTTTGAGGGGGAAAAACAATTTAAACCTCCAACTGTGTTCCGGTCGAATTGGACCGATTTACAAGTTTTCTCTCTGAAAAAGGTAGTTCATTTAATCTGATTGTCATAAGGTTCCATGACTTTGTCCACACAGGGCATCTGAACACACAAAATAGATTTGGATGATTTTTATAACATTCTAGGTGTTTTATTTAACTTTTGTACACCTGTGGTGTTCCCGGTCAAAAATGACCGGTCATTAGAAATTCATGCGTGAGACTACAATTAATGTATAAAATTGAGTTCAGGCACATGCCCATTCATCCGATGGACAAACTTCCTCTCCCAGACCCCCACATGCATGTGTGTTTGAGCATACACACACACACACACACACACACACACACACACACACACACCTCACTCCCCTTCTTGGCTTCCATGGCAACCCCCACTGGAACCTTTCCCTAATAGAATCTTTCCCCCACAGGAATCACACCTGTTGGCATTCTCACAAACAATCGCTGGTATTCTCACAAACAAACAATCTCAACATTGTTTCAATAATTGATAGAACTTTTCTCGCAGCTCTGGTATATAAAGCTTTTTTGAGGCCTTGCTCACAATTCATTCAGTGGCAGCACAATGACCAAACAACATTCTGTTTGTGAGGCTCTTGATCATATCTTTGATCATGACACTGGTGAGGAGGAGAGAGTCCTTGTTAAACTTTGACACAAAGTAGTCTGTAACAAATAGCACAATATGTTTCATCTGAGTGTTTGTTATAGTCAAAATAATCTATACATTATGCTTTTTTAACTCAAAAACGAGTTGTATGAGCTCAGGTCAATGAGGCCTACAGGCCATAAATAGCAAATAGAAGTTCAAAACTTGTAATGTTTACAAGAACTTATGTTGATAAAAATATCTAACACAACATTAGGTGATAATATATGTATTATTATGGAAATATAATCAGCTATAATGGGGCGGTCATTTTGGACCGGGAACACAGAATTAAATAACATGAAACGAACACAACAATTTAAAAATAAGTTTGTAACGTAACAAAATGTGAAAAAAGTGAAAGGTTTTGAATACTTTGCAAATGCACTGTGTACATGGATGTGTGGTGTCAACGTTTGTTACTGGCATCTCATTCCTACATTTGCTAATCTTMCCATTGGAAAAAATCAGTAATTAGCAATATCCGTGGGTTTTGTGATGAATGAGCCATGTGATTGAAGTTAGCTTTTTTGCCCAAAATGTCAATTTAGGTGCTCCAAAGATTTTTACTCTCATTTATCTTTGTTTTCATAGTATAGTTTCTTCTTCTTTTTATTCCGTTTATTCACATGATTTCTCAATTTGTAGTATGTTTGCCAATCGGTTGTGCAGCCTCATCCCTCTCAAGCATATAGTTTTTCAATTCCACATTAATCCACAGGGGATTTAACAGTTTTTACAGTCATGTTCTTAATGGGTGCATGCTTATTAGTAAATGGAATAAGCAATTTCATAAATGTGTCAAGTCGAGCGTCTGGTTGCTCCTCTTTACACACCACGGACCAACAAATAATCTTTACATCAACAACATAGGAATCACAACAAAACGTATGCTATGACCTCTTATACTCTATATTAGGCCCAGCCTTAGGAACTTTGGTTTTCCTAGATATGGCTACTATATTGTGCTCACTACATCCAATGGATTTGGATACCGCATTAAAGCAAATTTCGGCAGCACTTGTGAAGATGTAATCAATACATGTTGATGATTTCATTCCTGAGCTGTTTGTAACTACCCTGGTAGGTTGACTGATAACCTGAACCAGGTTGCAGGCACTGGTTACAGTTTGAAGCTTTTTATTGAGTGGGCAGCTTGATGAAAGCCAAACAATAGTGCTGCATACTCCAAGAGAGGTTAAAATGTCACTTTTTAGTTGTTGAGTTATAGTCACTTTTGAGGACACAAGTACAACTGTTATGAAAATATGAGATATTTTATGACGTATTTCCTATTCAACAAAACTGGATGAATAAGGCTTGACATGACTTATATTCTTTCTAAATATAGTAGAATCAAATGATAAAACCACTGACTATAAGATTTCACCTTTCTTATAACTGTAAAATACATATTTGTATGTTTAGTGTTAGAGGAAATTTGCATATTTTCTAACGGTCTCTCTTGATCAAAACATCTGCCCCCACCGCTTTGAATGTCACACAGATCCTGAATTTGTTAGGAACTCACCTTTCATGTCATATTAATCTTGTCCACCTATGACCAAAAGAAAGTGTTTTTTTATCTCTGAATTATTTTAGATGAATGGCTATAAATCGATCTCTGAATATGCTAGTGATAGTGATGAAACCACTCTCTCCTGCTACGCTACAATTGTGGCGAAATCCTGCGCGGAGCCTTCACCATGCGCTGCCACTTTAAGAGCGCATCAGCAGTCAGAAAGGAGGAAATAAATAGCTCTTCCTGCTCTCTGGGAGGTAGCTCTTGGTTGGTGCGGCAGTTTGATTCGGGTATCCAATGCTGCAGAAGTCTTGTTTTATTTTCAGCGTGCTTAGTTTGTAAAGTGTTTATCACAGATTATTGCAAAGCCTCTAATGTTGATGACTGGGTTCTTTCTTGTAAATTGTTTCTATGAAGTTGCCGTTAAATTGCTCTGCCATTATTATTGTATGAGGTATTATTGGTTGGGTTACACCTGTGCTGTGATGTGTCTTATTGTTTCTCTCCACTGGCTATCTGGCAAACAGGCTACACTCTAGGCAGTCTCGTGTGTGTGTGTGTGTGGTAGTGATACTCTATACTAATATTTTCCTTTTCAATAGGGTTAATACCTGCCTGGCGCCCGAACAACATCTTTATCTTTACCCCTCTCTAACAATACCGCTACAGAATTAGAGCCCGAACAGGTACTTGAAGTGAAGCACCCATGACACCACCCACACAAAGTTGAATCATGTCTTGTTGGCACCTCACACTGTGTCAGTGTGGACACACCTAATGGTAATCGTGACCGGGATTCTTTCATTGTGGAAGGACTCGATGGTGTAATGGAGTTGGAGAGCACTGTCCCTTGTCCTCAGGCTTCTGGCTAAGCTATAACTTCTCCACCATTACCCTCTCCTCAACCTCTTCCTGTTACCTTGCCCAGACAGACTGGGAGAGGTGTCTCTGTGCTCACTGGACAAAAACAACAATGGACACACACCAATCATAGTTTAACAATGCCACTCGCAAACTCAATGAAAGTGTGGAGGCTCATCAGAAAGATGTGCAGTGGAGGTTGGCTCACCTCCTCCATCAAATGGAGGAAAACCAACAAACTGTTCAGAGACAGAAATATTTACAAGATTCTCAGAAGCAGGATATTCAAGGAAAAATGCAAAGTTTCAACACTAATGGAAACTAACCATCAATATAAGGGCACAGGGCGAGACCCAGATGCAGACACGGGAGGCAGATGGTTCGAGTCTCTGATATTTATTAGTATCCAAGGGGCAGGCAAGTGAATGGACGTGGACAGGAAAAAGATCATTGACAAGGTCAGAGTCCAGGAGGTACAGAGTGGCAGGTGGGCTCGAGGTCAGGGCAGGCAGCATGGTCAGGCAGGCGGGTTCAGAGTCAAGGCAGGAAGTGGTCAAAACTGGGAGGACTCGCAAAAGAGATAAGAAAAAGCAGGTGCATGGAAAAACACGCTGGTTGACTTGACAAGACAGGACGAACCGGCAACAGACAAACAGGGAACACAGAAATAAATACCCAGGGACTAATGGGGAAAACGGGTGACACCTGGAGGTGAGTGGAGACAATCACAACGACAGGTGAAACGGATCAGGGCGTGACAATCAAGTCATAACCTATCTCGAGGAGGAACAAAAACAGAGACTAGAGGAGTCAGCCTCTGTTGTGACGGGAGTGTGTTCTTATCTGAAGGAAGTTTCAACAACTATTGGTTCCTCTGACTCCTCTGGTTCCTCTGAACTGGAGAGGGGTGGCCATAATCGACACAGGAGCAACTTTCACCCTGATGCAAGAGGCCCTGTGGCAAAACATGGCATTACCTCATGAGGAGCTTCGATCCTGGGAGGAAGTACCATTGTACTTGGCCGACGGAGAACCTACCACTCCCTTGTGCTGTATTGATATGACAATAGAGCTGCATGATGAGATTATTAACCTTCCTGTAGTCCTTGGCCTGGACCTCCTGTCCTTCAGTGGACTGACCATCTTGATGTCCGAACCATCGCATCGGCTACGCTCTGACCATTCCCAGCCTCATCCATTTAAACCTGGAAATGCACATATTTCAGGCTGGAGCCTGCTACCTTATTCAGAGTTCTGGCTAGGTCAAGTCGAAGACAATGACAAAGACAGAGAAAATACAAAGAGACAAAAACAACTTCCACCAGTGAAGCCAGAGAACCAGTTTATTACCCTGATTACAGCCGTAACCCCCCCCCCCCCCCCCCCCCTATTCGAGAGCCAAAGCAAACCTGATGCTGATTTCTACATCAAACAAGCAGTGGAACAGACATGTCTGTTGGAGGACGAGAAGTGGCAGCTCTCCCAGATGTTGGAGATGAACAGTGAGGTCTGTACTCTTACACCCGGCCTTTCAACCGTCTTCAAACACAAAATCTATACCTAGCATGAAGTCCCCATGAAGCAGCGTCCCTACAGGCTGTCCTCCACCGAACTGGCATTTCTCAATGAACAGCTCAAAAGCATGTTGGAGAATGGCGTTGTGGAACCTTCTTTTTCCAGATGGGCTTCTCCGGTTGTCCTGATTCCAAAGAAAGATGGTGGATATCGATTCTGTGTAGACTACAGGAAGCCGAATGCCATAACAGAAAGCGATGCCTACCCTCTACCGAACATCAATGACATACTGGAATCTCTGGCAAGAGCATCCATCTTCAGTAATCTGGATCTGAACCGCGTATATTGGGAGGTGGCAATGGATCCCGCCAGTTAGGATAAGACTGCCTTTGTCACCCCTGCTGTTTTGTTCTCCTTCAAAGTCACGCCTTTTGGTTTGAAGAATGCTCCAGCAACCTTCCAAAGGTTGCTGGAGACTGTCCTGGGAGATCTGAGGTGTAGAAATTGTCTTGTGTATCTGGATGACGTCATAATCTACTCTTCCTCTGTCACGGTTCATCTGCAAGACATACAGTTGAAGTCGGAAGTTTACATACACCTTAGCCAAATACATTTAAACTCAGTTTTTCACAATTCCTGACATTTAATCCAACTAAAACTTATTTGTCTTAGGTCAGTTAGGATCACCACTTTATTTTAAGAATGTGAAATGACAGAATAATAGTAGAGAARGATTTATTTCAGCTTTTATTTCTTTCATCACATTCCCAGTGAGTCAGCAGTTTACATACACTCAATTAGTACTTGGTAGCATTGCCTTTAAATTGTTTAACTTGGGTCAAATGTTTTGGGTAGCCTTCCACAAGCTTCCCACAATAAGTTGGGTGAATTTTGGCCCATTCCTCCTGACCGAGCTGGTGTAACTGAGTCAGGATTGTAGGCCTCCTTGCTCGCACACGACTTTTCAGCTCTGCCCACAGATTTTCTATGGGATTGAGGTCAGGGCTTTGTGATGGCCACTCCAATACCTTGACTTTGTTGTCCTTAAGCCATTTTGCCACAACTTTGGAAGTATGCTTGGGGTCATTGTCCATTTGGAAGACCCATTTGCGACCAAGCATTAACTTCCTGACTGATGTCTTGAGATGTTGCTTCAATATTTCCACATCATTTTCCTGCCTCATGATTCCATATATTTTGTGAAGTGCACCAGTCCTTCCTGCAGCAAAGCACCCCCACAACATGATGCTGCCACCCCCGTGCTTCACGGTTGGGATGGTGTTCTTCGGCTTGCAAGCCTCCCCCTTTTTCCTCCAAACATAACGATGGCCATTATGGCCAAACAGTTCTATTTTTGTTTCATCAGACCAGAGGACATTTCTCCAAAAAGTGCGCTCTTTGTCCCCATGTGCAGTTGCAAACCGTAGACTGGCTTTTTTTATGGCGGTTTTGGAGCAGTGGCTTCTTCCTTGCTGAGCGGCCTTTCAGGTTATGTCGATATAGGACACGTTTTCCTTTGGATATAGATACTTTTGTACCTGTTTCCTCCAGCATCTTCACAAGGTCCTTTGCTGTTCTTCTGAGATTGATTTTCACTTTTCGCACCAAAGTACGTTCATCTCTAGGAGACAGAACGCATCTCCTTCCTGAGCGGTATGACGGCTGCAAGGTCCCATGGTGTTTATACTTGCGTACTATTGTTTGTACAGATGAGCATGGTACCTTCAGGCATTTGGAAATTGCTCCCAAGGATGAACCAGACTTGTGGAGGTCTACAATTATTTTGATTTCTTTAGATTTTCCCATGATGTCAAGGAAAGAGGCACTGAGTTTGAAGGTAGGCCTCGAAATACATCTACAGGTACACCTTGAATCAAATTATGTCAATTAACCTATCAGAAGCTTCTAAAGCCATGACATCATTTTCTGCAATTTTCCAAGCTGTTTAAAGGTAAAGTCAACTTAGTGTATGTAAACTTCTGACCCACTGGAATTGTGATGTAAACAATTGTTGGAAAAATTACTTGTGTCTTGCATAAAGTAGATGTCCTAACCGACTTGCCAAAAATATAGTTTGTAACAAGAAATTTGTGGAGTTGTTGAAAAACAAGTTTTAATAACTCCAACCTAAGTGTATGTAAACGTCCGACTTCAACTGTGTATATATATATATATATATGTATTAGATTAATTTGTTCCGAAATGTTGCATCTTACTAAATGCACTCCTGGTCTGTTTGTATGGCAGGTGGTCACGTGTGTTTGCGATCATAGCACCACTGGTTCGAGCCCCGTCGGGGGGCAGGGACAATGGAGGAAGCCAATCTGGTTGCAGCACAGTTACACAGGTTACATTTACACAAATGTATTTTGAACATAAGGAGAGTGATAATTCTATTATGATTATGCTACCACCTTTCAGTGACAGCTGTGGTTACTGATGTGTCAGTAAGATGCTGAAGAAAACAATACGATTCGGTACCATAAAAAGCAAAAAAATATTTAGATACATCCAGCTACATGGCAAGTCACAAATAAAAGGCCTCTTATTAACAGGTCAATCTGGAGATTCTACATCCATTTTTGGATGGTGTGGCAGGGAAGCAAACCCGGGCCACTAGCGTGAAAAGCAAACACCATACGCATCGCACCAATAGGGTTAATCCACTTGGTGGGAATTGTGGTGCATCGGGAAGGCACATCCCCGTGCTTAGACTACTCAGCCCCCAAGTGACTGTGGGTTCCAATGGCCCCATAGCCGCCATCCCACTTCTGAGACCAGTGTAGTGAACGGCGGGGCAGGGATGCAAAACCGGGTCACTGGTGTGAATGGTCCACGGTAGCTCAGTTGGTAGAGCATGTAACACCAGGGTTGTGGGGTTGATTCCCATGGGCAACAAGCATGAAAATGTATGTACTCACTACTGTAAGTCACTTTAATAGAAAAGTGTATACAAAATGGCATATTCTTCTAAAGGGAAAACCTAGTCACTTGCTCAACTGAAATGTGTCTTCCAGATTTAACCCAACCCTTTTCAATCAGCAGGAGGCTGCCTTAATCAACATCCACGTCATCGGCACCCGGGGAGCAGTTGTTAGGGATTAACTGCTCTGCTCAAGGGCAGAACGGCAGATTCTTCCACCTTCCTGGGTCAGGGAATCAAACCAGCAACCTTTTGGTTATTGTCCCAATGCGCTTAACCACTAGGCTACCCTACGCATCACGCCAATATTTTTAACATTGTAACAACAATATCATGGAATAACATAGAATAAATTAGAAAATGATAGTTTCCCAAATGAAAAAAGTGCACATATAGTTCATTTGGAAAGTATGTAGACCCCTTGTCTTTTTCCATATTTTGTTACATTAAAGCCTTGTTCTAAAATGTATTAAATGAATGGTTTTACTCATCAATCTGCGCACAATACCCCATAATGACAAAGCGAAAACAGGTTTTTAGAAATAGTTGCTTAGTTGTTAAAGATAAAAAGCTGAAATATCACATTTACATAAGTATTCAGACCCTTTACTATGATACTCGAAATTGAGCTCAGGTGCGTCCTGTTTCCATTGATCATCCTTGAGATGTTTCTACAACTTGATTGGAGTTCACCTACGATAAATTCAATTGATTGGACATAATTTGGAAAGGCATACACCTGTCTATATAAGGTCCCTCAGCTGACAGTGGCAGCATGAAGCATGGTGAAGCATGGTGGTGGCAGCATCATGTTGTGGGATTTTCTTCAGTGGCAGGGACTGGGAGACTAGTCAGGATCAAGGGAAAGATGAACGGAGCAAAGTACAGAGAGATCCTTGACGAAAACCTGCTCCAGAGCACTCAGAATCTCAAACTGGGGTGAAGGGTCACCTTCCAACAGGACAACGACCCTAAGCACCAAGCCAAGACAACGCAGGAGTGGCTTCGGGCCAAGTCTCTGAATGTCCTTGAGTGACCCAGCCAGAGCCCGGACCTGAACCCGATCAAACATTTCTGGAAAGACCTAAAAATAGCTGTAAAGCGATGCTCCCCATCCAACCTGATAGAGCTTGAGAGAATCTACAGAGAAGAATGGGAGAAACGCCCCAAGTACAGGTGTGCCAAGCTTGTAGCGTCATACCCAAGGAGACTCAAGGCTGTAATCTCTTCCAAAGGTGCTTCAACAAAGTACTGAGTAAAGGGTCTAAATACTTATGTAAATGTGATATTTTATAAATGTGTATGAATTTGCAAACATTTCTAAAAACCTGCTTTGCCATTATGGGTTATTGTCTGTAGATTAATGAGGGAAAAAAATAATAAGGTTGAAACATAACAAAATGTGGAAAAAGTCAAGGGATCTGAATACTTTCTGAAGACGATGTAGGCCTACCTGATGATATGTGGCTGCTGTGTTAAAAGACAAATGGCTTTTTAGCGAATTCATTGATGATCAGATACTTCAGTTGTAACTGGTTCTGATGCGCTCAATTTTTGAGTTGATAGACAACTTTAGCACTGTTCCAAACAGACTATCCTCTTTTTTAACAATAGCCTGTGTCGTGACGTGACTATCATTAAGCTGATGACTGATGACTTTATTTTATCAAACTAACTATGTTTAATTGTTACTCTGTAAAATTAATCATGTAACAATTAATTTATTAGGAATTTGGGGCACCACGGAAGATGTTGTTTAACCTTTTCATACGTTAGTTCCAAATATCTCTAACCACCACCCCAGCGTGATTTTCTTTTATGCACGTGATGTTAGAATGCACTCATCATTCCAAAATGTGATTGTTGTTACGCATTTAATCCGCGCTGCCCTCAAGCCAAGGCACGCTGCCTGTTTTTATTTATAGGCTGTTTCAACTTGTCAATTTCAAATGATTTTCTAACAAGTTTTATTTTCTAAGAACAGTTTGAATTGAGGTATGTTCCACCTCATTAATTCACATAAAAGTAGGCCTTTTACTTTTGCGGACAATTTTTGGGGGGGTGGATTTCTGACACAAAATTCCCCAAACACTTCCCAATTGTTTGTGCAGTTCAAGTCTGCAGACATTTGCGCATCTCTGGTCAGAACAGGATCTGCACACACGTGTTCACATTTTCCGTCTGGTGCCCGCATCGCAGTCATTGTTGTTTTCGTTACTAATAATAACTTTTGAAATGTGTGCCTTTCTATCAAAGTAAGTGCCTTATTACGTTATAATAGTTTCTGTATGTTGTGTTATGTCAATTCTACTGTAGCTCATTTCATAACCTTTATGGTGTTATAGTCAATCGTGCTTATGTAGCTAGCTACATTATTTTATTTAGCTCTGTAAAACAATGCTAATTGCGTCTGTAAAACAATGCTAATTGCGTCTGAGAAGTATTAGCTTGTGTTGTATTTTGAAGCTACCCTGGCCTTCTGACTCCCAAGTGACGCAGAGGTCTAAGGCACTGCATCTCAGTGCTAGAGGCATCACTACAGACACCCTGGTTCGAATCCAGGCTGTATCACAACCGGCCGTGATTGGGAGTCCCATAGGGCGGCGCACAATTAGCCAAGTGTTGTCCGAGTTTGGCTGGTGTAGGCCGTCATTGTAAATAATAATTTGTTCTCAAATGACTTGCCTAGTTAAATAAATTAAAAATATATGACCATGGTTTGTTTTCATTTGGCCTGTTTAGCATAACTCTGTTCTGCCCTGCCCCCTTGTGGAGCTCAACAGTTACTGTTTCTTACTGTTATAACTCAAATTTGTGATTTTGTCAATGCAAATATTATTTTTATAGCAGTGTTTATTATGTTACTTCTTTGTAATATTGTTGTATTGCTATATTCTGATATTGTATTCTAATTACTAATAATTCCTCTATATTCTGTACTTTCAGAAACCACACACACAAACAGTATTTGCCAATATCATAACTGGAACTGGAGCTGGACATCTTTGGAGCTGAAGATTGAGGCCAGCTTTTGTATGCTAGCGTACACGCAGTTTTACTGGATGAAAACACAGCGAGAAAACACATAGGCCAATATGTAATAGTCGTCTATTTTATTGCGGTATTGGTGGTGGTTGGTTGAACAACAACAAAACTTGTTTTACTAAAGGAGAAAAACGGAATATGCATAACCTATATTTCATATTGATGCAGTGACTATGAAACAACAACTGCATTTCCACCCTCCACGTCTAAAGGCACAGTATCATGGCAGGTCACCTGTCAAGTCACCTGACAGGTCAGTCAGTCAGTAATTGCTGCAGATGTGCTCAACAGTGCTTGAGCATATGGTACTCCCCAAAGCATGGTGAAACACATAGAGGAGGATCACAAGCTAAACACATGTACTTTTTAACTTCCTCTGCTTCCTTCTCCTGGTGCCAGACAGGTAGACTTTGCTGTGTCTCTGTGTGCGACAACCTTGAGCAGCAGTTTGAGGGACTTTGCAGGGAAAATGCCGTGCAGTGAGGTGTAGGGGAATGTCTGCAGCAGGACGGCCCCCATTGGATCGACACTGAGGGGTGTGGTGCTCCTCCAGCAGCTCTCTCATTAGGTTTTCTCTGTACTTTTGGTAGGTAATTACTTTAACTATGAAGGAGTGGGGAGGATGAGGGAAGGGAGAGGATGATGAGGCAGTGGGTAGGTGGGTGAGATATTGTCACTATAATTGCATAATGGAGCTGTATGTGATTTGTATGTGAACTGTACGTCCGATTACAAAAAAATACCTTGTTCAGTAATCATTTCACCTGTCAGTTAATGGTGAACTATGTGGCCATTGAGGGCAGCAGTGTTGATCAGATGGAATATCTTCTTATGGGTGGGGTATAATTTGTGAAACGTTCCAACAGGAATCTGTTCCAAAAACGTAAAGTACAAGGTTGCCAACAAACAACGCATGCAAAGTAGCAACGCATACAAACCTAGCTATCTAGCTGCCGAATAGGCATCAACTCACCACGTAGCTTATTCTTAATGTTTGTCCATAGGCAACCAGAGTGAGGACAGACATTTTTCGGAAATAAACACGGTGAGTGAAAATCCCAATGAAATAGACCACTCCCAACCCGGTATCTTATTCTGCCGCTCTACAACTTTGTATGCGTTGTTTGTTGGCAGCCTTAGTATTTACGAAGTTTTTGAAATAGATTCCTGTTGGAACGTTCCACAAATTATACCCACCCCTTCTTATACCACTTGGGCGTTTTCCGAGTGCATTCCACAAAGCTGTTTATCATGCCGCCTTATCACTGCCCCCATTTTGAGGTTATAGTCAAGCACACAGTCTGGTTTGATCTTTCTCTCTTCCGTCAGGTGGTCCACCTTCCCTGTGGCCAACATTGTTACTGTATTTACAGTGGAGAGGACACGGCCGTCTCGTTTGTCATGCCACTTTACTGCCAGCTGTTGACCGTTCTCCTTGAACTCAACCTCCCCTCTCTGCATCTTCCTACATTGAAATGCCTGCATCCCTTTCCTGTTCGACCGGACTGTGCCACAGGCCCCTGTGCTGTTGGAGAGCAGACGCTGGAAGAGTGTGGGACTGCTGTACCAATTGTCTACATACAAAGTGTGTCCCTTGCCAAGATGAGGAGCCAGCATGGTCATCACCACGGACCTGGACACCCCATAATGTTGGATGTCAGTGGTGGATGTCAGTGGTGGACCCTGTGTAAACTATAATGTTCTGGACAAATCCTGTCTTCATGTCGCACATGACAAAGAACTTGACCCCAAACCTGTGCCTTACATTTAAGAACATTTCTTATTTTGTATAACGGGTCATTTAGGTTGACAGTAGCATTGTTGACGAAATGCAGGCATCGCAGCAGAACTAGGAAGCGGTCTTGGGAAAAGAGGGGGTCAAAACATAGGATCTGTGCTCCAGTATTCTCTTAGAGAGTTCTTCTTTACTATTCCCATGAGAAGGACTGTCACCAGGAAGGTATACATTTTACTAATTGTGGTTGTCACCCATTTAGCGAGTTTCCCCCTCATTCCTGGCTCTCTCTTTTCTTGTAGCTCCAAGGCAAAGCGATGGGTCTCCTCTACTGTCTCCCACCAGCTCCTCTGTCAAACAACTTGAAGCACTCTGCCTCAGATGAAAATGGCAAGGGGTGTTGCACTCCAGACTGGGACTCATCAAAGCAAACAGCAGGGCCAGGAGGGGTGAAATGGCTGGCGGACTTCCAGCTACCACAGAACTCCTGCACTTTATCCACTTTTGGTCTACCTCCATCACCACCAGCATCTTCAAAGGGACCTGGGACTTCGTCAGTGGACAAGGGGTCCTTAGATTCAGGGTTCTCAATGGCTACAAGGCTGGGGGGCAGCACCTCACTGTCACTGTCAGAATCCAATTCCTGACTTTCATACTCATTGTCAGAATTTTAAAAAATCTCAAGAAGTTCCGCATTTATGAGTTGTCTCCTTTTGAAAGACATTGCTAATGCTACAGCTTAGTTCACTAGCTACTTACATAAACAACAACACTGAATGGCTCAGAGTGGGAGTGTCAGAGGTTACGTGATTGACTGCTGGCACGTGCCACTTGTATCATTAAATTATGATCAGAAAATGTTTTGTGTGGTAATTATTTATATATTTACTGTTTTATTCACATGTTTTCAAGTACTGATGACAAAACATGTATTCCGATTCTTGCATAGATTGTAATGAACACATATTATGTGTGTAAAATACTTTTTCGAAGTTTGTACTGATTATGATGAGCTAAGCTAACTCCAGCTATGTGTGGAGCCATGTTTGTTGACATACAATGCATTCTGGATTTCACGTAATCGTCTGTCCGGCCAAAGATATTATTACAAAATGAGGTGAGTAAGGGTTCACTCATTTTTCTAGAACTTCCGGAAGTGAATGGTGGGATGTGTACAATGGTAGACGACACACCCCCTTCAACAGACCAAACTCATCTTGTCTTATTATCTTTGGTTTCTGTGAAAAAACAAACATGGCCAAGCGCAGAAACTACCCATTGTCGGATTACTTTTGATTTCTAGAAAGGGTTTTACTCAATTATTTCGATCAATGGTGAGCTCACCCGTGATCTGATTAATTATAAATAGTAATTGCTATTAGCTAATTCATATTGTAGTTTCTGTCAGCCGAGAGTTATAAAAATATGACCGCTTGTGTTACATCAATCTTTCCTCAGTTAGCGCTAGGACAAATGTAGCCTACATTTTCTGGTTTGGATGATTGTGTTATGCTGTAGCTACTTCTAAGAATGTCTGAACATTGCATCCACAAATAAACTGCTCACATTCTGGACATAACTTTGTACGGGCTGTGTTTGTGCAAAATGTTTCTGAAAAAACAGTGTGGCCAGCTCAAATGCTGATTGTTGCGTCAATCGAAAATGGATGTTCTAAATAAGCGTTCTAATCACACCGATTTGATCGTACACTATAGGGACCACTGTAGAATGATCACACCGGTGTGTTGGTACATGTGAAAAGGTTAACGAGTTACCATCTCCCGAATTAACTCTCAGAAAATATATAGACATATCGATAAAAGTCACTTATTAATCATTACCTCATCAGTCTCATTTTGAACATAATATACCTCTTGATATCTGCAAGAACCCTAACCTTATTGATGAATCAGCAATACACAAATTGGCTTATTTATTTATTTACTAACTACCTAAATAAGAACACAGAATACATAAACACATTTACATGAGATAAAAGTCCCTAGTGGACTGACACTATATGATTGCTTGTTACACATTGGAAAGGGGATGGGGAAAGATAAAGAGAGGGAGAGACAAAGAGAGTCAACTTATCATACATACATTTGGAAGTTATGCTCACGGAAATATTAATACTTAGCACCCTAACCACCGCTTATTCTGATTAGAAATGCAATATATATTTACGCGTAGCTGTCCTTGATCGTCGTCTATCTCTGTTGAACTAAATGGATCAATCTATGGGTAGTGATTCGACGTAAGGCTCTGGTTGTCCACCAGAGGTCACAATGTCATTCTTCTTTCGTAGTGGAGTGGTTGTTAGAATAGATACTTCAGATTTACCAATGGTTGTCCAAGAGAGATATTTTCTATCCCCTCATGTCTTTGGTCAAATTCTAGGACCACTTTTACATGCACAGCTGCAGATTGTGAATGTTTCTCGTCTCCTAGGTGAGATTATCTTCTCATGTAGAGGTTGAGAGCTTCACAGTTTCTAACCATTTCAACGTGTAGATCACGGTCTCATGTCTTTTGGTCTCGTAGTGGTCTCAATGATTGATTATTCAGGGTTCAGCTCCCGACCACTTTACATGCCAATAGTAACCCGGCAATGATCTGGTCTCATTATTTTCAGACGTGTAGTCACTGCTCCACACTTTCTAGTCTTGTAGTTTTAACCATTTGTGACGTCCGGCTTACACCATCCGTCTGCTTGGTCTGTAGAGTTTAACCTTTTGTCAATAGGGGGAGCTGTTAGCACTATTTCTTTTTTTACATTTCCAAATTAAACTGCCTCGTACTCAATTCTTGCTCGTACAATATGCATATTATTATTACTATTGGATAGAAAACAATCTCTAGTTTCTAAAACCGTTTGAATTATGTCTGTGGGTGAACCAAAGAACTCTTTCTACAGCGAAAATCATGACAGGACATGCGAAGGTCAGAAAAATAGTCTCTGTTCTCAGATCAGTTTAAAGCTCTGTGTGTGCCCTATGGATCGAAATGAACTGCACCCCGCCTTCCCCTGGAATGTCAGTAACCAATGAGAAGTGGAATGGAGTCTCACGTATTCTCAGAGTTTATAAAAGGCAATGGAGTGACATGTCCGTTCTTTTGGACGCTCGCCAAGGCGCAAGAGAGGACATCAGAATGGCATGTTGAAAAGCTCTTGTTATCGGCCTAAGATATATCCGTCTGTGATTTAATTCGATATAGTGTTTAGAAACATCATAACAAGTTATTTGAAACCGATTTATATCAGTTTATGCGAGTATATTGCTATTTCGGAATTTTCGTAGTATTGCGTTTGAGGATTGTGGACATGTGTGTGCCACGAGCTATTGTTAGCTGCTAGTTCCGAAGTTGAAGAGGACGTTTTACAACAAAGCAACGATTATTTTGGACAAAGCACAACTTGCCCAAGATTCTGATGGAAGCTCGTCCAAAAGTAAGAGCTATTTATGATTTTATTCCGTATTTATGTGGAAAAATGTAAACGCATTTGTCGGTCATTATTGCTGGCACTTGTCTGGCTGTAACGCACACTGTATGTCTAGTAACGTTAATTTTTAAAATCTAAATCAGCGGTTGCATTAATAACTAATGCACTTTTCATTAGCCTTCCAACCTGTATTTTTTTTGTCAATCTAATCGATAAATAATCGTAAACTTAGGTGCCTTCAAGATGGCGCCGGACAGAATGCATGCCATGTTTTGACTGATTACTTTGCAATACCACGATTTGTGATGCTAAAATTGCACATTTTCGAAACAAACTCTATATGCATTGTGTAATATGATGTTACAGGACTGTCATCTGAAGAATTCTGAGAAGGTTAGTGAAAAAATTTATATATTTGGTGGTGATAACGTTATCGCTCTTTTTGACTTGAATAAATGCTGGGGTGATGTTAGCTCATGTGGTATGCTAATATAACGATATATGTGTTTTCGCTGTAAAACACTTAGAAAATCTGAAATATTGTCTGGATTCACAAGATCTGTGTCTTTCAATTGCTGTATGCTGTGTATTTTTAAGAAATGTTTTATGATGAGTAATTAGTAATACACGTTGCTCTCTGTAGTTATCTAGTCGCTGTTGGTGAGTTTTGTGATAGTGGCTGCAATGGTAAACTATGATTTATACCTGAAAAATGCACATTTTTCTAAAAAAACATATGCTATACCATAAATATGTTATCAGACTGTCATCTTATGAAGTTGTTTCTTGGTTAGTGGCTATATATATCTTTATTTAGTCGAATTAGTGATAGCTACTGATGGAGTAAAAAAGTGGTGGAGTAAAAAAAGTGGTGTCTTTTGCTAACTGGGTTAGCTAATAGATTTACATATTGGGTCTTCCCTGTAAAACATTTTTAAAAATCAGAAATGATGGCTGGATTCACAAGATCTGTATCTTTCATTCTGGTGTCTTGGACTTGTGATTTAATGATATTTAGATGACTAGTATTTACTTGTGACGCTATGCTAGGCTATGCTAGTCAGCTTTTTTACTGTGGGGGGTGCTCCCGGATCCGGGTTTGGGAGGAACTAGAAGTTAAACCATTTTTCACATTCAGCTCATGCTGTATGTTGGCTGGTCTGTGTAAATTTTGTTTACAGCGAGTCCTTTTAAACACTCTGGCCAAAAGGGGTGTTCCATCACGCCGACACAATGTCTGTGCTCACTTGGGCGGGGTTACTGACTAGGCACAAGTTTATATAAAAGCAGTTCTCATTTAGAAGGCTAAAATCTTCACAGAAGTATTTTCATATTTAATCATATATTTTATACAACATTTAAATGTAAACTTTATACATAGGATGCGTACACTTTCAGTGTTACAGGATAATCTTAAAACATTTGCCTAGCTGATGGGTCTTTTGATCCACTGTCAGGAGAGTCATGACACCTGTGTAGAAATCAAAGATCTCCAGTGCGGCAGCATACACTCATTCGTTGTCATGCTCTGGTATTAAAAAACATTCAGCTCATCTCAAGTCATGTAAAATTACATGAAAGGAGTTCATTTTTTTTATTTTATTGGACAACAAATAAGATGATAGATTAATGCAGTGCTTTTATTACAAGGATCGTTTCACCCCTACTGTTATCTGCGGTGGTCTGCGAATCCACAACCTCCGGACTACTTTTTCATGTAATGCTTACAAAACGAGGAACAGTTTCTAAAACTGCGTATCTAAAACTCTGCTCTTTCCTAGGAGTGAGGGCAAATGGTAGGCATGTTCTCTGCTTTCCACTTTATGTTTAAATAATTATTTTGGGTATAGGGGAGGGTTATCGTTCAGGGAGGGTGACAATGACTCAACTCTTACTGAGATCGACGTAACTCCTACTGACAATGATTCAACTCCTGCTGACACAACTCCTACTGAGATTAACTCAACACCTACTGAGATTGACTCAATTCTTACAGAGATTGACTTAACTCCCATTGACAATGCAATTCTTACAGAGACTGTGAGCATCCTAATGTGGACACCATAAGAAGAAAGGGAGCTGGGAAAGAGAGATTTTGATTATGCTCAATGCTGAATTTCACCCTAATGGGCACTGATTGGGTGCGGCCTCTCCTCAAAGTCAGGCATGGACTGCCCTTCCGGGATCTGAAGGGACTTCTGCACCTGGCTGAAGGACTCCACTATGGCCGACACCTTACGCTGCACCACAGAATGCTCTGACAGAGGAGAGCATAATCAAATACAGACAAAAACACTCACAGCCGATCCCAATTAGCTCTCTACCCATCTCCCTTGGCCCGAACCATTCAATGTTTGCAAATATGAAGGGTCTGGAGGATAGGTATACACTATTCTCTATAAGCATTGTAGTGGAGGAGCTTCCACCATATTGCTTCCACCTTATAGATAATGACATTACATTTGATGCCAGAGCTCGGGTGCATGCGTCGAAATCGCAAACAGTTTACTTTAAAGCAGTGTGCTGAAGCCTGTATCACTTTATCAGAAGCACATCCTCAGTGACATCCTCTGAAGCTTCTGCAAGATGCCATTAGTTTTGACAGAGGAGAGCATAATCAAATACAGACAAAAACACTCACAGCCGATCCCAATTAGCTCTCTACCCATCTCCCTTGGCCCGAACCATTCAATGTTTGCAAATATGAAGGGTCTGGAGGATAGGTATACACTATTCTCTATAAGCATTGTAGTGGAGGAGCTTCCACCATATTGCTTCCACCTTATAGATAATGACATCACTTTATCAGAAGCACATCCTCAGTGACATCCTCTGAAGCTTCTGCAAGATGCCATTAGTTTTGCCGTAGTTCGATTCAAAGCTGCTTTCAAACACTTACCTCTACTGGACACCGTACTTACAAATGTATTGAGGATGTAGCTTAGCAGGTAGATTAGCAGGTAGAGTTAGGAACTATGGACATTCAGGGACACCAGGGTATGGGGTGAATTTTAGTGTATTGGCACACTTTATAAAAATTACGTTTTATGTGAAACCACACTTTCTGAGGTATTAGTATAGCATAAGCTTCTGTCTTAATGTCACTTTCTGACCATAGTTCTTTTGMTTTTTCTTTGTTTTAGTATGGTCAGGGCGTGAGTTGGGGTGGGCAGTCTATGTTTTCTGTTTCTATGTGGGGTTTCTTGTTTGGCCTGATATGGTTCTCAACCAGAGGCAGATGTTAGTCATTTTCTCTGATTGGGAACCATATTTAGGTAGCCTGTTTTGTATTGTGGGTTGTGGGTGATTGTTCCTGTTCCTGTGTTTTTGTATGTTCACCGTTCAGGACTGTTTCGTTTCGTTTCGTTCTCGTGTTTTGTTGTTTTTTGTTAGATTATTCGTGTTCATTAAAATGGATAATCATCACGCTGCATCTTGGTCCAACATTTCTTATTCCTCGTCAGAGGAGGACGAAGAATTCCGTTACAATTCTCTATTGGATCTGGATTAAAACTGAACGTTTCTAAATGTGAAATATTTTGTTTATATAACTCTGATGATAAAGAAATATAAAATATTCCTGGAAAAGGACTGTGTTAACTATTTAGAAATACATCTATCAAAAAACACTTAGTCTGACAGCATATGAATTTCTTTCCTAAAATAAAGAAAAACAAGAATATATTTCATAATTGGATACAAAGGGATCTATCTATACTTGGGAGAGTGTTTCTGTCCAAGGTAGAGGGACTATCTTGCATTGTGTACCCCTTCTTACCTTTATTTGTAAAGAGATCAACAAGTCCTTTCTTGTCTTTATCTGGAAAAATAAGTCTCGCAAACTAAAAAAGTCAGTGGTCCCAAATAAAAGATTTGTAGGAGGTCTGGACGTGTTGGATGCTGTTGACATAAATATCACTTTCAAGATCAATTGGGTGAAAAGATATTTGGTCAATACAGAATCAATTTGGTATTTCATTGCAAACAATTTGTTTAATAATTTGGCAGGTCTTCGATTTTTACTGAAATGTAATTATATCCCTGAAAGATTACCTGCTAAATTGGCTAGGTTTCACCAACAAGCTTTAATGTCTGTGATAATGTTGCGTCTAGGTGGTAGGTGTAGGAGTCAGGDGCAGGAGAGCAGGGATGTCTGCGAAGCGTGTTTTAATAGGAAAGTCCACCAACACAGGAATGGCACAATCGAAAAGGTACAACGCCCTCGATAACAGAGAACCCGTACAAACGCACGGAGGAACAAACAAAGTTCCGACAATCATACACTTAAGAATTCGTGAAAACAAATAACGGCATAACCTCCCCGAGCACATCACAATGAAAGACTAATCCCGCACAAACTTAGGCAGTTAACAGGGTACATATATACAGAAATTAACGGAAATGAAACCAGATGTGAAAAAGAACCAAAGACAAAACAAACAGAAAAGGAAAAAGGGATCGGTGATGGCTAGTAGACCGGCGACGCCGACCGCTGAGCGCCGCCCGAACAGGGAGAGGAGCTACCTTCGGTAGAAGTCGTAACAATGTCCTTGAATTTTTTTTTCCACACATAAGCTCTTTTTAAGAACAATTCAGACATAACTTTAAGGAATAACTCATTGTCCTACCCTAGCTGTCATGAGAGCATTATTGACTATGTTCTTGACGTTTTCGACAACAGGGGTAATATTCTTTCATATGAACAATTTATAACTTTGAATGAGTTTCCAATACCTTTCAGAGAGTTTATTTCTGTGATCAAAGCCATTCCCAGTGGTCTTACTACACTAATGAAAACTCATCTTAGCTTTGGTGATTCTCACAGACCTTATCCAGAACTCAGCTTGGAAGGCGTGGGCTTACTTGAGAAATCTTGTTGTAACAAATACATAAGACACATTTTTCATTCACGGAACCAATTTACGCATAGAGGAACATTTTTATGGAACATGCTTATTCGTGACATTGTATTGAAAAAAGTTTGGTTGATGCCTTACAAATATTGTATAAATCAAATCAAATCAAAATCAAAATCAAATCAAATGTATTTGTCACATACACATGGTTAGCAGATGTTAATGCGAGTGTAGCGAAATGCTTGTGCTTCTAGTCCGACAATGCAGTAATAACCAACGAGTAATCTAACATAACTATTCCACAACTACTACCTTATACACACAAGTGTAAAGGGATAAAGAATATGTACATAAAGATATATGAATGAGTGATGGTACAAAACGGCATAGGCAAGATGCAGTAGATGGTATAGAGTACAGTATATACACATGAGATGAGTAATGTAGGGTATATAAACATAAAGTGGCATAGTTTAAAGTGGCTAGTGATACATGTATTACATAAAGATGGCAAGATGTAGTAGATGATATAGAGTACAGTATATACATATACATATGAGATGAGTAATGTAGGGTATGGACACATTATTTTAAGTGGCATTGTTTAAAGTGGCTAGTGATATATTTTTACATACATTTCCATCAATTCCCATTATTAAAGTGGCTGGAGTTGAGTCAGTATGTTGGCAGAAGCCACTAAATGTTAGTGGTGGCTGTTTAACAGTCTGATGGCCTTGAGATAGAAGCTGTTTTTCAGTCTCTCGGTCCCTGCTTTGATGCACCTGTACTGACCTCGCCTTCTGGATGATAGCGGGTGAACAGGCAGTGGCTTGGGTGGTTGTTGTCCTTGATGATCTTTATGGCCTTCCTGTGACATCGGGTGGTGTAGGTGTCCTGGAGGGCAGGTAGTTTGCCCCCGGTGATGCGTTGTGCAGACCTCACTACCCTCTGGAGAGCCTTACGGTTGTGGGCGGAGCAGTTGCCGTACCAGGCGGTGATACAGCCCGACAGGATGCTCTCGATTGTGCATCTGTAGAAGTTTGTGAGTGCTTTTGGTGACAAGCTGAATTTCTTCAGCCTCCTGAGGTTGAAGAGGCGCTGCTGCGCCTTCTTCACAACGCTGTCTGTGTGGGTGGACCAATTCAGTTTGTCCATGATGTGTACGCCGAGGAATACCAAACAAATTTAAGGAAGTGACTTTGAGATTCACCATAAGATTTATCCATGTAATTCTATGTTGTCCAAATTTGTTGATATTGATGATATCTGCCTTTTCTGCGAAAAAGGTGAAACTCTGACTCACTTGTCCTATGAATGTAAATCTGTGATAGATTTTTGGAAAAACCTTGCAGATTACTTATTTACCTTTTTTAACAGTACCCATGTTTATGACATGAAGGATATCATATGTTACTATTGCAATGATACCAAGACCATTAAAATGATTGTGAATTGTTTTATTCTTGTTGCCAAATACTTTACACAAACAAAGATTGATTGAATTTAATAATCTTGTTAAGACATTATACATAGTGAATAACAATAAGAATAACATATTTCTGAATCATTATAATGAGTCTTTTTCTGAGTGAATACAATTGCACTAGAATTGTCAGATTTTTAAAATTATTTTGTATATATATATTTTTTGCATCTATTTAGTATTTTCTTGTTTATACCTGTGTTTTGTTCTAATAACATGTAGGACTTAACATCCATGGTCTTGAGGGAGCTTGACCTTGTAAAACTAGGTTATTAATACATTTTTAGAGGTTTATTATGAGAGGTCTGGTCCTTACCTTCCATGGTCTTAGATGAAGAGAATGAGGAGGTGTGGGTGGAGACCTTGCATAGCTTGATGGAACTCATGGAAAAGGATGAGGAAGAGGAGGAGGAAGAGGACATTTGCATCTCTGCTAGCTGCTCCATCATGCTGCTCCCACTGGCTTTTAGGACCTCTGTAGCCATTGCCACCATAGAAGCTGGAGGCTGTGATTGGTGGGTGGGCTGGTAGGCTTGTATGTGATTGGTCAGTGGGCTGGTAGGGTGGTCTGTGGTTATTAGGTGGGTTGATAGCCTGGCCTGTGATTGGTGAGTGGTTTGGGTGAGCCGGACCGTGGTTTGGGTCAGAATGCTGGGGAGAGACAAGAAGCGTATTTTCAAAATAGGTGTTGAAATTGTCACATTTTTGTCACAGTGTGGCACCATAGAAATACTGTTATAGGAGATAATATTGAGTCATACAGTAGTGCTTATCCTCTGATTTATGGTAATGTGTAGGCTAATGAAGGGTCATATATGATTAGATCTAATATTGAATCTAAGATAATGTATGATAATGAGTTAAGTGATATGGGGCAGGGAAGTCCAACATGTTTGTTGTTGTTAACCCAAAAACTGTTTGTCTGCGAACCAGCCTTCATTTTATTTTATTTTACCTAGATTTAAAAGATTATGGAAGTATATTTTCTCAACACATCCACGACAAAACATGCAGTCTTTGAATATTTAATTGGAGCAGTAGGTGTCTCCTACAGTTGTACTATGCCACTTTACTGTATATATTACCCTATTAGAGAGAAGAAACCGATTGAGGGAGAACAGCACTAACCATGTCTTCTATATTCACACACAGGTGTCTCTAATGTTCCTGAGCGGTGTCTGACGGCAAAAGAGGTGATCTTCATTCAGTCGGGCAGAAGCACCTTCTTGTGGATATGTGAGTATAGTGTGTCGGTGTGTGTGTGTGTGTGAATGCTGATTAATACACCTCCCTCCATCTCAGTCGGAATTGGCTTAGTATTTCCTGGAGCAAGCTCCAAAGAAGATTGAAATACACCTCCTTTCATCCTGTGCTTTCTTCACATCCACCTCTTCTCTCCCTCCTTTATCTTCCCTGCACCAGTGAATAGAATAGCCTTTTGACTTACACTTGAACCATTACCCAAGTTGAAAAGGTAAGCTTTGAGAGGTAAAGCATTTTGTCTCCTTTTTCTCTCTTCTTTCTCTCCCTCTAACACCCCTCTAATACTCTTTCTCACTGCCATTTCCCCGCCTCTATCTCTCTCTATGTGTGTGCACCCGTGTGCGTGCGTGTGTGTGAGAGCAAGAGCGAGAGAGCGAGAGGGATTTCTCTCCTGAGCAGCCAATTACCTGCGTGGCAGACTCAACCCCCTATCCAGTAATTAAGTGTCACTCGCCGTTCGTATATTCAAACACTCAGGCACTAGTCACATACTCCAAAGGGAAGGTGGAGGGATATTTATGTGTGTGTGTGCGTGTATGTGTACGTGCACACATTTACATATGTGTGTTTGTGTGTGTGTGTTTGTTTATGTGTCTGCCTTTGTCTTGGGAAGGATAATACCTCACATCTGTGTTTCCTGCCCGACTCCCGGCATGCCAGTGAAATAATTAACGCAAGGATTGGTGACATACCTGGGTAAATAAACAAATCAATCAAAAAGTTCCTGGCCCTTCCCCAATGAAACCAACCTCCTCTTGTCTCTGAAGGTGCAGAACTGCTTTGATCAGAGCCATATATAGAGAGCTAGGCCAGGTTTTAGAACAGCTTCCATGTTAGTGCCTTCATTCTCCAAAATTTAGTGATGTAACAATACGAAATTGCCTCCGACAATTCCTTATGAAATGACCTGCTGTAAACAAGCAAAACAGAGCAGCAAATTTAACAGGCATTTTATTGATTAGCATTTGGGATAATCCTTCAGCACAACGCAGAAGCATCAATTATCACTTGAAAAAGTGCCGCTCTCGGAACGTTGTGCCAGAAGCCCAACTGACTCTGGCTGTGATGTCTGTGTGTGCATGCGTGTCTGTGTGAAAACACAGCGCAGAGCTTCTGAAACCTCATGTCATTTTACATCAAGAAAATTCAAAGAGACTTTGACGCAAGCTCCCCTCTCAACTCAGAAAATGTGCATTATTAAACAAGTTACGACATGATGGATGATCCAGCGCAGTAGCCAACCTCATCTATTTTTCTTTCCTTCTTTCTAATTAGTATCAAGCCACACAAAACATGTAAAACGTACCTGTTTGAGGCCACATTTTCTTCTTATTGCACAACAATCTGACCCTCAGGTTCCCCTATATGAGGATTTCAAACCAAGCTTTAATGCCTCAAGTTTTCTCCTCTTGGTTCCTTGTGTGCCTGTTTTGTTTGCTCCTTACTTGGTCCCTCCACTTTGGACGACCTATGAGTTGATGGATCTTAACTCTGGCTAGCACCTGGTAAGTCCTATCAGGACAAATACGGTTGTGATCTGAGTCTGAGCAGAGCTAGGTTGGTCTAAATCTGCTCTTGGCTGATCTGGGATGGGTTCGACCCTCCGAGCTTTAGGTCATCTCCCAAAGTGTTATTGGTATTCTGTTTATCCAAATAAACTGGATTCTTCCCCTGCTCTATGTTCTCTACATACTTCAGTCTGAGACTGCCATCGTTGAAGTTGTTTGGGGTGACATCAAATTAAATCAAGTTTATTTTATATAGCCCTTCGTACATCAGCTAATATCTCGAAGTGCTGTACAGAAACCCAGCCTAAAACCCCCAAACAGCAAGCAATGCAGGTGTAGAAGCACGGTGGCTAGAAAAACTCCTAGAAAGGCCAAAACTAGGAAGAAACTAGAGAGGAACCAGGCTATGAGGGGTGGCCAGTCCTCTTCTGGCTGTGTCCGGGTGAGATATAACAGAACATGGCCAAGATGTTCAAATGTTCATAAATGACCAGCATGGTCAAATAATAATCAGGAGTAAATGTCAGTTGGTTTTCATAGCCGGTCATTAAGAGTATTCTCTACTGCTCCTGCGTCTCTAGAGAGTTGAAAACAGCAGGTCTGGACAGTAGCACGTCCGGTGGACAGGTCAGGGATCCATAGCCGCAGCGCAGAACTAGTGGAAACTGGACCACAGCAGCAAGGCAGGTGGACTGGGGACAGCAAGGAGGTCATCATGCCGGTAGTCCTGACGCATGGTCTAGAGGCTCAGGTCCTCCGAGAAAGAGAGAGAAAGAAAGAGAGAAGGAGAGAATTAGAGAGAGCATACTTAAATTCACACAGGACACCGGATAAGACAGGAAAGTACTCCAGATATAACCAACTGACCCTAGCCCCCCGACACATAAACTACTGCAGCATAAATACTGGAGGGCTGAGACAGGAGGGTCAGGAGACACTGTGGCCCCCATCCGATGATACCCCCGGACAGGGCCAAACAGGGAAGGATATACCCCACCCACGTTGCCAAAGCACAGCCCCGCACCACTAGAGGGATATCTTCAACACCAACTTACAATCCTGAGACAAGGCCGAGTATAGCCCACAAAGATCTCCACCACAGCACAAACCAAGGGGGCGCAACCCAGACAGGAAGATCACGTCAGTAACTCAACCCACTCAAGTGACGCACCCCTCCCAGGGACGGCATGAAAGAGCACCAGAAGCCAGTGACTCAGCCCCTGTAATAGGGTTAGAGGCAGAGAATCCCAGTGGAGAGAGGGGAACCGGCCAGGCAGAGACAGCAAGGGCGGTTCGTTGCTCCAGAGCCTTCCGTTCACCTTCACACTCCTGGGCCAGACTACACTCAATCATATGACCTACAGAAGAGATAAGTCTTCAGTAAAGACTTAAAGGTTGAGACCGAGTCTGCGTCTCTCACATGGGTAGGCAGACCATTCCATAAAAATGGAGATCTATAGGAGAAAGCCCTGCCTCCAGCTGTTTGCTTAGAAATTCTAGGGACAATTAGGACGTGCGTCTTGTGACCGTAGCGTACGTGTAGGTATGTACGGCAGGACCAACTCGGAAAGATAGGTAGGAGCAAGCCCATGTAACGCTTTATAGGTTAACAGTAAAACCTTGAAATCAGCCATTGCCTTAACGGAAGCCAGTAGGGAAGCTAGCACTGGAGTAATATGATCAAATTTCTTTTGTTCTAGTCAGGATTCTACAGCCGTATTTAGCACTAACTGAAGTTTATTTAGTGCTTTTTCCGGGTAGCCGGAAAGTAGAGCATTGCAGTAGCTAACCTAGAAGTAACAAAAGCATGGATTAATTTTAGATGGACGTAGATGGAAAAAAAGCTGTCCTTGAAACAGTCTTGATATGTTCGTCAAAAGAGAGATCAGGGTCCAGAGTAAAGCCGAGGTCCTTCACAGTTTATTTGAGACGACTTTACAACCATCAAGATTAATTGTCAGATTTAACAGAAGATCTCTTGTTTCTTGGGACTAGGACAAGCATCTCTGTTTTGTCCGAGTTTAAAAGTAGAACGTTTTCAGCCATCCACTTCCTTATGTCTGAAACAGAGCTTCTAGCGAGGGCAATTTTGGGCGTCACCATGTTTCATTGAAATGTACAGCTGTGTGTCATCCGCATAGCAGTGAAAGTTAACATTATGTTTTCGAATGACATCCCCAAGAGGTAAAATATATAGTGAACAATAGTGGTCCTAAAACGGAACCTTGAGGAACACCGAAATGTACAGTGATTTGTCAGAGGACAAACCATTCACAGAGACAAACTGATATCTTTCCGACAGATAAGATCTAAACCAGGCCAGAACTTGTCCGTGTAGACCAATTTGGGTTTCCAGTCTCTCCAAAAGAATGTGGTGATCGATGGTATCAAAGGCAGCACTAAGGTCTAGTAGCACAGGACAGTGCAGAGCCTCGGTCTGACGCCATTAAAGGTAATTACCACCTTCACAAGTGCAGTCTCAGTGCTATGATGGGGTCTAAAACCAGACTGAAACATTTTGTATACTTGTTTGTCTTCAGAGAGGCAGTGAGTTGCTGTGCAACAGCTTTTTCAAAAAAAATTGAGAGGAATGGAAGATTCGATATAGGCCGATAGTTTTTTATATTTTCTGGGTCAAGGTTTTGCTTTTCAGAGAGGCTTTATTACTGCCACTTTTAGTGAGTTTGGTACACATCCGGTGGATAGAGAGCCGTTGTCACGCCCTGGCCTTAGTTATCTTTGTTTTCTTTATTATTTTAGTTAGGTCAGGGTGTGACATGGGGAATGTATGTGTTTTTGTAGGGTCTATGGGTGTTGTATGTGTATGGGGCCGTGTCTAGTGTAGTTGTCTAGGTAAGTCTATGGTTGCCTGAAGGGTTCTCAATCAGAGACAGCTGTCATTCATTGTCTCTGATTGGGAGCCATATTTAAGGCAGCCATAGGCATTAAGTTAAGGTGGGTAATTGTCTATGTTGAACGTAAGTAGCTTGTGTGTGCACTTTCGTTGTAGCTTCACGGTCGTTTGTTGTTTTGTATAGTTTGTATAAGTGTTTCGTTTCGTGTTCATCTTCGTCGTAAAATAAAAGAAGATGTATTCATATCACGCTGCGCCTTGGTCCATTCATTCACGTCAAGACGATCGTGACAGCGTTATTATGTTCAACATAGGAGGCCAAGCACATGAAGCAGCTCTTTCAGTAGTTTAGTTGGAATAGGATCCAGTATGCAGCTTGAAGGTTTAGAGGCCATGTTATTTTCATCATTGTGTCAAGAGATATAGTACTAAAACACTAAGTGTCTCTCTTGATCCTAGGTCCTGGCAGAGTTGTGCAGACTCAGGACAGCTAAGCTTTGGAGGAATACGCAGATTTAAAAGGAGTCCGTAATTTGCTTTACTAATTGATCTAGATTCTCTTTCTAAAGAATCATTGATATTTTACTGCTGAAGTGAAAGCATCCTCACTTGTGGGGATAGCTGCTTTTTAGTTACTTTGCAACAGTATCAAAAATAAATTTTGGAATGTTCTATTTTCCTCAATTAAGTTGGAAAAGTAGGATGATCGAGCAGCAGTGAGGGCTCTTCGATACTGCACGGTACTGTCTTTCCAAGCTAGTCGGAAGACTTCCAGTTTGGTGTGGCGCCATTTCCGTTCCAATTTTCTGGACGCTTGCTTCAGAGCTCGGGTATTTTCTGTATACCAGGGAGCTAGTTTCTTGTGAATGTTTTTAGTTTTTAGGGGTGCAACTGCATCTAGGGTATTGCGCAAGATTACATTGAGTTCCTCAGTTAGGTGGTTAACTGATTTATGTCCTCTGACGTCCTTGGGTAGGGAGAAGGAGTCTGGAAGGCATCAAGGAATCTTTGTGTTGTCTGAGAATTTAAGCACGACTTTTGATGCTCCTTGGTTGGGTCTGAGCAGATTATTTGTTACGATTGCAAACGTAATAAAATGGTGGTCCGATATCCAGGATTATGAGGAAAAACATTAAGATCTACAACATTTATTCCATGGGACAAAACTAGGTCCAGAGTATGACTGTGGCAGTGAGTAGGTCCAGAACATGTTGGACAAAACCCACTGAGTCGATGATGGATCCAAAAGCCTTTGGAGTGGGTCTGTGGACTTTTCCATATGAATATTAAATCACCAAAAATTTGAATATTATCTGCTATGACTACAAGGTCTGATAGGAATTCAGGAACTGAGTGAGGACGATGTATATGGCCCAGGAGGCCTGTAAACAGTAGCTATAAAAAGTGATTGAGTAGGCTGGATAGATTTCATGACTAGAAGCTCAAAAGACGAAAACGTCATTTTTTTTTTTGTAAATTGAAATTTGCTATCGTAAATGTTAGCAACACCTCCGCCTTTGCGGGATGCACAGGGGATATGGTCACTGTGTAACCAGGAGGTGAGGCCTCATTTAACACAGTAAATTCATCAGGCTTAAGCCATGTTTCAGTCAGGCCAATCACATCAAGATTATGATCAGTGATTAGTTCATTGACTATAACTGCCTTTGAAGTGAGGGATCTAACATTAAGTAGCCTATTTTGAGATGTGAGGTATCACGATCTCTTTCAATAATGCAGGAATGGAGGAGGTCTTTATCCTAGTGAATTGCTAAGACGAACACCGCCATGTTTAGTTTTGCCCAACCTAGGTCGAGGCACAGCACAGTCTCAATGGGGATTAGCTGAGCTGACTACACTGACTATGCTAGTGGCAGACTCCACTAAGCTGGCAGGATGGCTAACAGCCTGCTGCCTGGCCTGCACCCTATTTCATTGTGGAGCTAGAGGAGTTAGAGCCCTGTCTATGTTGGTAGATAAGATGAGAGCACACCTCCAGCTAGGATGGAGTCCGTCACTCCTCAGCAGGTCAGGCTTGGTCCTGTTTGTGGGTGAGTCCCAGAAAGAGGGCCAATTCTCTACAAATTCTATCTTTTGGGAGGGGCAGAAAACAGTTTTCAACCAGCGATTGAGTTGTGAGACTCTGCTGTAGAGCTCATCACTCCCCCTAACTGGGAGGAGGCCAGAGACAATTACTCGATGCCGACACATCTTTCTAGCTGATTTACACGCTGAAGCTATGTTGCGCTTGGTGACCTCTGACTGTTTCATCCTAACATCGTTGGTGCCGACGTGGATAACAATATCTCTATACTCTCTACACTCGCTAGTTTTAGCTTTAGCCAGCACCATCTTCAGATTAGCCTTAACGTCGGTAGCCCTGCCCCCTGGTAAACAGTGTATGATCGCTGGGTGATTCGTTTTAAGTCTAATACTGCGGGTAATGGAGTCGCCAATGACTAGGGTTTTCAATTTGTCAGAGCTAATGGTGGGAAGCTTCGGCGTCTCTGACCCCGTAACGGGAGAAGTAGAGACAAGAGAAGACTCGGCCTCAGACTCCGACTCGCTACTTAATGGGGAAAACCGGTTGAAAGTTTCTGTCGGCTGAATGAGCGACACCGGTTGAGCATTCCTACAGCATTTCCCTCCAGAAACCATGAGAAAGTTGTCCGGCTGCGGGGACCGTGCGGGGGGATTTATACTACTATCTGTACTTACTGGTGGCACAGACGCTGTTTCATCCTTTCCTACACTGAAATTACCCTTGCCTAACGATTGCGTCTGAAGCTGGGCTTGCAGCACAGCTATCCTCGCCATAAGGCGATTGTTCTCCTGTATATTATAAGTACAGCGACTGCAATTAGACATCATGTTAATGTTACTACTTAGCTTCGGCTGTTGAAGGTGCTGACGAACCATGTCCAGATAAAGCGTCCGGAGTGAAAAAAACGTAAAGTTGTCAGCTAGCAAAATAAGGTTGGCAACAAAACGCACAGCAACACGTCTGCAAGTTCCAAAATAAGATGTGTTGTATAAAAACAAGTCATCAGCGATTGGATAATCTCTAACCAATCAGAGTATCAAAGCCACTTCACCCACGTTTCTGGCCCAACCCATTGGTTTCTGGGACCAATCAGAACGGTTAGAATGTGTTTGCGTTGTAGAAATCCTCAGGGAGGTACTCAGATCCAGACTAACTGCAAAGAAGAAATGAACGTCCATGGGCGTGGCATAGTGTTTGGCCGGAGCAAGGAGTTTGGGTAGACCACAATACAGGACCCTGCATGARCCTGAACTAGTTCAACAAGAACAATGGTCATGTCCCAATTCTGTCTTGCCTACTACATACAAAAACTATCGTGGTGGTTTCAGGGGTTGTGTGGTGGATGGACGGTATGTGCCTGCGAGGTTTCTGGGTTTTCTGGCTGCCAGGACCACGGACAGCAATGGGAAGTATTCCCCAGAGGCAGGACCATGGACAGCTCAGGGGAGGCTGCAGACTGCAGCAGAACAGCCACACCTGTCTCCAGTTGTATTTAAAGACTAAATGGCAGACAGGTGAAACCAATCAGGGGCCTCTAATTAACCGTGCCCTGGGTTTGCTTTCTTTGTCTTTCCTTTGATCCCGGCAGGTGAACGAGGAGGAGGCTATTGGAGAGACTGAGCATTGGAGGTTTACCGGAATAAAGGAACTGAAGATTTCAATACGGAGTGAACCCCAATGACCCAGAGTGGAGGACCTTCCACTGGTGACGACGTATTTACTTTGTTTGTTTGACTATTGTATATCAGGAACACTGCCGGTACCTGATTTWAAAAAAATTAACTATGTTAACCCTTCACGTGGCCTGGTGGTATGTGTTTGTATGTGTAAACCTTGCCTTACCAAGATCATTGTGCCAAAACCGCCACACTATATACTAATCATACTACATACTATTTAGAATGCAATGTTTAGTGAAAACATATGCAGTAAGCACCAAATATCAACACACTGGGATTATACATACTGAGAAGGCATCAAATAGGTGTAATTTGGTTGTTCCCTGCCATTCGTTCATTTTGGTAATGCCCGTCCCCTTATCTAATTATTGTTGTCAAACACACAATGACCTAAAGAAATGCTATTCTCTTGCTCAAAGGCATGCAGCAAATTCGTACTGGACGAAAAGCCGAAATGAGTTTGACATCTTCTTTTTAAAGCATACTAAATGTTCAACATTTTAACATACTATTACACTTTTAACGTGCACAATCCGCATACTATTTAGAACGCAAGTACGGGTAATCGGACATGGGGATTGATTTTGATCTTCTGTTCCAGAATAATTTTCTCCTATTTGTCACTGCTGAAAAGTGACACAGCCTAAACTCTCAGCTGCCTGAGGACTTGAATGCACCACTGCAAAATAAGCATGAACCCTTGTTACCTAACATCAGACCACTTGTAATTTCAGACACTGCTCTGTTTGGGAATGAAGGGGTGGGGAGGGGGTGTTGTGTCTCATTGTGTTCTCAGTAATCAAAGAGATCCCAGCAGCATTATACTCCTCGGTTAATCCTTCTCCATGTTACACTTGGCTGGCATAGTAATGAAGAGGATCTGGCCTATTGTAGATTCCTCTCTTCTATCTCTCTCTCTCTCACTCTCTCTCCCCATCTTTCTCTCTCCCTCTCTCTCAAAGCTCTCAGTATCCTCATAGGATCCTCAGCAAAATGACGTGGAGCTGCGAAGATCATGATTAGTTCATTCGCTTAAACAAGACCCTGACAGAAGGCCTATTTGGAGCTCCATTTAGCTGTATGACCTTTTTGTAAAGGAATGCAATTTCTTATTTCTTGGGTGAGGGTTATTTGAGTGTTGTCCAAAATTCCTGGAAGTTCTGTACAGAATGCCTTCAGAAGATGGGTGAGTGGGTGTGACAAAGAGGAAATCTTGGGTGTGTCTAAAGGGAGTTCCATTTATTTTTAAATCAATGAAGAGAAGTGAACAAGTGTACACTTCGGGAGAACGGAGAGACGATTGAGACGCAGCCCTACAGTTCTCTACGGAACAGCAGAATTCCTGGGAGTTCTGAGTGCGGAATGCCCTTTGAAGATGGGAGGAGACTGGGCATTATGAGTATCTGATGTCAAAAGCTCCTTTCGAACATTTCCTGGGATGTTTAAGCTTCCAATCTATCTGACTATGTTAGGAGATGGCAGCTGGAGAGGAGAGAGTGTGTGTGTGTGTGTGTGTGTGTGTGTGTGTGTGTGTGTGTGTGTGTGTGTGTGTGTGTGTGTGTGTGTGTGTGTGTGTGTGTGTGTAAAATAGAGAGAGTACATGTGTGTGTGGGTGAGAATGTGCACGCGCTCACTGTCTGGGTTAGAAGAACGTCTATCATCCTCCTCCTATGTGTGTTTGTCTGCGTACATGCATGTACATGCATATGTGTGTGTGTTTTGAGAAAGTGTAGGAGAGAGAGAGAGAGAGAGAGAGAGAGTATGGTGCTTTGGCTTTAAGTTGAAAATGAGTCTTGCAATGAATATCTCCCATAATGCAAAAGATCAAAGTTCCTAAACTATTTATCTGTTGCAGTTTGACTCTCCATTTAGATTGAATGTTTATCTGCCCATCAATCTACTAAAGCTATAGGAGTGACAGAGAATAATTTCCTGGAAAGGTGTATCTCTCTCATACATCCAACATCCAAGGGAAAATATGTTGTTGTCTTTCATTTTCTCATCCTCCCCTCCCCTCTCCTCCCATCACTTTTCTCTCCTCTCATTTCCCTCTCCTCTCCTTCCATTGCTTTTCCTCTCCTCTCGCCTGCTCTCCCCTACTCTTCTCTCGTGCCACCTCTTCCTCCTGCTCAATGGGTGACATGTCTGGTGAGTATGCAGGCCAAGAACTGGGACACTTTCAGCTTCCAGGAATTGTGTAGAGATCCTTGCGACATGGGGCAGTGAATTATCATGCTGAACGTGAGGTAATGGCGGCGGATGAATGGCACGAGAATGGGCCTCAGGATCTGGTCAAGGTCTCTCTGTGCATTCAAATTGCCATCAATAAAATGCAATTGTGTTCATTGTCCGTAGCCCATCGCCACCATAGGGCACTCTGTTCACAACGTTGATATCAGCAAACCGCTGGCCCACAGGATGCCATCTGCCCGGTACAGTTGAAACCGGGATTCATCTGTGAAGAGCACACTTCTCCAGTGTGTCAGTGGCCATCGAAATGGACCATTTGCCCACTGAAGTCGGTTACGACGTCGAACTGCAGGCAGGTCAAGACCCTGGTGAGGACCACAAGCATACAGATGAGCTTCCCTGAGARGGTTTCTGACTGTTTGTGCAGAAATTCTTTGGTTATGCAAACCCACAGTTTCATCAGCTGTCCGGGTTGGCTGGTTACAGACTATCCCGCATGTGAAGAAGTCAGATGTGGAGGTCCTTGGCTGGCGTGGTTACATGTGGTCTGCGGTTGTGAGGCCGGTTGGACATACTGCCAAATTATCTAAAACAATGTTGGAGGCGGCTTATGGTAGAGAAAGGAACACTCAATTCTCTGGCAACAGTTCTGGTGGACATTCCTGCAGTCAGCATAACAATTGCACGCTACCTTTTATTGTCTCCAGCACAAGATGCACTTGTGTAATGATCATGTTGTTTAATCAGCATCTTGATATGCCACACCTGTCAGGTGGATGGATTATCTTGGCAAGGAGAAATGTTCAGGGATGTAAACAAATTTGTGCACAAAATTTGAGAGAAATAAGCTTTTTGTGTGCGTCTGGAAAATGTCTGGGATATTTTAATTCAGCTCATGAAACTTTGGACCAACACCTTACATGTTGCGTTTGTCACGGCTGTTGAAAGGAGAGGACCAAGGTGCAGCGTGGTAAGCGTACATTTTCCTTTATTGAATAAAAATGACACTGAATAAAACAATAAACACTACAAAAACAAACCGTGAAGCTAAAGGCTATGTGCCCTAAACAAAGTAAACTTCCCACAAACACAGGTGGGAAAAAGGGCAGCCTAAGTATGGTTCTCAATCAGAGACAACGATGGACAGCTGTCCCTGATTGAGAACCCTACCCGGTCAAAACATAGAACTACAAAACATAGAACATAGAATACCCACCTCAACTCACGCCCTGACCAAACCAAAATAGAGACATAAAAAGGATCTCTAAGGTCAGGGCGTGACAGCGTTTTTATTTTTGTTTAGTGTAGTTAACTAGTTTAGTGTAACCAAATAGCTACCCGGACTATCCGCACTGACCCTTTTTGCACAAACTTTTTTGACTCATCACATACGCTACTGTTAAAAATGTCCTGCAACAACTGCGTGATCAAATTAAGATCTTAGCTCCAAACTCACATGCATGTCTAGCACACACACAAACACACACTGTGGCTCTGCTGAAATGTCAACCGATCTGTGTAGCAGTTTGAGGAGCAATATGTCTCCCAGGGCCTCTCTCGAATCTCTCCACTGGTTTCTACCCCGTTGTCCATGTTCAGTGGCGTTACAACCTCACTGCCACGGACTGACACCTGCCACCTGAGGGCCTAGCTTCTGCCCACATACCCCTGGAGACAGAAAGTCCTCCACCCATATCACTCCACACAGATACAGCACACCCTCCATCCTTCTGTATCAGTCCCCAGATAGCCTTTTCTCTCCTCTATCCATCAACTCATGATGATCAGCAGAGAAGGCAGCCACATGTCAACTTTTTCCGATGTGGAGGGTGGAGAGGACGGGAGAAGTTGAGGTGAGGAAGGGGATAGATGCAAGAAAGAGGAGGAGAGAGGGGTAAGGAGAGGTGAGATGGAAGTAGAGGAGGGGGCAGGGATAGACTGGGACCAGAAATCGGCCGGGGCATTTAGAACAAACCGGACCATTTTTTTTCTTCGAGGCCCCCATAACCGTCCATTTTTTTTCCCTTGAAGCCAACATTATTAGCCAACTCACGATCATTCATGAAACAACAACAAAAATTGACAGGTCCACTTGACTGAAGATGGGTCAGCCGATCTGGCATTTGTCAGAACTTCCCTGTGGCCAGTCTATTCCTGGGTGATAAAGTGAACATGAACGATGAGAGGAGAGGAGATGAATTTGTGAAAACAAGTGTTACCACGACACCATGAAGCAAGAATCAAATGTAACCTCGCACTTATATAAAAGTGAAACATTTACAGTACGACATGACGATTGAAATGTGCTTGGCAAGGATATGTTATGTATGCCAAGAATATTTTAACACAAACTGTATTGTGTTCATGTTTGGACACCTCCTCTTTCCAAAATCACGGGCATTAATATGGAGTTGGTCCCCTCTTTGCTGCTATAACATCCTCCACTCTTCTGTGAAGGCTTTCCACTAGATGTTGGAACATCGCTGTGGGACGTGTTTCCATTCAGCCACAAGAGCATTAGTGATGCTGGGAGATTAGGCCTGGCTCGCTGTTTGCGTTCCAATTCATCCCTAAGGTGTTCGATGGGATTGAGGTCAGGGCTCTATGCAGGCCAGTCAAGTTCTTCCACACCGATCTCGACTGAGACAGAAAACGACCTACCCCAAACTATTGCCACAAAGCTGGAAGCGCAGAATTGTCTAGAACGTCATTGTATGCTGTAGCATTAAGATTTCCCCTACACTGGGGCCTAGTACGAACCATGAAAATCAGCCCCAGACCATTATTCCTCCTTCACCAAACTTTACAGTTGGCACTATGCATTCGGGCAGGTAGTGTTCTCTTGGCATCCGCCAAACCCAGATCCCTCTGTTGGACTGCCATATGGTGAAGCATGATTCATCACTCCAGAGAAAGAATGCAGGTCTAATGACGACAAGCTTTACACCACTCCAGCCGACACTTGGCATTGCGCACYGTGATTTTATGCTCGTGTGCGGCTAATCGGCCATGGAAACACGTTTCATGAAGCTCCAGACGAACAGTTCTTGTGCTGGCGTTGCTTCCAGAGACAGTTTGGAACTCGGTAGTGAGTGTTGCAAGTGAGGACAGACGAGCTCGTGTGGCCTAATTAGACCTGCGTTCTGTCTTTATATTACTGTATCATAGACTATGCTGCAGTAAATGCAGGCCTAATTGTCACAAGACGACAGACGATTGTACGTGTTACGCGCTTTAGCACCCTGCGGCCAAATTCTGTGAATTTGTGTGGCATACCACTTCATGGCTGAGCCATTGTTGCTCCTAGATGTTTCCACTTCACAATAACAGCACTTACAGTTGACCGGGGCATCCTATGACGGTGCCACGTTGAAAGTCACTGAGRTCTTCAGTAAAGCCATTATACTGCCAATGTTTCTCTATGGAGATTGCATGACTGTGTACCAATTGTATACACCTAATTTGAATAGATGTCCACATACTTTTGGCCATGTAGTGTATTAAGGTTGAATAGCGGGAACCTGGTTACCGTGAAACCAGTAAATTATAATACATTATTTATATGAACAGCATGGTGTGAAATTGAACTGTTAAATTATATGCAATGTCTAAAGGGTAGAGAGAGACAGCCCATCTCAATATGATCGCAGTTCACAGTTCATGTAAACCAATCATCTCATGATAACTTTTTTTCTTATGACAGTTAGGCCTGCATTTACTCCAGCATAGTCTATGTTACAGTAATATAAAGACAGAATGCAGGTCTAATTAGGCCACACAAGCTTGTCTGTCCTCGGTTGCTACACTCACTACCGAGTTCCACACTGCCTCTGGAAGCAACGTCAGCATAATAACAGTTCGTCGGGAGCTTCATGAAATGGGTTTCCATGGCTGAACAGCCTCAAACAAGCCTAAGATCATAATGCGCAATGCCAAGAGTCAGCTGGAGTGGTGTAAAGCTCGCCACCATTGGACTTTGGAGCAGTGGAAACACGTTCTCTGGAGTGACGAATCACTCTTCACCATCTGGCAGTCCGACGGACAAATCTGGGTTTGGCGGATGCGAGGAGAATGTTACCTGTCCGATTGCTATGTGCCAACAGTAAGGTTTGGTGGAGGAGGAATAATGGTATGGGGCTGTTTTTCATGGTTCGGGCTCCTTAGTTCCAGTGAAGGGAAATCTTAATGGGAAATCTTAACATTCTAGACCAGGTATTCCCAAACTGGGGTACGCATACTACCAGGGGTACGCCAAATAAAAATGTGATTCACATTTAAGAAAATAACATTGTATTTAAAAAAATATATAATTCTTCACTTTTTCAAACAGTCCATTTATATTTTCCAACAGGGCTATACATTTGGGTGAGGTTTTTTTCACACCTGAGTAGCCTCGTTTCACTGTCAAAAATAAAATTAAACCATCTAGTGTTCAGCGAAATAACAACACATTGTCAAATACAGGTAGCCTAGTCAAATAATTAACATCCAATCACATTAACCGTTACTCGAAATTTACCGCAAACGAAATTACTACAACTACAATACCTCTTTCGCCATCTGGCCTGGACCCTTTGTCGACACGGCACCCCGCCGTACCACCACGACTGGTCGCCGACGGAACTCCATCCGCTGTGCTCTCAGGCGTCGGAGCAGACYCTTCTACTAACCCAGCCTGCTAACTTTAAACGCCATGTCTCCCGCGTGCTAGCGTAGTAACGACTACCCCGCGGCTTCCCTGTTCCATCTATTGCTGTTCACTGGACCCTATGATCACTTGACTACATAGCTGATGCCTGCTGGACTGTTCATTAATCACGGAACTCCATTTTGTTAATTTTTTTGTTTATCTGTCGGCCCCAGCCTCAAACTCAGGCCCTGTGTGTAGTTAACCAACCCTCTCTGCCCATTCATCGCCATTTAACCTGTTGTTGTTGTCTTAGCTGATTAGCTGTTGTTGTCTTACCCGTTGTTGTCTTAGCTAGCTCTCCCAATCAACACCTGTGATTGCTTTATGCCTCGCTTTATGTCTCTCTCAAATGTCAATATGCCTTGTATACTGTTGTTTAGGATAGTTATCATTGTTTAGTTTACTGCAGAGTCCCTAGTCCCACTCAACATGCCTCAGATACCTCCTTTGTCCAACCTCCCACACATGCGGAGACCTCACCCAGCATAACTAGCGCGTCCAGAGATGCAACCTCTCTTATCATCACTCAGTGCCTGGGTTTACCTCCACTGTACCTGCACCCCACCATACCCCTGTCTGTACATTATGCCCTGAATCTATTCTACTACGCCCAGAAATCTGCTCCTTTTATTCTCTGTCCCCAAAGCACTAGACAACCAGTTTTGATAGCCTTTAGCCGTACCCTCATTCTACTCCTCCTCTGTTCCTTGGGTGATGTGGAGYTTAACCCTGCGTGTCCCCAGGCACTCTCATTTGTTGACTTCTGTAACCAAAAAAGCCTTGGTTTCATGCATGTTAACGTCAGAAGCGTCCTCCCTAAGTTTGTTTTACTCACTGCTTTAGCACACTCCGCCAACCCTGATGTCCTTGCCGTGTCTGAATCCTGGTTTAGGAAGCCCACCAAAAATTCTTAGATTTCCATGCCCAACTACAAACTTTTCCGTTAAGATAGAACTGCCAAAGGGGGAGGAGTTGCAATCTACTCCAGAGAGCCTGCAATGTTCTGTCATACTATCCAGATCTATGCCCAAACAGTTCAAGCTTCTAATTWTTTTTTTTTATCTCTCCAGAAATAAGTCTCTCACTGTTGCTGCCTGTTATAGACGCCCCTCAGCTCCCAGCTGTGCCCTGGACACCATATGTGAATTGATTGCCCCCCATCTATCATCAGAGTTCTTTCTGTTAGGTGACCTAAACTGGGATATGCTTAACACCCCAGCAGTCCTACAATCTAATTAGATTCCCTCAATCTCACAAAAATGATCAAGGAACCCACCAGGTACAACCCTAAATCAGTAAACATGGGCACCCCCATAGATTTTATCCTGACCAACTTGCCCTCCAAATACACCTCTGCTGTTTTCAATCATGATCTCAGCGATCACTGCCTCATTGCCTGCATCCGCTATGGGTCCGCGGTCAAACGACCACCCCTCATCACTGTCAAACGCTCCCTAAAACACTTCTGCGAGCAGGCCTTTCTAATCGACACTTTATTCAGTCTCATCTGAAAGTTGTAAATTATTGGTTATCTTCACGAACCCTGGCTAACAAGTTGAATCAGCAATACAACATTTGGTTTAATTATTTATTTACTAAATACCTAAATAATCACACAGAATTACATCTACACAGAATGGATTGTACATTGATTACAAATTATGTCATAAAGAAAACGTCCCTGGTGGACGGAACAGATACGACGGCTGGTTACACAAAGAGAGGGGATTGGGTTTGAGTGAAAGAGCGGGAAAACTGAGTAACAAAGGGAAAAGCTATGCTATAGTAAATACAGAATCTTATGCATTCTAAATAACTGCCCATTTGAAAAAGGAAAATGCAATAAATATTTACTCTGAGCTGCGTTTCGGTAGATTGGTCGTAGATGGTAGGCCGGGTTGTCCTTTCAAGAATGTGTCTGGTGGTAAACTGGATACGTTGTAGTATCGTTGTGTGTGTTAGACTGGATACGTCGTCCGTCCTTTCCTAGCCCACGTTTACAGTTGCTGCGCTAACGCAACGCCTAGGAGGTATCACTTCTTTAGTGAATAAGAGTTCAAAGTTCATACCAATTTGCCATACTTTAAGCTCATGCTATATTCTGGCTGGTATAGTCGAAATTCATCCTTCAGGCGTGTAGGTTGTCACCTTCACATTGAAATTCAATGCTAACTTTCGTCAGGCTCTTGCTGAGGTTGTCTTAATTCTGTAGGTGGTCTTTGGCCATCAACGTGGGGACCACATGGGCAGGGCCACTGAGTGAGCAGAGTGGTGTTCTTCTGACAAACCGTTCTCTCATTAAGAAGCTAAAAATTACATTTCATTTTTCACAAATAGTTTCATATTTAAACATTTAAATTGCACAACAATTCCATGTAAATCTGATAACTAGAATGTGTATTATGTCGTCCTATCATCAGTAATCATGTCTCAGACGCCAACTGAACTGACATCATAATCATTAAGTACCAACGCATATTTTCAACTGATTGGATTAGCGAAATATGGTTCCGTTTCCCACCTTTTGATGTCCCCAGAATCTCTATGTTAACAAAGGGCTTTTTCAAGACTCAACTCTATAGAGTAGAGAGAGAGAAACGGGGGGGAAGGTATTTATGGGGGTAAACCTCCCCCATCAAGCCAACGTCATGACAAAGGATATTGACCTCATGCCATCAGTAGAGGATGCCTGGTCGTTCTTTAAAAGCAATTTCCTCACCATCTTAAATAAGCATGCCCCTTTCAAAAAATGTAGAACTAAGGACAGATATAGCCCATGGTTCACTCCAGACCTGACTGCCCTCGACCAGCACAAAAACATCCTGTGGCGGACTGCACAAGCATCGAATAGTCCCCGCGATATGCAACTTTTCAGGGAAGTCAGGAAAGCAAAGACTAGCTTTTTCAAACAGAAATTTGCATCCTGTAGCTCTAACTCCAAAAGGTTTTGGGACACTGTAAAGTCCATGGAGAATAAGAGCACCTCCTCCCAGCTGCCCACTGCACTGTGGCTAGGAAACACTGTCACCACTGATAAATCCACGATAATCGTGAATTTCAATAAGTATTTCTCTACGGCTGGCCATGCTTTCCTCCTGGCTACCCCAACCCCAACCAACAGCTTCTCACCCCCCGCAGCTACTTGCCCAAGCCTCCCCAGCTTCTCCTTCACCCAAATCCAGATAGCAGATGTTCTGAAAGAGCTGCAAAACCTGGACCCATACAAACCAGCTGGGCTAGACAATCTGGACCCTCTCTTTCTAAAATTATCCGCCACCATTGTTGCAACCCCTATTACCAGTCTGTTCAACCTCTCTTTCGTATCGTCCGAGAACCCTAAAGATTGGAAAGCTGCCGCGGTCATCCCCCTCTTCAAAGGGGGAGACACTCTAGACACAAACTGTTATAGACCTATATCCATCCTGCCCTGCCTTTCTAAGTCTTCGAAAGCCAAGTTAATAAACAAATCACTGACCATTTCGAATCCCACCATACCTTCTCCGCTGTGCAATCCGGTTTCCGAGCTGGTCACGGGTGCACCTCAGCCACGCTCAAGGTACAAATCGATATCATAACCGCCATTGATAAAAGACGGTACTGTGCAGCCGTCTTCATCGACCTGGCCAAGGCTTCCACTCTGTCAATCACCGTATTCCTATCGGCAGACTCAATAGCCTTGGTTTCTCAAATGACTGCCTCGCCTGGTTCACCAACTACTTCTCAGACAGAGTTCAGTGTGTCAAATTGGAGGGCCTGTTGTCCGGACCTCTGGCAGTCTCTATGGGGGTACCACAGGGTTCAATCCTCGGGCCGACTCTTTTCTCTGTATATATCAATGATGTCGCTCTTGCTGCGGGTGATTCCCTGATCCACCTCTATGCAGACGACACCATTCTGTATACATCTGGCCCTTCTTTGGACACTGTGTTAACTAACCTCCAAACGAGCTTCAATGCCAAACAACACTCCTTCCGTGGCCTCCAACTGCTCTTAAACGGCAGTAAAACCAAATGCATTCTTTTCAACCGTTCGCTGCCCGCACCCGCCCGCCCGACTAGCATCACTGCTCTGGACGGTTCTGACTTAGAATATGTGGACAACTACAAATACCTAGGTGTATGGCTAGACTGTAAACTCTCCTTCCAAACTCACATTAAACATATCCAATCCAAAATTAAATCTAGAATTGGCCTCCTATTTCACAAAAAAGGCTCCTTCATTCACGCCGCCAAACATACCCTCGTAAAACTGACCATCCTACCGAGGCTAGACTTCGGCGATGTCATTTACAAAATAGCTTCCAATACTCTACTCAGCAAACTGGATGCAGTCTATCACAGTGCCATCCGTTTTGTCACCAAAGCCCCTTATACGACCCACCACTGTGACCCGTATGCTCTCATTGGCTGGCCCTCGCTACATATTCATCGCCATTCCCACTGGCTCCAGGTCCTCTATAAGTCTATGCTAGGTAAAGCTCCGCCTCATCTCAGCTCACTGGTCACGATAACAACACCCAACTGTAGCACGCGCTCCAGCAGGTATATCTCACTGGTCATCCCCAAAGCCAACACCTCCTTTGGCCGTCTCTCCTTCCAGTTCTCTGCTGCCAATGACTGGAACGAATTGCAAAAATCGCTGAAGCTGGAGACGTAATATCTCCCTCACTAACTTTAAACATCACCTATCTGAGTAGCTAAACGATCGATGCAGCTGTACATAGCCCATCTGTAAATAGCCCACCCAATCTACCTACCGCATCCCCATATTGTTTTTATTTACTTTTCTGTTCTTCTGTTCTTTTGCACACCAGTATTTCTACTTGCACATCATCATCTGCTCATCTATCACTCCAGTGTTAATTTGCTAAATTGTAATTACTCCGCTACTATGGCCTATTTATTGCCTTTCCTCCTCACGCCATTTGCACACACTGTATAAAGACTTTCTTTTTTTTCTATTGACTGTATGTTTTTTTTTTCCATGTGTAACTCTGTGTTGTTGTTTGTGTCGCACTGCTTTGCTTTATCTTGGCCAGGTCGCAGTTGTAAATGAGAACTTGTTCTCAACCAGCCTACATGGTTAAATAAAGGTGAAATAAAAAATTAATAAATTCCAGTAACGGTCCGTATGCAGCCAAACGTAGCTGCTGTTCATGTTGGTATCTGTACTGATGGCGCAAAAGCCATGACAGGGAGACATAGTGGAGTGGTAACGCACGTGCAAGCAGTTGCTCCCGACGCTACTTGGGTACACTGCAGCATCCACCGAGAGGCTCTTGCTGCCAAAGGAATGCCTGACAGCTTGAAAGGCGTTTTGGACAATATAACCAATACAAATGGTTAACTTTGTTAAAGCAAGGCCCCTGAACTCTAGTGTATTTTCTGCACTATGCAATGATATGGGCAGCGACCATGTAACGCTTTCACAACATACAGAAGTGCGCTGGTTATCAAGGGACACGTTTTTTTAAATTGAGAGACGAGCTTTACTGACCATCATTTTCACTTGTCTGGCCGCTTGCATGATGGCGAGTTTCTCACACAACTGGCCTATCTGGGTGATGTTTTTTCTCGCCTGAATGATCTGAATCTAGGATTACAGGGACGCTCCGCAACTATATTCAATGTGCGGGACAAAATTGAGGCTATGATTAAGAAGTTGGAGCTCTTCTCTCTCTGCATTAACAAGGACAACACAAAGGTCTTTCCATCATTGTATGATTTTTTGTGTGCAAATGACCTCAAGCTTATGGACAATGTAAATTGTGATATAGCGAAGCACCTGAGTGAGTTGGGTGAGCAATTACGCAGGTACTTTCCCGAAACGGATGACACAAACAACTGGATTCATTATCCCTTTCATGCCCTGCCTCCAGTCCACTTACCAATATCTGAACAAGAGAGCCTCATCGAAATTGCAACAAGTGGTTCTGTGAAAATGTAATTTCATCAGAAGCCACTGCCAGATTTCTGTATTGGGCTGCATTCAGAGTAGCTTGCCTTGGCAAATCACACTGTTAAGACAGTGATGCTCTTTTTTTACCTTTATTTAACTAGGCACATCAGTTAAGAACAAATTCTTATTTTCAAGGACAGCCCTTGGAACAGTGGTTTAACTGCCTTGTTCAGGGGCAGAACGACAGATTTTTTACCTTGTCAGCTCGGGGGTTCGATCTTGCGACCTTACGGTTACAAGTCAACACTTAAGCTACCTGCCGCCCCTTAGGCTACCTGCCGCCCCTTTGCAATCCACGTACCTATGTGAGAGTGGATTGTTGCCCTCACTATTATGAAAATGAAATACAGGCACAGACTGTGTGTGGAAAATGTTTAAGACTGAGACTCTCTCCAATACAACCCAACATTTCAACTGTGGTGAGTTATTCACAATTTTCGATGAACAAAAAGGTTTTATATGTAAGATGGTTAAATAAAGAGCAAAATTATTGATTATATTATTTGTGCCCTGGTCCTATAAGAGCTCTTGTCACTTCCCATGAGCTGGGTTGTGACAAAAACTCACACTCATTCTTATGTTTAATAAAATATATCGTATAGTGTGTGTGTGGCAGGCTTACAATGATGGCAAAAAACAACTTTTGAGAGTGCGCTGACCCTGGTGCTAGAGGGGGTACGCAGCTGGAGGTTGAATGTTTGAAGGGGTATGGGATTTATAAAAATGTTGGGAACCACTGTTCTAGACGATTCTGTGCTTCCAACGTTGTGGCAACAGTTTGGGGAAGGCCTTGCCTGTAAGCATGACATTGCCCCATGCACAAAGCGAAGTGAATACAGAAAAGGTTTGTTGAGATCGTGTTGAAATAACTTGACTGCCTGCACAGAGCCCTGATCTCACCCCATCGAACACCTTTGGATGAATTAGAACCCTGACTGCGAGCCAGGCCTAATCACACAACATCAGTGCCCGACCTCACTAATGCTCGTGTGGCTGAATGGAAGCAAGTCCTCGCAGCGATGTTCCAACATCTTCTTGGAAAGCCTTCCAGAAGAGTGGAGACTGTTATAGCAGCAAAGAGGGAACCAACTCCATAGGAATGAGATGTTCGATGAGCAGGTGCCACATACTTTTTGTCATGTGGTATCTATCTGTATGTCTGTCCATCCGTCCATCCCTCCATCCAGCTAGTCCATCTATCTATCATATCAATTAATATCATCTATCTATCTATCTATCTATCTATCTATCTATCTATCTATCTATCTATCTATCTATCTATCTATCTATCTATCTATCTACGTATCTATCTACGTATCTATCTATCTATATATTTTTGGCCATGTAGTATATATAGTGTATGTAATCCAGTAAGGCCTAGATGATGGGGCGAATACATAAGCATTTAATTTACTTCTTAGTTTTTGTTGTAGGATTATTGGTAAATCCATTGTGCGAGGGAATAACGCTTTGTGGAATAACCTCTTTTCATTGGCCAAATACAAAGATGGACTGCTGAGAGGTCAGTGGTTATATTTTTAGGGCAACCCTTGCCCTTTTGTCTCCTGTTTGGGCAGTACTGGATTGCCTTCCCAGTTTATGGACTACACTGATAACCGCTGGGAAAAAACATGATAAGAATGTAGCCTACTTATCCCTGATGGTTAACAATAACTTATCCTGACATAATTGTAAACGTTATAAATTACCCTCTCCCCCTCTGTGAAAGGAATAAGTATATTTCATGATTTCATATGTCAAGAAATCAGAACCCACCAGCTTATGGGCTACACTGATAACCTCTGAAAAAAAACATCACAAGAATGTAACCTACTTATTACCAAGACACACAAGCAAACAAATGGTCATATAGACAGACAGAGAGACAGAGAAAGAGACAAACACTGACATAGATAGATGCGTGCACACCACCCACCGCTTCTGAGTATATTACTTGCTAATGTCCAGTCCCTAGTTAACTTCTTTGGGGTAGGGTAGTATTTTCACGTCCGGATGAAAAGCGTGCCCAGAGTAAACTGCCTGCTACTCAGCCATAAAAGCTAGAATATGCATATTATTAGTAKATTTTAGGTCAGGTGAACAAAAGGACTTGAGTTCTTGTATGTTGTTACAATTACACCTTGAGTCGTTAATCATGAAACATAAACCCCCTTCTTCTTACTAGAGAGATGTTTGTTCCTGTCGGCGCGATGCACTGAAAATCCCATTGGCTCTACAGACTCCGACAGCATGTCCCCAGCTAGCCATGTCTCTGTGAAACAGAGCATGTTACAATCCCGGATATCTCTTTGGAAAGCAACTCTTGCCCTAATTTTGTCGACTTTGTTAACCTCTCTAGGGTACGTGGGACGGTAGCTTCCCACCTCGTCAACAGCCAGTGAAACTGCAGGGCGCCAAATTGAAAACAACAGAAATCCCATAATTAAAATTCCTCAAACATACATGTATTTTACACCATTTTAAAGATATACTTGTTGTAAATCCAGCCACAGTGTCCGATTTCAAAAAGGCTTTACGACGAAAGCAAACCAAACGATTATGTTAGGTCAGAGCCAAGTCACAGAAAAACACAGCCATTTTTCCAGCCAAAGAGAGGAGTCACAAAAAGCAGAAATAGAGATAAAATTAATCACTAACCTTTGATGATCTTCATCAGATGACACTCATAGGACTTCATGTTACACAATACATGTATGTTTTGTTCGGTAAAGTTCATATTTATATCCAAAAATCTGAGTTTACATTGGCGTGTTATGTTCAGTAGTTCCAAAACATCCGGTGATTTTGCAGAGAGCCACATCAATTTACAGAAATATTCATAATAAACATTGATAAAAGATACAACTGTTATGCATGGAATTTTAGATCCACTTCTCCTTAATGCAACCGCTGTGTCAGATTTCAAAAAAACATTACGGAAAAAGCACACCATGCAATAATCTGAGTACGGCGCTGAGACGACAAATCAAGCCAAACAGATATCCGCCATGTTGGAGTCAACATTAGTCAGAAATAGCATTATAAATATTCACTTACCTTTGATGATCTTCATCAGAATGCACTCCCAGGAATCCCAGTTCCACAATAAATGTTTGTTTTGTTCGATAATGACCATAATTTATGTCCAAATAGCTCCTTGTTGTTCTCGCGTTCAGTACACAATCCAAACTAACGACATGCGCGCAGTGGAAAGTACGGACGAAAAGTCCAAAAAGTTATATTACAGTCCGCAGAAACATGTCAAACGAAGTATAGAATTAATCTTTAGGATGTTTTTAACATAAATCTTCAATAATGTTGAACCGGAGAATTCCTTTGTCTTAAGAAATGCGATGGAACGCAAGCTAACTCTCACGTGAACGCGCATGGTCAGCGCATGGTCAGCTCATGGCAGACCTTACTCAATCCCCTCTCATTCGGCTCCCTTCACAGTAGAAGCATCAAACAAGGTTCTAAAGACTGTTGCCATCTAGTGGAAGCCTTAGGAAGTGCCACATGACCAATATCCCACTGTATCTTCAATAGGGAATGAGTTGAAAAACGACCAACCTCAGATTTCCCACTTCCTGGTTGGATTTTTTTCTCAGGTTTCTGCCTGCCATATGAGTTCTGTTATACTCACAGACATCATTACAAACAGTTTTAGAAACTTCAGAGTGTTTTCTATCCAAATCTACTAATCATATGCATATATTTGCAACTGGGCCTGAGTAGCAGGCAGTTTACACTGGGCACCTTATTCATCGAAGCTACTCAATACTGGCCCCAGCCATAAGAAGTTAAACAACTTCTTTGCTCACTTTGAGGACAACACAGTGCCACTTACAGGGCCTGCTACCAAAGACTGTGGGCTCTGCTTCTCCGTGGCCGACGTGAGTAAAACATTTAAACGTGTTAACTCTCGCAAGGCTGCCGGCCCAGATGGCATCCCTAGCCGTGTCCTCAGAGCATGCGCATACCAGCTTTCTGGTGTGTTTACGGACATATTCAATCAAACCCTATCCCAGTCTGATGTCCCCACATGCTTTAAGATGGCCACCATTGTTCCTGTTCCCAAGAAAGCTAAGGTAACTGAACTAAATGACTATCGCACCATAGCACTCACTTCTGTCATCATGAAGTGCTTTGAGAGACTAGTCAAGGATCACATCACCTCCACCCTATCTTTTACCCTAGACCTACTTCAATTTGCTTACCGCCCCAATAAGTCCACAGACGATGCAATCGCCATCACACTGCACACTGCCCTATCCCATCTGGACAAGAGGAATACCTATGTAAGAATGCTGTTCATTGACTACAGCTCAGCATTCAACATCATAGTACCCTTCAAACTGATCATTAAGCTTGAGACCCTGGGTCTCGACCCCGCCCTGTGCAACTGGGTCCTGGACTTCCTGACGAGCCGCATCTAGGTGGTGAAGGTAGGGAAACAACATCTTCATTCCGCTGATCCTCAACACTGGGGACCCACAAGGGTGCGTTCTCAGCCCTCTCCCGTACTCCCTGTTCACCCACAACTGCGTGGCTGTCACGCCCTGACCTTAGTTCCTTTTTTATGTCTCTATTTTGGTTTGGTCAGGGCGTGAGTTTGGGTGTGCATTCTATGTTTTTTTTCTCTATGTTTTCTTTTCTATGTGTTTGGCCTGGTATGGTTCCCAATCAGAGGCAGCTGTCTATCGTTGTCTCTGATTGAGAACCATACTTAGGTAGCCTTTTCCCACCTGTAGTTTGTGGGTAGTTGTTTCCTGTTTTGTGTTGTTTCACCTTTCAGGACTGTTTCGATTTTCGTTTCTTACATTCACTTTGTTATTTTGTATTTTCGTGTTCAGTTATAATAAATTAACATGGACACTTACCACGCTGCGTTTTGGTCCAATCTTTCCTGTTCCTCAGATGAAGAAGATCGTTACAGTGGCCATGCACGCCTCCAACTCAATCATTAAGTTTGCAGACGACACTACAGTGGTAGGCTTGATTACCAACAACGACGAGACAGCCTACAGGGAGGAGGTGAGGGCTGTGTCAGGAAAATAACCTCTCACTCAATGTCAGCAAAACAAAAGAGATGATCGTGGACTTCAGGAAACAGCAAAGGGAGCACCCCCCTATCCACATCGACGGGACAGCAGTGGAGAAGGTGGAAAGTTTTAAGTTCCTCTGTGTACATATCCCTGACAAACTGAAATGGTCCACGCACACAGACAGTGTGGTGTAGCGCCTCTTCAACCTCAGGAGGCTGAAAAAATGTGGCTTGTCACCAAAAACCCTCACTAGCTTTTACAGGTGCACAATTGAGAGCATCTTGTCGGGCTGTATCACCGCCTGGTAAGGCAACTACACCGCTCACAACCGCAGGGCTCTCCAGAGGGTGGTACGGTCTGCACAACGCATCACCAGGGGCAAACTACCTGCCCTCCAGGAAACCTACAACACCCAATGTCACAGGAAGGCAAAAAAGATCATCAAGGACAATAATCACCTGAGCCACTACCTGTTCACCCGCTTCCATCCAGAAGGTGAGGTCAGTACAGGTGCATCAGAGCTGGGACAGATAGATTGAAAAACAGCTTTTATCTCAAGGCCATCCGATTGTTAAACAGCCACCACTAGCATAGAGGCGGCTGCATACCTACAGACTTGATATCATTGGCCACTTTAATAAATGGAACACTAGTCACTTTAATAACACCACTTTAAGAATGTTTACATATCTCACATTACTCATCTGATATGTATATACTGTATCCTTCACTATCTATTCTTCACTATCTATTGTACCTTAGCCGCTCTGTCACTGCTCATCCATATATTTTATACTTGTATATATATTCTCATCCCATTCCTTTACTAGATTGTGTGTATTAGGTTTTGTTGTGGAATTTGTTAGATATTAGGTTTTGTTGTGGAATTGTTAGATATTACCTGTTAGATACTGCTGCACTGACAGATCTAGAAGCATAATCATTTCGCTACACTCGCAATAACATCTGCTATTTAATTTGATAGATTTGTTATGCTTCATCCCTATGTAGCCTAGTGATCCTTTTCTGTTTAGGATCTACTGTAGAATTATAGAACACATCGGGCCAAATTAACTGTCCAGTGTAGATAGTTCTGAAAACAGCACAAACACATTAGGCCTTCAAACCCTACCACACAATCAGTTGTAATGATGGTATTGACGAAATTCTTTACACTATTTGAAACGGGTTTCAAAGTTTGTATGCTCAGTTTCCTGTTACATTTCAAGTGCCTATTTTTGTTCTGACCAAAAGGCGGCACTCAAGGGTGCATCTTGGAGTGTCTATCTCCAAAGCAGCATCACCTGTGAGCGTGGACTGCCTTGCCTTGCCTTGGACGGTGTATTATGACTTTTGGACAGGACACGCTACTTACTTTGGACGCCACATCACTGGGTAGGATTTACATTTAATAGACCTGACCCGATTTAAAACCACATTTAAAATAATAAGCTGATAGTCGAGCTATGTAGAACTGTTTTCCATGCTAGATAACGGGTCACTACAATATTTACCATTCTCATCATTGACGACGTCTAATGGCCAATGTCGTCATCCCACCTCCCACGAGCGCAGGCTCCGGTTGGATACCGGACCTGTCGATCACGGGCTCTCCCAAGTTCGGTTGCCCAGCAGCGTTTCTGATGCCCAATTGATGGACGAAGAGGAGTAGTCTCAAAAACCAGACCATAGGCAACAGCCGAAGCGTTTAACATTTGTGGGAGACTAGAAGAGGAGTATATAGATTACATGGGCAATGGAGAATAGCCTCTGCTTGTGCTTTACTAGGGTATAGCATTTCTTTAATATTATGTATTATTATTTATAATATTATAAATATCTCCATATTCTGCGACACCTTGCATTGAGCAAGGGTTCATTTCGACATGATGCGCCATGTAAGGGCAGAGGAGGACGATGTTATTACGGTGTAATAACGAAGAAGAACTCACGAGTGGAATAACACTGCTAGCCAGTGCATCGCAGCTAGCAACATTGTAGCGTTCATCATACTGCATCTCTCCTGAATTTGGATGTTATTGTTTAGCGAGAGCTTGCGTTTTCGTTTCGCCTGCACCGGGAACGCTGACAWGGGTCGGGACTTGGTCGGGAGCATTTCGGTCAAATGCAGCGACTGAGAGAGCAGCAGCACCGAAGATCGGGGCGCGTGAAGGTGCACATGGACCTCTGAGAGGAATCCCGTGGATCTCGAAACGAACCGGCACATTTAACGTTTCATGTTTAGTCTAGGCCTACTCCTCTCACCTGGCACCCAGCGCGCTAGTCTATTCTCAACGCAGGTATTTTGTTGTTAGCGTTTTATATTTCTCAACTGGGTCTTTAAATTAGCCAGAATAGGTTATGAGGATGATGCCAGCTGATATCGAATCACTTCTCTGGGGAATATAAGGAAAGCGGTCCAACTGATCCATTATCATTAGCCAAATTACTTCTCCAGATTACCGTTTCATCAGTGTTTAACGATTAGGAACGGAACGCTTGGAGTTTAGATAGGACAGTTGGTTATTGCGGAGTAAGGTGCATCAGGCCATTTCTACGGTGCCACATAATTTGCAAATAAACAGAGAGCACACGTGAGCAACCCTATAATGCTACATACGACGCGCGGGTGTTGATTTGGATAGATCAAACCCTCTAGTCTATTTGGAAATGCGCATGTCAGTGTACAATCTAGAACTGTGACTCGCTCTGTTTAGTGTTTACTATGTCATGTAAACTCACTGCACGCTGTCGTGGGAGCGAAAGTAGTAGGCTACTTATTTAGCCGCGAATTGGCAGCCTTTGGAATAGAAACACGTCTATTTTTAAAACGGTACGTTTTCTGATTCTTTCTGTGGAAGCCGCTCAGCTGTGCCCTCGAATTCGCCTTAATCTGGGGCATGATCCTCGTGTGAGAAATCGTTGAAATAATCAGCGTCGGGGTGTCAACGAGGCTAGAGCGAGTAGGAGATTTGGCTAGATTATCGCTGGACTGCTATTTTGTTCCCTCGGTCGAACACTGACCGAACCGCGGCTTCTGATCTGCCGCCTTTTCCCTGCCCAAACTGCCACCGCAGAGCGCCTGGAATGCGACTTGGGGACCCTTTCTTCGTTTTTTCAAGGAGTTTGTCTCCGAGGACAACGGTTCTCTTGCAGAGTAAGAACGCAAATAATAGCTCATTTGCAATTGATAAAGTTAGTCTATAGCAATGACTGAAGCGAGTCCGGAGCGCTATTTTACGGTCAAACCTGGCGCATCAGAGAATGTGTTTTTTCCTTTAGAACTCAACTAAATTCACTGTTGGCTATAGTGTCGGGCAATGGATACACCACGGATGGACTAGGGGACTACACCTCGATCTCATCCAAGGACTACCGGTGAGGTTAGACACGATTACTCCAGTAACCTACTACTTCAGAACGGACGGTTAGTTCGGTTAACGAGCATCAGGCATTCTCCCCATTCTGCAGCCGGTCAACGGATGATGTTTGAGCGAGGATGCTGCGCTTCCCCGTGAAGAAAATTCGGAAGCAGTTCAAACTCCTTCTGCTGCTTGTGCTGCTCACCTTTGCCGTGTGGTTCACCTACCTACACATCAATCAGGGCAAAGCTATCAAACTCCACTTCAACTACGGCAAAGGTACGACGCATTTAAAATTGCCTTTCGTGTGTGAAGTTGTGTTTTTGAGTGAGGTAGTGAGCGAAGTCATGTTTCATAGGGTTTGGCTTTCATGAACTTTGTCCAATGTGAATTGGAAATATGTATTTTTGATTTATAAACAATATGCAGTGCTGCTGGTGTTGTGGCTTCTGTGGATGTTTTTCTCTAATATCCTGGTTGCTCGGTTGTTTGTCACTTAGTGCCGAAGAAGTATCATTTCGCAGGAGTCGAAATAGTAGTGAAAACAACATCTCCTCATTAATGACTAACACACAGTCAAATCGCAAGAGTTAATTCAACTCTTATAGGGTCAAATGTAACATTATTTTGGGGTTTATATGGTCCCACCCCCATTTTGTGTTAAAACTACTCAGGTCACGGCATTGATATTTTGGGAGTTAAAACTACACTAGGCCTAAATGGAGAAAATATCAAACTGACAGAGTTGCTTAATTTAACACACTGATCTGCCATTTTATTATTTTCAGTGTTGCTTTTAATCAACTCCCTTGCCATTTTACACTTGTCTGTGTTCTGAATTAACAATCAACTCCAGCAGAGTTCACTTCTCTTTCAATTGACTTCCTTTGAGTTAATAGGGTGTAAAGTCTTATTTTCATATTTCTTCATGTTTTACATTATGGTGGTTTGCAATGTGATATCCAATGTCTATTAGATCCAACTCTGCAGGAAGACATGCAGCACTTTCATACAACCCACAACGTGCATTTAGAATGCCTGTAAGAGTAGGGAAGAAAATACAGTACATGGAGACCACCTACACCAGTGGCGGATTTAGGTACCGGCGACATGGGCAGATGCCCAGGGCGACATCTTGCCGGGGGCTGGCACGGGGCGCCCACACACAAAAAAAATCAGAATGGTGACATTTGCACGATCGGTTTTCTATGGCTTATTTGCACATCACGTCAATGATATAATAGGTTGGTTGACCTCAGGTCTCCCCACTGGAAGCCCAAGGTAGGGGGAGCAGGGGAATCTATCAAATAGCGCACCTCTAACTTTGTACAGTACTAATGCAATTAGTCAAATCAGTCACACTACGAAATGCCAAGGGAGCCCAGGGAGCCATACAAGCTAGAACCGCCACTGACCTACACCATGTAAACTGGAACAACTATCTCACTAATGGTTGCTATTAATCCAACCACTTACAGATTGGATTACTTTCTTATCTTTGTGTCGCATCAATGGACATGCGGAAACCCAGATATTGAAACAAACAATAAAAACATTCAACCTGCAGCATGCTGGGATATACCGGTTTTACAAGGAGGCCCCTCCCAACCTCACTGAATACAAAGTATTCTTGATGGAGTTAAAAGTACTCCGTCCCAATCAACTCCAGTTATCAACACTAACTCCAGGGAGCGTATCACTCTCTCGTATCACTCTCTTAAGATAACTCCCAGTAGAGTCAATTTAACCCGAACACTGTGATTTGAACTATCCTTGATTTACTGTGTACCTTTCCTCGCTCTCCAACCTCACCTATGGGCCCTGGTCAAAAGTAGTGCACTAAATAGGGGAATAGAGTGCCATTTGGGACGTAACATGGCTGTGTAGCGAGGCCAAGCCAAAGTGCAATGTGCTACAGCCAGGTCGAAAGAATGTAAATCAAAACGACATGTTGAACTGACATCTGTACCCAGTGGAAAACGGTGGGTTCTTAAAAGGCTTGTCACGGCTGTGTACATTGCTTTGGTGGCTTGACATGTTCCCCGTGAATGATGTAACGTGACACCTTGTGATTATTGAATCCTTGACATGTGTGTAACCCCCATATTGGTATAGGCTAAGTGCAGTGGAGACCCTTTTCCTTCTGATGTTCTCTGGCTGAGCGAGGGTTTTTCCCTGCGCTAGAGCCTACTGATGATGACAGGTGTGTGTGTGTGTGTGTGTGTGTGTGTGTTGTGTGGGTGTGTGTGTTGTGTGTGTGTGTGTGTGTGTGTGTGTGTGTGTGTGTGTGTGTGTGTGGTGTGTGTGTGTGTGTGTGTGTGTGTGTGTGTGTGTGTGTGTGTGGTGTGTGTGTGTGTGTCTGTATTGTCGCGTGTGTTTGAAAGGCCAGTGAGTGTTGTCCCAGCTTGTTGCTGCCTTACTGAAGGTGAGTGGGCTTTAGTTAAATGACAGGGGCTGGAGAGGCTTAAATTGTTCAAACAGATTGGCAGGTTTTGCATTCTTGCTATACTTACAGTGCCATATTCACAACACTTGACTTTTTTCAAATGGTTGTTGTGTTACAGCCTGAATTTAGATTTTGTGTCACTGGGTTGCACACAATACCCCATAATGTCAAAGTGGAATTATGTTTTTAGAAACTAACAAAATTATAATGTGAAATGTCTTGAGTCTAAGTGTTCAACCCCTTTGTTATGGCAAGCTTAAATAAGTCAGGACAAAAAAAAATTCTTAACAAGTCACATAATAAGTTGAATGGACTCACTCTGTGAGAAATAATAGTGTTTAACGTGGTTTTTGAATTACTACTTAATCTCTGTACAACACACATACAATTATCTTTAAGTTTCCTCAGTGGAGCAGTGAATTTTAAACACAGATACAACCACAAAGACCAGGGAAGTTTTCCAATGCCTCGCAACGAAAGGCACCTATTGGTAGATGGGTAAAAAAAGCAGACACTGAATATCCTTTTGAGCATGTTGTAGTTATCAATACGGCCAGTCACTACAAGGATATAGGCGTCCTTCCTAACTCAGTTGCCAGAGAGGAAGGAAACCGCTCAGGGATTTCACCATGACGCCAATGGTGACTTTAAAACAGCTAGAGTTTAATGGCTGTGATAGGAGAAAACTGAGGATCAGGGCCTAAAATGAACACCTGCCACCCACCAAATGCGGGTAGATTTTGGCAATGACGGTTAAGAATGTCTAACTCACCAGCCACGTTGGCGGGTGCTCACACACAGGGCTCTACAATGCAAGCATTTCTTACAAATAGTCAAACGTCAAGGATGAGCCATGTGCGAGTATTGATTTATAGCAAGATAAATGCTGCAGTAGATGTTTTCAAATGATTTCTACTGTTTTGCTTCATATCTGGTGATGCACAAAGAAATAGGACTGCTACTGTTATAGCTATCCCACCTCGCGCAGGAACACTGCCTGCCGGGTGGCTTTGTTCACTGTGAATGGCATTAAAGTTGGTCTAACTACTGAAGTGAGATATTACCCTCATGTTTTTTGGGATATTTACATTGTTTTGTTCACAAGTTAGGTTGTTTTTAAATGTTTGAATTCGTTTCCACTGCTAGCGAAGAGAGGAGATGTCGTCGCCCTCTACTAGTGAGATTCTCACAGGCACCTGTGAAGACTGGAATGGCCACGTTACCAATGTAACCTTAAAGGGGCAGCTGAACATTTGTCTCGTCTGTGATATTTTGGTTTAATGACTCAGGTCTAAAAATACATAAATAATACATTCCTTTTATTAGAAACGTTACTTAACACGCTCGTCCATTTTGATTTGTGTTTTTTGTGTAATTAATGCAGCAAAAAATATTTTGTCAGGTAAAAAAAATATGAGTGGCTGGTAGACAAAGTTAGTTTTAGGCCCTGCTGAGAATGGATCAACAACATTGTAGTTACTCCACAATAATAAACTAAATGACAGAGTGAAAAAAAGGAAGCCTGTACAGAATAAAAATATTCCAAAACATACACCCTCTTTGCAATAAGGCACTAAAGCAAAACTGCAAAAACAAATGCCAAAGAAATTCATGTCTTGAATACAAAAGCGTTATGTTTGAGGCAAATCCAACACAACACATTACTGAGTACCACTCTTCATATTTTCAAGCATGGTGGTGGCTGCGCCAGGTTATGGGTATGTGTGTCATTGTCAAGGACTAGGGAATAGAGTTAAGCACAGGCAAAATCCTAGAGGAAAACCTGGTTCAGTCTGCTTTCCTACAGACACTGGGAGGCCAAATATACACTGGAATTGCTTACCAAGACGACATTGAATGTTCCTGAGTGGCCTAGTTAAAATTTTGACATAAAACGACTTGAGAATCTATGGCAAGACTTGAAAATAGCTCTCTAGCAATGATCAACAACCAACTTGAAGAATTTTCAAAGAATAATGTGGAAATATTGTACAATCCAGGTGTGCCAAGCTCTTAGAGACTTACCCAGAAAGACTCACAGGTGTAATCACTGCCAAATGTGATTCTAACATGTATGGACTCAGGCGGGTGAACATTTTTTCTTCCAATTTGACATTACAGAGTATTTTGTATAGCAGGTTGACAAAAAAATGACAATTAAATATTAGTCCTACCTTGTAACACAACAAAATGTGGAAAAAGTCCGCAGTGCACAGTCCACGACACCAAGGTCTGCACCCTCTTCAGCCAGAGCCTCGACTAGCCATAGTTAAGGAGGCGTCTGCTTCAGTTGTGGAGCCACAGCCAGCTGCTGACACGGGGCCTGTTCTGGCTGCCGTTATTCTGGCTGGCTGCCGTTGTTCTGGCTGCCATCCTCTATGCCCTGTGAGGATCCCCTATTGGTCGAGGCAGATGCTCGTCTGCCCGAGGTTTGACTGTCTGCTACCCTGGAACCTTAAGCCACGTCTCTACCTCTGCCAGCTTCTGGCACAGACTCCTGCTCCCCCGGTAGGCTCCAAGTTTCCGGATATACCAGGCCCTTAGTCTCTGGCCCTAGTTGCAGGCTCACACTTCTGGCTTAGGCCCCTGGACTGCTGTCTTAGTACTAGGACCCCAGTCCACAGTCCCCTACACTAGCAGCCTCTAGGTATCCTACCCAGCTAGGCCCTACATTCATTTGCAGGTCTGCAGTGTCCTGCCCTTCTCAGATCACAGCCCCCTGCCTTAGTTGGTAGGCAGTTGCCTAGTCTGCCAGGTTTAGGGCCTCCTGCCCTACTAGGCCCTAAGTTAGCTGCCCCATTTGCGGGTCTGCAGTCTCCTGCCCTGCTCAGATCGCAGCCCCCTGCCTTAGTTGGTAGGCAGTTGCCTAACCCGCCAGACTTAGAGCCTCCTGCCCTGCTAGGCCACAAATTACCTGTGCTAGGCTCTCAGTCCTTAGCCCTCTTCGGCTCTCAGTCCTCAGTCTCCAGCTGTACTAGGTCTGCTGTCTCCAGCACTAGTCAGCCCTCTGTCCCTTGCCCAGGTGGGTAATCAGGCCTGGCTGTGCTCAGAGTTACCTTTCCTCTAGGAGTCCCAAAGCTCTATTGATCTCCTAGCACTCAATTGTTTTCCCTGTCAGGTCCAGAGTCAGTTTCCCTGTCAGGTCCAGAGTCAGTTTCCCTGTCAGGTCCAGAGTCAGTTTCCCTGTCAGGTCCAGAGTCANTTTCCCTGTCAGGTCCAGAGTCAGTTTCCCTGTCAGGTCCAGAGTCAGTTTCCCTGTCAGGTCCAGAGTCAGTTTCCCTCTCAGGCCCAGAGTCAGTATCCCTGTAAGTTCCAGAGTCAGTTTCCCTGCCAGGCACAGAGTCATTCTCTCTATCAGGTCCAGAATCGTTCTCACTGTCAGGCCCAATGTTACCAGCACCAGACTCCCAGCCTTCAAGCGTCCTAGGTGCGCTGTCCCCAGACCTAGTCGACCTTCAGTCTCCTGCTCTGCCAGGCTTTAGGTTCTGTGCCCCACTAGGTCTGTGATCTCTGCCCTCCGTTGGTCTACAGCCACCCCTCCTAGTGCTACACGCTAAACCTCCTGCACTAGTTCCAGGCCCTGGGTTTCCTGTCCTTTTCAGCCCTGGATCCCCAGTTTCAGCCGGTGCCCAGCCGCCTGTTCTAAACTCCAAGTTCCCTTCTCAGATAGGTTCTCAGTCTCCTGTAACACCTGGCCTGCAGTCTTCGGTCATAGTTTTAGGTTGTATGTTTTCTGCCCTGCTAGCTCCTCAGCCCACTGACCTGAGGGACCCACCGTTCCCTGACCCAGGGGGCCTGCTGTCTCCAGTTCTAGGGGGCCGCCCACCTCCCGCAATGGAAGACCCTCCAGCCCTTGCACCTGGGGAATCACCTGACCTCGTCTCTGGGGCCCAGTTGGCCCCTGCTTTTGAATCCCTGATGAGCCTCATCCAGGTGTCCCCACTTGCTCCAACATGGGAYCCATCGCTGTCAGTAGTGGTGAGAGAGTCACCAACCCCAGTAGAAGCCAGCGAGCTGTCAACAACAGTTGTGGCAGGCTTGCCATATTCCTCTGCAGTATGATCCTCTGCCACACTGTAGCGTTCTATGGCACAGCCCAGAACTGTCTCTCCCTCATGGGGCGGCCCCTAAGCCCCTTACATGCACTGGAGCCGGCATCCTACTGGCCCCCATGGTCCTCTAAGAGACACCCGCAACCAGCTACCCTTCTACGGCCAGATGCACACAAGGACTGGACCCCAGCTAGTCTGGTCCATTCACTGCTCTGCCCCTCTGTCCTGCCAGATAGGACTAGGCCCTTCCAGGACTAAGCCTGGAAGGATGTGTGGATTTCCAACAGAAAATCCAGGGGCAGCTGTAAAAAAAAGTCTGACCCTCTCAATCTGATTGGCCTTTAGGTCTGTCGATCACCTGCCTATTCCAACCAACCAGCTTGGAGACACTCCAGGGCCCTGACGGCTCACGTTAGTGAGTGTTTACATGCTGTCGCAAGAAGAAGGAAGTGCACTAACTAGCGTAGAGGACGGGGAAGGATCAAGGCAGAAGTGGATGCCAAGTCTGAATCGAGTAAAGTTGAAGATGATGAATGGAAAACTATAGTGTCCAAGAATAAAACAAAAAGGAAATTGCCAAAAAATTGTAATGGATGGTGAGTGTAGGTCAGATAAGGATTTGTTTCCTGTTGGGATTAGTTTTTTGAATAAGGACGTTCATCTGAGAAACCCATTTGAGGTATCAAAGAAGGCGAAGTATGTGTAGGGAAAAGTGGAATCAATCAGATTGACCAGGAGTGGGCTTGTTCTGGTTTATTGTGTTTCTGAAGAGCAAAAGAAGGAGGCTTTGGGAATCACAAGAATTCTGTCGATAACGGTAGATATTGAATACTTCAAGAGAATCCAAGATGTGGTTGGTGCCCGTCATCTGAACCGCATGGTGAATGGGGAAAAGGAAGAAAGTCAGCCAGTTCTTTTSTTTTCTGATAAAGAGCACATCCCTACGCATGTAAAGTTAGGTTATGTAAAGTATGCAGTAAGTGCATTTGTCCACAAGCCACTACAATGCAAGAACTTTAGCCATGTTGCAAATGTTCGCAGACAGAAGGAGTGTATTGAAGATCGAATTGAAGAATGTCTGTGTTGCAACTGTGGTGGGGATCATAATTGAGAAAGCAAGTGATGCTAGTGTTGATGATATGCTAGTGGATACACGCCAGCCATTAGTAAATATTGGTCAACCAAGAAAACCAGACACGCTTTGTGTGAAAAAGGTGGATTTTCTGGTGTTTATTGCAACGGTTATTAAGTGTCCAAAAATCGCATTGTGATCTTAACAGAAGCAGCGTGAATTGTGTTACTGTTTTTTTGGTAGTTAGTATGAATTTGTTCATCCACAACATATTTCGTTTTTTGGGGATATTTTACTACCCGCTACACTAAGTGGCGGAAATACACTTTGAGTGTAGTCTGCCAATAAACCTCAAAGAAGAAGAAGAAGACAGACCGTTCACATGCCGTTTTCCAATGTGTGTGTCCATTACAATAAGTCATTGTTGGAAATGCTACTCGGATAAGTTTGAGTGAAGGTTACCTTACCGTGTAATGCAACTGTGTAGATAAGTTTGTAAGTAAGACGTTTCAAGTGTTGTTTGCTAGCTCTGAGCTGATTCTAGAATTGTCTGTTAGTGCGTACTCTTCGTTATTCCTTAGTCCAAGGACCTTTACATGTTCTGTTCAAAGGGCGAATTGGCTATGGAAGACAAAACAGCCAAATACTCCATCTAAATGTGAATTGTTTTTCAATTGCGGTACAGTTCTAGAAACATAAATCCCTCTACTTTCATATCACATCAAAATAATTTTACAAATTCAAAATACACACTTCCTGTAAACTGTTTTAACCGGTTTTAACACAGTTGCAGCCGACAGTATTTTTCAGTGACAATCTGTCTTCCGTTTACACACAGGTGTTTGGAGACGCAGATAGCTAATTAGCACGTAAACAAGTGCTGTAACATGGAAATATGGCTGTGTGTGAACCCTAACCCTCTAAAGGTATGTATCAATTTAACCTTTCGTTTTTCTTTGTGATTTCTCACTGATAGAAAGACAAGGTCCTTTTGCTTCCAAAACCGTACCGCAAACGATGTGTTCGAATGCTCTGACCGAACATTGCTGCTTTTAACAAAACTCCCCCGACAGAAGACGCCTTTGTCCACTGACTCTTATGCGTAATGTAATGGAACTGAAGGTCAATATCAAGGATCAGTGTACTCTGTACATGCGATCTCATCTAGTTCATAATTGTTATGTATTGCTACAGCCGTGTTTTAAGTGCAACTAGCCTACTCACTACTATTTTATCAGCAATGTTTATATTGATTGCCTGCTACCGCTGCAAGGTATAGCCTTAGATACTGCTGTATTAGGGGGCACTATTGCCTCTCTCATGCTCTCGCACATGCGCAGTAGCTAATTGCCTCAGACAAGATCTATAGCCAGGCCAGAGAGGGCCTTAAATCTTAATAGCCCTAGGATCAGTTCTCTCTCCCTCTCGGGCAGTATGTTTACATTTACATCAATATTCCTGTATTACCATTGCATTCATTCATATGTTCATATCATGCCACATTGCTCATCGGCTTCTGGTTATGTTGCATATGTATTTATATATTTAGTATCTTGGAAATTGATCTTCACGATTGCATTGTTTCTCCCTTTTTTGAACCACACAAGTGTACACAACAGCTGTAGGCGGTGGTGACAAAGCGTGCAGTAATGGGCCTCCACATCACGTTCTAACTGGACAGCACTATGGTGGGTAGAACCAAAACCAATCAGCATTAAGTATATAGCGGGTGTGGGCATATCCGGCCAACCGCTCAGACAACCGTTTTTTTATGGTCCTAGTTCTCGCCGGATTTAGTAACCAACAATTTTTTTCAATGACTCATCAGGCTATATTTTAACAAACGTAACGCAATGGTACGTCTAAGCGCTGGTGGTAGTGCTATAGGTCTGGGGTGTGTCAGAAATATTTTCACAGCTGTTATTTTCACAGCCGCAATAGCTGGCGGTAGTGCGAAAGGGATAGGTTTTGATGAATGAACAAGTTGTAGGTGTGACGAGGGCTTGGCCACTCACTGGCCAATCAAGGTGTTCCATGGCTTAATACTGCATGCGTTTTTCTTCAGTTCTGCAGGTTATTGATGGTCTTTGCATTTTCATCAACTCCAATTCAGCTGGGGGCATGGAATATTCTCATCCTAGTGCATTGTGGATTGATACTACAGTTTATTAAATAGCACAGGCTACAGTAACGAGAAATAGCAACAGTAAAACAAAACAAAAAAACATCCAGTGTTGGCTCAATATTTTTGGAGTGTTGACAGTCAACATCGTTGTGATTGGCTTCAATGAGTATAGGCCTTTATTTGCATCACAAATACTAGGCTCCCGTAAATTGCATTGTATTTGTGAGGCACGTTCGCAATAAGCAAGATATAGGCTAGGCCTACCGTTTTTATGGTGTTATCGGACTGAGAAATGTGAATAGCCTATGTTTGGATGAGCGCATCTTTGGTAGGCAGACAAGAGGAGCTCGTTGGAAATGGGGATGGATACAAGCCGAATGGAGTATGCACTGCAGGTAGGCCTATGTGAATAGTGAATAATCCATAAGCATGTTGGCAAAAGCCTCACGAGTAGACCATTTAGAAACCTTTTATGGATAGGCTCCTTGGCTAATGCACTGCCAGGATTAGAAAGAAACCAGACGCATTGCTGTTGAACCAGCTTTCATTATAGTAGGGTAAGGGTAGCCTACTATGAGGGCTTGTTTTTTTATCAAATGAAACAGAAAACAATAAATTGTTACAGGAAAATAACTTAAATGTTTTCAAATATAACCAGGAAAAAAAGAAACGTCCCTTTTTCAGGACCCTGTCTTTCAAAGATAATTCGTCGAAATCCAAATAACTTCACAGATCTTCATTGTAAAGGGTTTAAACACTGTTTCCCATGCTTGTTGAATGAACCATAAACAATTAATGAACATGCACCTGTGGAACGGTCGTTAAGACACTAATAGCTTACAGACGGTAGGCAATTAAGGTTACAGTTATGAAAACTTAGGACACTAAAGAGGCCTTTCTACTGACTGAAAAAAACACAAAAAGAAAGATGCCCAGGGCCCCTGGTCATCTGTGTGAACGTGCCTTAGGCATGCTGCAAGGAGGTATGAGTACTGCAGATGTGGCCAGGGCAATAAATTGCAATGTCCGTCCTGTGAGACGCCTAAGACAGCGCTACAGGGAGACAGGACAGACAGCTGGTCGTTCTCGCAGTGGCAGACCACTCGTAACAACACCTGCACAGGATCGGTGCATCCGAACATCCCACCTGCGGGACAAGTACAGGATGGCAACAACAACTGCCCGAGTTACACCAGGAACGCACAATCCCTCCATCAGTGCTCAGACTGTCCGCAATAGGATGAAAGAGGCTGGACTGAGGGCTTGTAGGCAACAACGTCGCCTATGGGCACAAACTCACCGTTGCTGGACCAGACAGGACTGGCAAAAAGTGCTCTTCACTGACGAGTCGCGGTTTTGTCTCACCAGGGGTGATGGTCGGATTCACGATTATCGTCGAAGGAATGAGCGTTACACCGAGGCCTGTACTCTGGAGCGGGATCGATTTGGAGGTGGAGGGTCCGTCATGGTCTGGGGCGGTGTGTCACAGCATCATCGGACTGAGCTTGTTGTCATTGCAGGCAATCTCAACGCTGTGTGTTACAGGGAAGACATCCTCCTCCCTCATGTGGTACCCTTCCTGCAGGCTCATCCTGACATGACCCTCCAGCATGACAATGCCACCAGCCATACTGCTCGTTCTGTGCGTGATTTCCTGCAAGACAGGAATGTCAGTGTTCTGCCATGGCCAGTGAAGAGCCCGGATCTAAATCCCATTGAGCACACCTGGGACCTGTTGGATCGTAGTGTGAGGGCTAGGGCCGTTTCCCCCCAGAAATGTCCAGGAACTTGCAGGTGCCTTGGTGGAAGAGTGGGGTAACATCTCACAGCAAGAACTGGCAAATCTGGTACAGTCCATGAGGAGGAGATGCACTGCAGTAAAAATAATAACAGGAGCTGGCTAAAATAATGTAATAGCCTACATTGATAAAAAGGTAGATAAAACGTTTACTGTTTTCTTGCTCCTAAGCTTGATCTTTTAATGGACCTTTGGTGATTTTAAGATTTATTTCAAAGTGGTCTCACGAGCCAAACCCTTTATCAATAGACTTGATTACTTCGCGAATGCATTGGGTGTGACAAAAAAAACTGTCTTCATTGAGAGGATGGGAGGCTATGCTTGGTCTTTAATCAAATTAAACAAAATGGGGGGTAAAAACATTCGTTTATGTTTCTATATACGAGGTTTACCGGCACAAAAAGCACATATTTCTTGTGCCATGTGCATGTGGCTACTGTGCATCACAGCTGGATAGGCTGCGCTTCAGCTGTAAAAAGCATGTAAAATAGTGTGTGCTATAGCTTCAAAAACTAAAACAAATGTGACAACATAAGGTTGTTTGTTTGCAACAAGTTTGCCTGATGTTTTGTTTCCCTGCCATACTATCGATAGTGTTGTGACAACCCTCGTATAATGGATAAGTCACCGCTATTCACCATTAATTGCAATGCGATCTTATCATTTCTAAGAGCTACAGTATATGTGAGTAGTTCCTTCTTTCGCCTGTACCATGATCATACGGAGAGGGTACACTGCACACACTGATGTCATCTCCTAGCATGTTTTGCACAGATCAGTCCCTGTGTGCTGCTGTGTATGGTTTACAACTCGCATACTGTACATATTATGGCATTCGAAAAGTGTTCAGACCCCTTGACTTTTCCCACATTTTATTATGTTACAGCCGTATTCTAAAATTGATTAAATATATACGAATCCTCATCAATCTACACACAATACCCCATAATGACAATGCAGAAATAGGTTTTTAGAAATGTTTACAAATGTATTAAAAATAAAAACAGATACCTTATTCACATATGTTTTCATATCCTTTGTTATGGGACTCGAAATTGAGCTCATGTGCATCCTGTTTCCATTGATCATCCTTGAGATGTTTCTACAACTTGATTGAAGTCGACCTGTGGTAAATTCAATTGACTGGACATGATTTGCAAAGGCACGTGTCTATATAAGGTCCCACAGTTGACAGTGCATGTCAGAGCAAAAACCAAGCCATGATGTCAAAGGAATTGTCCATAGAGCTCTGAGACAGGATTGTGTCGAGGCACACATCTGGGGAAGGGTACCAACAAATTTGAATGCCAAGTGTCACGTCTGGAGGAAATGTTGCTCCATCCCTATGGTGAAGCATGGTGATAGCAGCATCATGCTGTGGGGATGTTTTTCAGCGGCAGGGACTGGGAGACTAGTCAGGATCGAGGGAAAGATGAACGGAGCTACTGTGAGTACAGAGAGATCCTTGATGAAAACTTACTCCGGAGCGCTCAGGACCTCAGACTGGGGCGAAGTTTCACCTTCCAACAGGACAACGATCCCAAGCACACAGCCAAGACAACGCAGGAGTGGCTTCGGGACAAGTCTCGGAACGTCCTTGAGATGCCCAGCCAGAGCCCGGTCTTGAACCCAATCGAACATCTCTTGAGAGACCTGAAAATAGCTGTGCAACAACGCGCCCCATCCAACCTGACAGAGATTGAGAGGATCTGCAGAGAAGAATGGGAGAACAGCCCCAAATACAGGTGTCCCAAGCTTGTATCATCATACCCAAGAAGACTTGAATATTTATGTAAATGTGATATTTAAGTATTTTATTTTTAATACATTTGAAAAAATGTCTAAAAACCTGTTTTTGCTTTGTCATAATGGTGTATTGTGTGTAGATTGATTAGATTATATATTTTTAAAATACATTTTAGAATAAGGCTGTAACGTAACAAAAATTTGAATGCACTTTGCATGTGTTTGCATGCAGGCAGGGAGACACACAGGGAGGCAAGCACACACGCAAGCACACATGCAGGCACACGTGCACGCACGCTCGCAAGCAAGCAAGCACGCAGGCAGACACACACACACGTGCACAGATTCCTGCTTTAAAAGCACTCACTCATGTACTGTGATGGTAGCTTAGGCAGTTATAGGACTGATTGATGGTGGTTTTGTATCAGCCTCTGGTTGCTCGAGAACAACTGAACTCCGAACAACTTGTGTGTGTGGTTGTATTGTGAATAAAATCATATGATACGGACTGGACAAATGAGGTGAAACATGATTTACGTATTTTTTTTCGGGGGGTGCAAAGTCACAGGTTTGGTTAAAGTTCGTGGAGTCGGTGGATTTTGGAAAATAGTTTATTTAATCTGAATTTGAATGAGGAAGAGTGTTTTGGTCGGCAGGCAGTGGTGCATTTTAGATGAGGGACATGTCAGCCAACAGCACAACAGACACCCTGTTCCCCATCAACAGGTCCATTGAGGGGCTGGATGGGGGAGGATGGGGGAGGATGGAGCTGGGCAGGCTGAGAGAGATGTCTGGGGAATAGAGAGCTCTTTTGATTGACCACAATCGCACACACATGCGTGCCTACACAGACGGGAATATGCACACCACACACACACACACACACACTTGCACAATTGTGTAGTGGTTTTTCCTGTGTTGTACACATTCTCACCACTCGACCAGCTTGACATCACACCTCTGGGGGACAGGAAGGCAGTAGCAGGAAGTTGCAGAAGTCCGGACAGATTGGTTGCTGGTTTGCCCAGGGAGATGACATATGGAAGAGGGCGTAGTGTTATAGAATGCCCGAACATTCCTTAGCTGAACCAGACCTCCTGATTGGAGGAAAAGCATTCTGAATCTGAATTCTAGAACTAGTAGAGAACATGTTCATTTTCGTCATGAGACAAAGCAGGCTCATGTTCAAAAGGGCACACCGTGGAAAACCGTTTTGTAATAAAAAACTAAAATACATATACAGCATAGTGTCATGAAAACAGTTTTTGGCATTGAAACACAATGGTGGTGCAGGTGAAAACTGAAGCAGATATGACTTGCTTAGTCCATGTAATGTGTATACACACACACACACACACACACACACACACACACACACACACACACACACACACACACACAGATATCTAATGAGTTGTATCTGCATTGTTGTCCTCTTGCCTCGTCAATACCCACAGGCCTCTGCTGTCATGGCAACCATGCACTCCGATGTCACCTCTCTAAATTTAGCCGCGGCGGTTGTCACGGTCGTACACACCATGGAAATTCTCTTGCTAACACACACACATGTTGACACACGTACACAAACACTAGTGCACGCACTAACACACCCTTACACGCAGGCACGCTAACACACACAGACGTTAACGCGCTGCATTATTCATTATTTCTGTTGCTGTTATTGTGCATCTGCTTTAGCAACAATTGTCTTTAGACTCCGAACTGCTAAACTCACTCTCCAAACCAATGTCAATGTTTCCATGTGGCACTAGTAGGAGGTTTCTTATACTTATGTGTTACCAGAAACCATGGTGCTACAATAGATGAGCCATTTCAAACTCATGTACTTTAATTTGAAAATCTGAAAGATGTTCAAGGCAGGCCAAGTTAAATGATACTACTCTGAAGGGAGCAGTTTGTGATTTGTAAGTGTGTTAGCCAATGCCGAACGCAAGTCACAAGTGAACCCAGTTGGTCGGTTTAGTTGAACAGATTGCAGATCTTTTAGAAAAGCAGCGAGATTCCAACCATACATGAACAGGTGCTACAACCCTGCCTGGAAAACGCCCTCCATTCACCTTTTTATGGTAACAAAAACGCCCTCATTTGCTGCATGATTTAGAAATGTTGGAACTTGGCCATGTCAGTTTCTAAAAGAAAGCAGAATGGCACATTTGATAGTATTTCTTTGGAGGTGTGGGCAGAATGTTTTAATCTTTTGCAATGACTTTTTTCAAACAAAAAATGCATAGCGAATGCCGAACACTATATCGACTGTAGGATACTGAAAAAAACGAAATTACAGTAGGCTACATACAGTAGTAGGCTAATTCAAAGTTAAAAATCAACTGTCTGCATGTTCACCTGTAGGCGATGTTATAAACTGTGCTACCTATGGGATTACATACAGCAAAAACTTGAAATACCTAGCCTATCTATTTACTAGGCTACTATGTCCAACAAAATGAGATATGCACACTAACGGAAAATGACTGCGTTCTTTTTATGTGTTTTTTTGTTTTGATGTTTTAATAAGCTTTTCATCATATCTCGCATTTGCACAAATACTTACTTGCCAGCTTCCAATACAATATTTCAACCACTAGCAGATGTGCATATGAATGGTCTAAAGGTTGCTGGGAGGTGAGCACATTCTCACATTAAGTTAGAACTGGCACACAAACAGTTTGGGATATATTTTGTATGTACTCACAGTTAAAAATGAGGCCCACCCAGGAAACTTGCATCGTGCAAAATCTTTTTTCGGCCACACACAGGGGAACAACTTGTGAACGGTAGGTAGGTTCATTTTAGAATTCATAGGGACCACAATGTTGCTCATCTGAAGAATATACCATTTTGCACAGGAAACCAAATTCTGTTAAATTGGCATGTTGATGTTTATTGTCATGAATCTCGCCTTACGTAGAGAACTTATATTACACTGAGTAAAAATATAAACGCAACATGCAACATTTTCAAAGATTTTACTGAGTTACAGTTCATATAAGGAAGCCAGTCAATTGAAATAAATAAATGTAGGCCTTAATCTATGGATTTCACATCACTGGGAATACAGATATGCATCTGTTGGTCACAGATACCTTTAAAGGTAGGGGTGTGGATCAGAAAACCGTTCAGTATCTGGTGTGACCACCATTTGCCTAATGCAGATTCACACATGTCCTTCACATAGATTAGATCAGGCTGTTGATTGTGGCCTGTGGAATGTTGTCCCACTCCTCTTCAATGGTTGTGCGACGTTGCTGGATATTGGTGGGAACTGGAACATGCTGTTGTACATGTCGATCCAGAGCATCCCAAACATGCTCAATGGGTGACATATCTGGTGTGTATGCAGGCCGTGGAAGAACTGGGACATTTTCAGCTTCCAGGAATTGTGTACAGATCCTTGTGACATGGGGTCGTGCATTATCATGCTGAAACATGAGGCGATGGCGGCGGATGAATGGCACGACAATGGGCCTCAGGATCTCGTCACGGTATCTCTGTGCATTCAAATTGCCATCGATAAAATGCAATTGTGTTTGTTGTTTGTAGCTTATGAGTGCCCATACCATAACCCCACCGCCACCATGGGGCACTCTGTTCATAACATTGACATCAGCAAACCGCTCACCCACACAACGCTATACACGCTGTCTGCCATGTGCCCGGTACAGTTCAAACCGGGATTCGCCCAATGAAGTTGGTTAAGATGCCGAACTGCAGTCAGGTCAAGACATGGTTGAGGACGATGACCTTCCCTGAGACGGTTTCTGACAGTTTCTGCAGAAATTCTTCGGTTGTGCAAACTCATAGTTTCATCAGCGGGTGGCTGGTCTCAGATGATTCCGTGGTTACAGATGGTCTGCTGTTGTGAGACCYGTTGGACGTACTGCCATATTCTCTAAAACGATATTGGATGTGGATAATGGTAGATACATTACGATTCAATTCTCTGGTAACAGCTCTGGTGGACATTCCTGCAGTCAGCATGCCAATTGCACACTCCCTCAAAACTTGAGACATCTGTGGCATTGTGATGTGACAAAACTGCACTATTTAGAGTGGCCTTGTATTGTCCCCAGCACAAAGTGCACCTGTCTAATGATCATGTTGTTTAATAGCTTCTTGATATGCCACACCTGTCAGGTGGATGGATTATCTTGGCAAAGGAGAAATGCTCACTAACAAGGATGTAAACAAGCCCAATTTTTGGGATCTTTTATTTTAGCTTGTGAAACATGGGACCAACATTTTACATGTTGTGTTTATATTTTTGTTCAGTGTAAAATCTCATGTGTGTCTATCACGTTGTAGTGGGCCTACAATAGAACCTTCAAATGCGAATTGTCATTAAATCTGGAGAGAAACATAATCGGGATGTATTCCAATCTGCCTTCTTAGGCTTTAAGGAACTAGAAATGTGTATGCTGAGAATGTTGTGGTAATGTTTAAGTAAAACTTAAATGTAACATTTTATAAATATTCTTGAAATGTTCTGAGGACCTCCAAGGCAAGGTAAAATGTATATTGTGTGGAGGGCGCTGGTGAGCAGCAACATGTGAAGACGTGTTTTCTCGGTGCTCAGATCCAGGGCGAACAATTTACTATTACTTTTTGTAACATTTAATTTGGAATAGAACCGAATATACTAATCTGGCTTTTGTTTCTGAAATTTTTGGCCTTTGGGCCACAAAGGAGCAGGCCTCTGGTGAAGCCTCGGGGTCATCTGACACGGACTCTGATCCCCCCCAACGTAGCCATGCTAATGGCGGCTATCATTAAATCTGAATAGACAATGCTGGCTAAGGTGGAGTCACTATCCTGTGACCTATCCGCACAAATAGCTATTCTCGCCACCGAGGTCAACATAAAGATCGACTCCGTTAACAAATACTTGGCGAGACATGACACCCGTCTGAATAGCGTGGAATATGGCGCAAATATTTACACCGACAACGTGGTAACACTGGAAGAGCAAGTCACCCGGCTATAGTCATATTGTATGTCATCAAACTCACTTCCAAGGTTGAGGAACTCGAGAACAGACAGCGCCGGGGGAACGGTCGCATTTTCGGCGTGAGAAAGGGACTCGAGACCGTAGGCGGAATGTGGTCTACCCTGTCCATAGCTAAACTGCTACAGGAAATTCTAGGCCTCGATTACGCCCCCACCCTTGACCGTGTGCACAGAAGCATACAGTCCGCACCGGAGAATGGGTATCCGCCCAGACCCATAGTAGATAAARTCCACTACCTTCAGGTGAAGGATGTCTTCCGTAAGGCTGCGCGAGCGGCTCCCATCACTTACGACGGCCAGAATATTCGCATTTACCCAGACCATGCCGTGGCAGTCATGAAGAAGAGGTCAGCCTTCAACGAGGTGAGGGGGGCTCCTACACCGCTGTCTGGACACCAAGTTTGGCATTCTTTACCCAGCAGTACCGAAYATCACTACTCCCTCTGGCGAGCAGAAGACATTCTTAGAACCAACCAAGGCCAAAGAATACATTGTAGCGCACCTACATCCACAGGAAGACAGGCGACATACTACTAACTAGCCATTGTGGGCTCATACTGTGACCCTGCATTAGCCGTGCTAACGCGGCCAAGGACCAACTAGTGAATTCATATTTTGATTAGAAAAGTGCCCCCACCCTGCTGCCAAAAAATATTACAATTATTCATCAAGTAACTTAACGTTATGAACATTGATGGTATGTATAGGGAGACATGTTATCACAAGGACAATATAGTTTGACTAGTATTTTATTTACAGTACATGGCGCAATTAGCTTTTACCAACTACAGTTGAAGTCGGAAGTTCACATACACCTTAGCCAAATAATTAAACTTAGTCTTTCACAATTCCTGACATTTAATCCTAGTAAATGTTTCCTGTTTTAGGTCAGTTAGGATCACCACTTTATTTTAAGAATGTGAAATGTCAGAATAATAGTAGAGAGAATGATTTATTTCAGCTTTTATTTCTTTCATCACATTCCTAATGGGTCAGAAGTTTACATACACTCAATTAGTAATTGGTAGCATTGCCTTTAAATTGTTTAACTTGGGTCAAACATTTCGGGTAGCCTTCCACAAGCTTCCCACAATAAGTGGGTGAATTTTGGCCCATTCCTCCTTATAGAGCTGGTGTAACTGAGTCAGGTTTGTAGGCCTCCTTGCTCGCACACGCTTTTTCAATTCTGCCCACAAATTTTCTATAGGATTGAGGTCAGGGCTTTGTGATGACCACTCCAATACCTTGACTTTGTTGTCCTTAAGCCATTTTGCCACAACTTTAGAAGTATGCTTGGGGTCATTGTCCATTTGGAAGACCCATTTGCGACCAAGCTTTAACTTCCTGACTGATGTCTTGAGATGTTGCTTCAATATACTGTATCCACATAATTTTCCTGCCTCATGATACCATCTATTTTGTGAAGTGCACCAGCCCCTCCTGCAGCAAAGCACCCCCACAACATGATGCTGCTACCCCCGTGCTTCACGGTTGGGATGGTGTTCTTCGGCTTGTAAGTCTAACCCTTTTTCCTCCAAACATAACAATGGTCATTATGGCCAAACAGTTCTATTTTTGTTTCATCAGACCAGAGGACATTTCTACAAAAAGTGCACTCTTTGTCCCATGTGCAGTTGCAAACCGTAGTCTGGCTTTTTTATGGTGGTTTTGTGGCTTCTTCCTTGCTGAGCGGCCTTTCAGGTTATGTCAATATAGGACTCGTTTTACTGTGGATATCGATACTTTTGTACCTGTTTCCTCCAGCATCTTCACAAGGTCCTTTGCTGTTGTTCTGGGATTGATTTGCACTTTTCGCACCAAAGTATGTTAATCTCTAGGAGACAGAACGTGTCTTCTTCCAGAGCAGTATGACGGCTGTGTGGTCCCATGGTGTTTATACTTGCTTACTATTGCTTGTACAGTTGAACGTGGTACCTTCAGGTGTTTGGAAATTGATCCCAAGGATGAACCAGACTTGTGGAGGTTTACAATTTTTTTTCTGAGGTCTTGGCTGATTTCTTTTGATTTTCCCATGATGTCAAGCAAAGAGGCACTGAGTTTGAAGGTAGGCCTTGAAATACATCCACAGGTACAGAAGCTTCTAACGCCATGACATCATTTTTGGGAATTTTCCAAGCTGTTTAAAGGCACAGTCAACTTAGTGTATGTAAACTTCTGACCCACTGGAATTGTGGTACAGTGAATTATAAGTGAAATAATCTGTCTGTAAACAATTGAGGTAAAAATGTATTGTGTCATGCACTAAGTAATGTCCTAACTGACTTGCCAAAACTATAGTTCGTTAACAAGAAATTTGTGGAGGGGTTGAATAAAGAGTTTTAATGACTCCAACCTAAGTGTATGTAAACTTCTGACTTCAACTTTAGCTGCGGCTGTACAGCCACGGTGCTAGGTGGCGCGGTAATAATTAGCCTAGTCGCTACCTAATGCTAGCCACTGAGCTCTCTTTCCATGCCTTAATAATATACCCTACTAACATACTGTGAGCATGTTTAATTCATACAAGTTTATACTCCCAAAGGACGTGTATTATTCTTTACTATTTGACTGGTTGGTCCGCCCTGGTGGTTGGTGGTGGACGGCACGGGTTTGCATGTTGTATAGCTGAGCGAACACTGCAGCTCTGCAGGACGGGTATTAATTACCAAGCGATTGTCCATCAATTTCCGGTGTTCTGGCTTGTTATAGGATGTTCAACAGAGAGTTACATTAATACAAATTTTGAATTTTACTGGGTTTGTTTTCCTATTTACTTATTTAATTAAATGTTTTTGGAGTATCTGTGGTTATGTATGTATATATGTGTATGTGTATATATATATATATATATATATATATATATGTATATGTGTATGTTTATATATATATATTATCAAGTTGATGGCACAGTCATATAGCCCAGCACCTACATAAAGCTGAGTGACTCACTCATCCATGGCTTTGGATCAGAATAAATAAGTACCAACATTCTTTATGATCGTCTTTAATAAATACATGTTTTGGTTATCCTGTCCTGAATACCATGTACAGTATTATAATAGCCCATTATGGATATTAGCAGGACAATATACCTTTACCAACACCTCTCTGTATTTTGATACTTTGTGGATCGGGGCTCCCGCAGTGCAAAATGAGTTGCTACAGATGCAGGTTCAATACCCGTGCCAGCTGCCACCGGGAGACCCATGAGGTGGCCTTTGGTTTTCATTTAGAATCCTCCAATCCTACCTGCCAGGGAAGCAGGTAGCCTGGTGGTTAGAGTGTTGGGCCAGTAACTGGAAGGTTGCTGGATCGAATCCCCGATCTGACAGGTAGAAATCTTCATTCTGCCCCTGAACAAGGCAGTTAACCCACTGTTCCCCGGTAGGCCATCATTGTAAATAAGATTTTTTTCATGACTGACTTGCCTAGTTAAATAAAAGTTATATTAAAAAATATATATAATAATAAATATGTACTTTTTTTTATTTTACAAGGCAAGTCAGTTATGAACAAATTCATATTTTCAATGACGGCCTAGGAACAGTGGGTTAACTGCCTTGTTCAGGGGCAGAACGACAGATTTTTACCTTGTCAGCTTGGGGATTCAATCTTGCAACCTTCCGGGTACTAGTCCAACGCTCTAACCAATAGGCTACCTGCCGCCCCAATTATTGGCAGATATACTGTAGGGCCTACAGTGTAGGCCTACCGTAGGTGAACTGAGTCCCACTAGTGTTGAGTAATGTGCTGTTGAAAGTGGTGTAGGTCTTATTTATTTAAAGAGCATATTGAAGTTAGAAGCAATAGGATTTGAAGCAATAGCCTACAACTATATTAGCACCATTTCACGCTGCTCTGAGACAAGCATAGAACTTGATAAATCAATGAGATTTTTTATTTTCATTGAGTCTCCTTTTGGGTATAGGTTAGTCTACAATTATGGTGTAGAAATGTTGTGCTCTAAGTGTAACCTTTATTTAACTAGGCAAGTCAGTTTTAAGAACATATTCTTATTTACAAGAACAGCCTTCTCCTTCCTCCCCATCTGAGAATTGATCCCCAGTCACCCGCATGCCCGCACGACACAGGGATTCTTTAGCTAAATAGCCCAGTACTGTAGCCTACTCCCGACCATCATGTTGTACAGCGCCATATTTTCCGTTCCATCCTAACGGAAACCCAGAGAGTTTCAAATTTTTCTTGGAATAGAAACACCATATTAAGCAACATTTCTTAAAATCAGTCCCATATACTATGTTCTTACAAACAAAGGTTTCTCTAGTACAGCCGCCTCTGGTGGTCAAACTAGCACTAACTAGCTTTAATGGTTACGATGGCTGACACTTAAATAACGTGCCATAGAATTCTGCGGCACCACGCAAGCTGTGCTGCAGTACGCTGCAACTTTTAAAGGACGAACTACTGTATCTCTTGGACATGCTACAAGATTTTGGGACATACCCTGGTTATAAGTTAAACCTAACAAAAAGTGTGCTTCTCCCCATTAATCAGTTAGCAGAAGGAACTGGGTATGCCAATTTCCCATTTAAGGTGGAGCATTAGGTCTTTACTTATTTGGGGATAAAGGTCACATGCTCTTTTAAGGCTCTGTTTAAACATAACTTCAAAACACTCCTGGAGCGCACTAAGCAGGATTTCATAAGGTGGTCGTCTCGTCCCATTTCATTAACAGGTCACATTCATTTTGTTCAGATGACTGTACTACCTTGGTTTTTGTACTTATTCCAAATTATTCCAATTCTTCTGCCAAAGGCGATGTTCAAACAACTGAACAGCTACATATCCAACTTAATTTGGAATAAGTCAAATCCACGAATGAGAAAGGTATATCTAGAGAGACCTCAGCCCGCAATGGAGTTCAACACCAAATGTATCTTGTTTATTGGGTTTCTACATTTGAAAACAAGGATCATCATGGAGTTACAGTCAAGCCTTCCAACTTCTCCGGTCTCGCTCCTGTGCTCCCCAATGCCCTTGAACCTTGGCACCCATGTGTTGAACTCCATTGTTAAGAACTCCCTTAAAATRTGGTCKCAATTCCGAAGTCACTTTAGCCTCAAACAAGCAACCGGCTTCTCCCCATMAACATCTAATCATCTCTTCTCAGTGTCACAGATTGACACGCCATTCCAGTTCTGGCATAGGAACGGTCTGGTGTTTTTTTGTGACCTATTTGTTGATAACACATTAGTCTCATTCGATACTCTGAGGGTTGACCATAATATTCCCAATACCCACTTTTTTTAGATACCTGCAAACTCGCAGCTTTGAAAATGTTTTCCCTTCATTTCCACTTGAGCCTACTAAGTGTCCAGTCGAGAGGTGCTTAGATCTTAACTCTTATCTGCAGGGCACAATCTCCAGATTATGAGACAAAATACAGAACATTAATAGTCTTTCCTTTGCAAATACAAAAACTGTATGGGAGCAAGACATAGGTGGCGAGGTACCCGATGATATATGGCAACAAAGCATTGACCGTATCCACACATCATCATTTTGCATAAGGCATGTGCTTATTCAGTTTACCCCTTGTTCCTAGGCTGTCATTGAAAATAAGAATTTGTTCTTAACTGACTTGCCTAGTAAAATAAAATAAAAATGCAGGCTTTTTTATTCAAGCCCAGTTCTACCACACCTGATTCTACGATTCAAGGTCTTGATGAACAGCTGAGTTGAAGAATCAGGTGTGGTAGAACTGGGCTTGAACAAAAAAGCCTGCATAACCCTGTGGCTCATCATGAGCAATTTTGGTAACTCCTGATACCAACACTGTAAATGACAAAGTGCTGAGAAACACCTGTAAATTGCAGCCATTGGACACGTACAAAACACTTAAGAATTCGTATTTACAAAACTGACATTGGATAGGTGCTCCAAATCCTTTAGCTACACATGTTCTTAGTAATGCTGTACACAGCTGTCCGACTCCTGTAAAAGAGCACACATTCCCACGTTTATAGCAGTATAAATATGGAAACAGATGGGAGTACTCACAGATTTGGAACAGAACATACATAAGTGCTACTGATGGTGTGCAATGTACCGTGTGCATATGAATAAGCCTAAGTCGTTTGTCAGCTTCGCAAATGTCTTAGCTTCTTAAATGCCAGAAAGTGGCGCATGAAAAGGAGACCCTTTGACAACTTGTGCAACTTATCGCTTGCATTTGTACCGTAAGGATGGCGTGAATCTTGACGGACGAGGGTCAACGACGTCTTCCTTGAGAGTTTGAGAGCTGGTCTCCAACGTCCTCTCCTCCGTCGTAGCAAGACGTGCGCACGTCACTGTCCCTTGCCACTCAACGATCCCCAACAATTCCCAAGGCTGTTTTAAGACACCTCATAGATGAGAATGAGCACACACTGTGCGTGCYCACGCTGGTGTATTTGTGTTGGGAAAGGGAGGAGGTGTCAAAAACTATACACGGAAGACAATGGTCAAGTATCCCCTTCAGTAGGCAAACCCAGGCCCTTCAAATCCCAGAGCAGTGATTCCAACCATTATGCTCTACTCTATTTAAATGGACAGTCTGATGATGACCACGTGTTCGTTCCAAAATGTTTTTTGTTTATTCACTCTGTACTAATGGAATGTTTTATCTTGCTTGGTAAAACATTTTATTTTGTCTGAAACAGTTGATGTGTTGAAAAAAGTTTCATTTTATTACATGGTTAACCAAGTTAGCAAACGTGGCATTTTCTTTTGACTGCTCACAGGTCGTGCAAACAAGCAATGATCATTATGATGTCGTTTTACCCGTGGAACCTGCACCGCTGCTACTGGATGGTGACTTCAGCTTTTCGGGAAAAGTAACTCGACACTGTGTTGATCAGTCTGCGCAAATTTGGATTATAATGACAAGAATACAATTTAATTGACAGAGGGAGCGTACTGAATTAATGCGTAAAGTAAGGACTAGAATTTGCTCTGAATCTTCTAACAGCCACATATCTGTTCTGGTGTGTGTAGGGCTCTTGCGATGACCTTATTACCGCCACACCAGCGTTGACCTTTTTACCGCCTCACCAGCAGTCACGAGTCATGACCAGAGTAAAATTCCACTAGACCATCGAGTCATGGTGATCTCCTTTTATGCACTCTGGGTATACTTTGGTAGTACCCAACTTGCTACTGTAACTACCATCAGGTCCGAATGGCCTCGTACTCAGGGCTCTATTCTCCCTCTAACCACTTTGACATCAATGCAAATGCAATTGAAAATCACATCAAACACTTATCATCAAAACAGTAGGCCTATCGTACATTTACCTCAACTCACCTCACTGTGATGATCAGTTTGAAGAAAGAAGTTCAACAGCAGGTTGAAACAGTGTAAAACATGGTTGTGGATATTGTTTCAAAGCCTAACACAACGAATTGGACAGCACTTTCAATGCACCCATACACACATTAGAGCTTATGCATATACATCGGCTTATGAGCCCAAGCCCGAAAAGAAAACCTGAATTAAAATGATGATTGTACCATTATACAATACATTGCCTAACACATAGTAGGTGATGCTTTTGGTTAATTTATTGTGTAGGGCGGCGAATTTGTATTTGGTTTTGAATAGCCTAGTAATAGGGATTGAAAATAAATATTTTCATAATTAATTGGGTGACACATTACCTACCATTAGCTTTAACTACAGTATACATCAGTATATATCTCAACACCATGCGTTTCCATCTCCTCCTGTCTCTCCTTTATTTACTTCTCGAGCGTGCAGGCTGTCAACAGTTTGGTGAAATACCTTTCGTTTGCGAAAACATGTTACCATCAATGTTCCCGAACAGATTTTACTTTATTTCCCAAATGAAGCACTCGGTAGCTGCAGGAACAAGGTTGGAGAGCCCATGGCATACAGAGTTTGGGCGGAATATCCCGTCTGGCAGCGAAAGCATGCTCCTTAAACAGTGGTTGATGCTTGGAGTGAAAAGTGTTCTTATATTTATTTCTCAGCTGACCATATTAAGCACATGCTATGCTATAAAACCAAAGAAGCCTACAAAACAGACCGGCGGGAAAGTGCGCGGCCTCCATTCGCTATTCGAGTGCATACATATGACGTATTTTTTCCCCCTGTCCCTGTTCCTGCCCATTTGATAATGGGCCGTTCTATATCGAAACTAATTTGACATAATAGTAAAGACAAGATTAAATTGAGAGGAGTCTGATGGGTGAAAATACTTGTTGCGAGAACAGATGTGCAGCCTGAAGCAAGGAACGGCGCAAGCTAGTTTAACTACTTTCTCAAGTGGCCTATAGTATCACCATGCAGCCCATATATGTTTAATTTCTAAGACATTCTTATGGTTGTATCATTAACAACTAAAGTTGCTATAAAATCTATATAAATCATATGAAATAAGATAATGGCACAGGACTTATAGGCATATTGTCAGCTAAATGAACAAGCCTACAGCCTATGGCATGGAGCATAGTCAGATAATATAGTTCAACGGAGACGCTGGGAGTCAAGAGTCAAGTGCAGGGGATGAGTTTAATAATACAATAACCATAGACTGGTACAAACCAATCTGGACATGAAACACATAACCAATACTCCCTGGGGAATGGAACTAAGGGAGTGACAGATATAGGGGAGGTAACCAGTGAAGTGATGGAGTCCAGGTGTGTCTCATGATGAGGTGCAGGTGCGCGTAATGATGGTGCCAGGTGTGCGTAATGATGGTAGTCAGAACCTTTGATTAGTAAACCGGTGATGTCTAGCTCTGGAAAGGGGAAGCAGGAGTAGACATGGCACATAGGCCAACAGACAGCGACTCATATTCTGTTCTTCTGAAATACATTTTCTTCATATCATAATGTTTCTTTAGACCCGACTAACATAAATAATGGATGTATTGTGATGGTGTATATTACATTTATTTATTAGATTTTTTAAATGTAGATGTTCCAAAGGCGTGCATCAGTGGCTTTTAAGCTTAGAGGTCTGGAGATGCTATTTTTTTTGTTGTTAATTAACGGTCAATTACTGTGAGACCGGCAGTCTTTTGCAACATTTTATGACCGCCACAGCCCTAGGTGTGTGCACGTATTATAAATTAGCAGCGTGGAAGTTTTCCCAAAGTTTGGTGTATCTAACTGTCTATAATATAACAAAATGGTAGGAACATCATTGGCTTTTTTTGGGCAGAATTGTGCACGTGAGAGCGGTCAATTGTGTACTTAATCAAAATGGTTGCACCCACAAACTTATTCAGTCTGAATAATGGTCACCTTATGGACATGTAGTCTTGTTTTAATCCGAGGTCTAGACTTTGAGCTAGGTTTGGGCAACAAAAAAAAATGTCTGATGGTCCTAATGCTAATGACCCTGTCAAAAATCTGGTATAGTGGTTCTCGGTAATGGCTGGATGGATCATGACGAGCAGCGGGAAGGGTGTTGTGTACAGTGGTTCCTCCTTTAAAAGTTGCGAGCTTACACCGCGGGACTTAGAGGTATCCAGCGTCATGGCTTCATTACTCCAGACCACCGCAAGAGGGAGTTAGAGCACTCATACATTTGGGTACCAAGGTTTTTATATCACCAATCATATCGAGTGGTTCCAATGACGAATTTGACGCGAGCCATCCGTCGCTGGTGATATTCTTCAGCAAAGATAGCTGACAAAACATTACGGTGGAAGCAAATGTAAGTAATTATAACGTCATAACGAGTCAAGCAAATATTGTACAATTGAGAGGAATATGTTAGTTAATGTAGAGACAAACGATTGTGTATATTTCTTGTCTATAGTTATTTTACGAAAATCGGTATTTAGCAAGTTAGCTGACTAGCTAACATTAGCCAGCTAGCTAGCTTGACATGACATGAGTATGAAATTGTAATTTGTGGTGTTTAATGTTTTAGGGTTTCTTGAGAAAACCAGGCAAACCAGGCTGTCGTCTTGTGAAACAGTGGACGTAAGGAATCTAGCTGGCTGAAGCATTTACTGCAAATTGAATGTACAATTGTGTTAGCTTGCCTTGCTTATATTTGCCATGCAATGCAGCTGAAGTAACATAACTAGCTAACTATTTATTTGCTTATTGTGTAGTGGAGGATAAATATAACTGTATGCCTATGGATGTGTAGCTAGCTACAGTATGTAGCCCAACTGCGTATGGACCTTAAAACGTTTGAATATTAGTTCAGAATCTATGAACCTCAGCTATCATAGTTGTTGTATCGACGTCAAGTCTGAATGGCATTAATGCAGCCTATGGATTGAGTAGAATATAATAACTTTATTGTGCCAAGGATGCAAGTCCTATATACATGTACTGTATACAATTTTTACAACTTTACAATTGGCTCTTTCATCCCCCTCCTCTCCCCTGTAACTATTCCCCAGGTCGTTGCTGCAAATGAGAACGTGTTCTCAGTCAACTTACCTGGTAAAATAACGGTAAAAAAAAAAAAAAAAACTGTAGTTATTACCACGCATGAGATCCCCACATTGTAGCCTGTACATTGAATATATTCACTGATCATGTACTCTTCCTTGGCAAATAAAGGCGCGGTTCAGGTATGAATCTCTGTGAGACATTCTTTTTCAGTCATATCCAATACCAGGTGTATCAAACTCCATTCTTTGAATGATGCTGTGTCTACATGTATGTATTACAATTATACACTTCAACAGTGTTTACCACTCCTGCTCCTGGGGCATCAATGATTACACATTGTAACTATGCAATAGACTAGAAACAAGATTTAAGTAAAGGCTGATTTGTAATTCATATATACAGAGGAAGAAAGAACAGTACACTACACTCCCTATGCATATCTAACTCCCTTCATCTGCATTAACCTGAGGACACAGGATAGGTGTAGTATTTCAATGAGACACTTAATTTCAACCAGTGGAGAATGTGAAATCCTTTATTGAAAGTTCATTATCCAGGTGTTATAAATACATAATACATGCATTATAATATTAGAATTGTAATAGTATAAATACAAGTTCAATCTGTACTTCAATGCACATATGGTGTGCATTGTAAAAAAGGAGGAACAAAGAGGAGGTGGGGAGAGAGGTGTAGAAGACAGAAAAGGAAAGAGGTACAACAGAGGAGCAGGGAAGACAGCACATGATTAATGAATTACAGTGCTACCCTAATATTCTCTCAGTTCATCACAATTACATAGTGTCTCTAGCGGTGTCTCCTAACCAGCCTTGGGCTCCCAGTCGGCCCGAAGGTTATCTTAAGAGTGGGTGAGGTGGCGATGACGGGACTGGCTTCCTCTCTCACATCAAAACATCTCTGCAGACGAGAGACAGAAGGATAGAGAGATAGCATGATTAAGCTTAGTTTTTTTTATTCTAACATGGTCAGTCATCATAATAATCAGGAAGTGAAATGCAAAACTGACCTTGGATCATTAACTCTGGGACTACTACATCCCTATCTGTATTTCAATGTAAAGTATCTCTTTAATAATACTTCCTGTTGAGCCGACCAAGTGACGTCTCACCTATGAGCATGCTGTCCCCTCTGTGTCAGTCAGTTCAGATGCGGGAGGGGTTCACCAACACAGCTGATATAACTGTGTGTGTGTGTAGTCTCACCTGGTGTCCACAGCGTACTTTATGCTTTAAAACAGACATGAGGACAAACGATAGAAGATAATGTCATTATTAGACTTTTACATTACCAGATCACAAATGAATACATAAATACCACAGAAAGCTTGATGATGACTTGATCATTTGAATCAGTGTAGTGCTAAGGCAACAGCTGGTGAGGTGTCAGGTTCGCCCCTGTACTTTCCATAAGCGTTCCACCTTAACAGAGAGAATTAAAAGGTTTTTGTGAGGGAGGGGAACCTAATCTCTGTGGTCCCGTGGTCTTCCTCCATGAATAGTGAACACTGAGGTGGGTCCGAGGTTATAGAAATGCAAGTTGTGTGTGCCTCTGTGAGTGGTTACTGACTGTATGTGACGCAGACACCTATCCGAGTGTACCTGAAACATTTAAATATAGAGGGCTATGTGTCTCACCGCTTGGTTATTGCAAGGCTAACCCACAGGGAAATAATGACTTGGCAGCAACAGGGTCCAGTGAAAATGGCTGAGTGTTCATGTGGTGTAAATCTGAAAATGAGCAGCTGACATCTTAAGGGTTTTATAATTAATGCATGTGAGACAGGTTGCATGTACAACAAGACAGGCAGAGAGGAAGAGAGAAGAAGAACACAGAACAGTTTAATTACCTCTGGTTATGGACACATTTGCACAGCGATAAAGCTTCCACGGCCTGTTCCTCGCACAGTGAACATACATATGGCAATATCTACAATTTCGACCCTTTGATCAGCTCGCACTCTGAAAGTAAAGAATATAGCTTATTTTTTGTAGATATGAAAACAATTAACTGAGATATGACCGTTCAATCTAAAGCAGCAGATGTCATTTTCAGGATACGTCAATACAGCACAGAAAGCTGAACACCAGACTGGTATTGTGGTTGTTCATTAGGTGATGGGAAATATGCAATATGCATACACAATAATGTACTTACCTTCCTTGAAAATCCATATACGCCGCCAAAGATGACGATGTTGTATCTTGAAAAAAAGCATTGGAATTAAAAGTGGAATGTTTAACCTATTAACCTGCTTCATTATTTATCTATTACCAGTTGATGAAGAACAACTCCAATTTCACACATAAATGAAAATGTGTCTACGAATAAGTAAGAAGTAAAAAAGTTTAAATAACTTCTTATATTTGATGGAGACATTATACATCTTAGTACCTTTTCAATTTATGATTTGTATCAATGCGGACGAGAGACAGGGGATCAGGAACAGAGTATTTTTACKGAGCAATGCAACGAAGCTGGATCATTCTGGCAATGATACCTGCACCATCTACACGCTGCAAAGAGTCCCTAACTCTTTTCCCTTCTACACGATGACCCGTTGCTTGGAGACTTCCTTTGACCATTCTAAAGCCCGCATGGGGCATCCTTGCCTTAATGGCCCTGACTTTCTGGTCCAACTCTTCATCTGACATATCAGAATTGCATTCCCTGACAGACATATTGTGTTCTTTCATCCTTCTGTAAAAAAAAGCTAACCGTTACACTGTCATGAAATATGAATATATATCGACTATGAAACAAATCGGACATGGCCTGCTTATGAGTTGCCATGAAAGAAAGTTAGATAAATTCAACTGAAAATGGCGAGAACAGGCGTTCGTAGCTAAATGTTTTTGATTAGCTTGAGAATAATAACTGCATGATTTATCATTCTACGGTATGTACAGTTGAAGTCGGAAGTTTACATACACCTTAGCCAAATACATTTAAACTCAGTTTTTCACAATTCCTGACATTCAATCCGAGTAAAAAATGTCTGTCTTAGGTCAGTTAAGATCACCACTTTATTTTAAGAATGTGAAATGTCAGAATAATAGTAGAGAGAATGATTTATTTCAACTTTTATTTCTTTCATCACATTCCCAGTGGGTCAGAAGTTTACATACACTCAATTAGTATTTGGTAGCATTGCCTTTAAATTGTTTAACTTGGGTCAAATGTTTCGGGTAGCCTTCCACAAGCTTCCCACAATAAGTTGGGTGAATTTTGGCCCATTCCTCCTGACAGAGCTGGTGTAACTGAGTCAGGTTTGTAGGCCTCCTTGCTCGCACATGCTTTTGCAGTTCTGCCCACAKATTTTCCATAGGATTCTAGGGCTGGGCGATAAATCAATATCAATAATTATCGAGGTAATTACTTCCCTCAATAACGATATAAAAATGTTTAGATTCATTTTCGATAATGTCGATATAGAATAATTAGGTACAGCAGTCCATTTTACCTCTGACATAGCAGGAACGTGCGGAGAAGTGACAATATGCACGTGGAGAGGTATACGCCCACTAAAAACAACTTAGCACCTCGTGTGATGGAGTAGCCACTATTAACCACGAAAAATTTGTGATYTAGGCGAAAACAGTGGCAGTGATAGCCATGGAGAAGGAGCAGCTTCCAACAAAGAAATTATTGATAAAAATGGTTAAACTGTTTRAGTAATTTGGAAGTGGTTTGACTTTTTGATGTCCGACAAAGTGCAGAGCAATGTTCGGTGCAAATTGTGCCGTAGACATGTGGCTATAAAGTCTGGTAATACGACAAACCTTTTTCAACATCTGAAGCAAAAGCACTCTTTGGAACATGCAGGAAGTTTTAGTTTGCGCTTCGGTATTGATAAACGCCCTTCAAGCACGAGCCAATCTAGGGATGTTTGCCCAAAGCAGTCAACACTGACAGCATTTATGCCCTACAAGCAAACATCGAAAAGACAAAGACATCACAAATGCTATTATGCATTGCATTGCTAAAGACAGGCTACCAATTAGCACTGTTAAAAAGGAAGGTTTCAAGAGGCTTATCATTTTAATTGACCCCAGGTACGTGCTCCCTGGCCACAAACATGGAACAATTTTCCTTGAAGTATAATTTTATGTGTAGCTCACATAATAATTTTTTTTTTTACCTTTTTATTAACTAGGCAAGTTAAGAACAACTTCTTATTTACAATGACGGCCTATCGGGGAACAGTGGGTTTACTGCCTTGTTCAGGGGAAGAACAACAGATTTTTACCTTGTCAGCTCTGGGATTCAATCTAGCAACCTTTCGGTTACTGGCCCAATGCTCTAACCACTAGGCTACCTGTCTAGTGGTTTGTTCAGACATTAGGCATTCTTGAGTCTGAAGCAGATATGCACCTTTTAAACATTATTTGATTATCGTGATAATTATCGCTATCGAATGAAAAAATATATAGATATCGTGATAATTGATTTGCCATATCGCCCAGCCCTAGGGTTGAGGTTAGGGCTTTGTGATGGCCACTTTGTTGTCCTTAAGCCATTTTGCCACAACTTTGGAAATATGCTTGGGGTCATTGTCCAGTTAGAAGACCCATTTGCGACCAAGCTTTAACTTCCTGACTAATGTCTTGAGATGTTGCTTCAATATATCCACATAATTTTCCTGCCTCATGATGCCATCTATTTTGTGAAGTACACCAGTCCCTCCTGCAGCAAAGCACCCCTACAACATGATGTTGCCACCCCCGTGCTTCACGGTTGGGATGGTGTTCTTCGGCTTGCAAGTCTAACCCTTTTTCCTCCAAACATAACAATGGTCATTATGGCCAAACAGTTCTATTTTTGTTTCATCAGACCAGAGGACATTTCTCCAGAAAGTGTGCTCTTTGTCCCCATGTGCAGTTGCAAACTGTAGTCTGGCTTTTTTTATGGCGGTTTTGGTGAGGAATGCAACAATTTATTGTAAGTTGGGGAGGGGGGCTAATAGCTGAACAATAGACTATTCAACCTTTACTAAAGAATAGTCTAATAGCCAAGCTAGGTGTGAAAAAATACCATCCTTTCACAGACCAGATTTGCCATAACGACCAAGGAGGAGTTTGAGCACTGATTATACTTTTTGGTCCCAATGCACTACTGGTTTCGAACCATCAACCTTCTTGCCCGAAGTCCAGCTCGCTATCGACTGTGCATCAAAAGCATGTTCAAGCCGCAGAGTCAATAGAGTGTGTCCTCGCGGTAGCTTGCTACTCAATGTAATAAAGTAATGACTTTTGAAATAAGTTACCTTACACGTTATGTTGACTGACAATTTGTTAGCTACGCTGTCCTTACGAACCACATAGCATATCATTACAGCAGTATGTACCGGTATGTTAGCTAGCTACCTAACGTTAGTAGTTATACACCAAACTTGCCAGTATATTAACTATAGGCTATCTAACTACCCAACGTTTATTGACTTGATTAATCCCGTCATTCTTAGCTTAGCTAAATGGAATAGTCGTTGTGCGTTCTTAATGGACATTCGCGTGCTTTCGTAAATTCGCTCTGGCTATCTACTCCGAGCACTCTCATCTGAGTGCAGAATAATGAATTTACCCGTTGAATATGGCCAGTGTCAGTAAACYTCGGCAAAAAAGCATAATTCTATTGTTTCCAGGAGCACAGTTACAGTCACCAACACTCTGGTTAACACAAAAACTACCTAACCAGCTCTGCTAGGGCGAGTAAAATGGTCAGAGTGGTCTCATTTGGTCTCATTCTCGGAATAGAAACAGCATAATATTAATCAAATGAATTAAGCCCAATTRCTTAAAATCAATCCCATATACTATGATATTACAAAAAAGATTTTAAATTCTCTGGTAATGCCAATACTATCAAATGCTGCAGCAGCCCGCAAGGTGTGCTGCAGTATGACACAACTTTTAAAGGAGCAACCACTGTACCTCCAAGTTGATTTGCGAAATTTTCATTGACGTTGGTGTCATTGGCTTACATATGATGGTAGGGAGATTTTAATTTAACATTAAGCTTCAACCAGTGCATACTATAGTTGCGCCAACCAGCACAACTATAATGTCAGTGCAACTGGACAATTTTAGTGTTTTGGGAACCTATCTCTTGTCATATCCACACAATGTTCCCAAAACCTAAATAATAATGTTTTAGGAACTTTTAAAGAACATACAAATGTGTTCTGGGAACATTCTTGTAACATCAGTTGAATGTTTTTTGCACCCTAAAATAAACGTTTTATCATCTTCCGCACATCGAAATGTGTTCTGGGAACATTCTTGCAACATCAGGAGAATGTTTTATGCAAACACTGTATAATCATCAGCACGACTGGACAGCTTTTGTGTTATGCCAACAGTTTCCGCAACCTAACAAACTTAAACAGAACCAATTTTGGTTTGCTGGGTGTAACGCTTGTCGTGGTTGGAAGAAGAGGAAGGACCAATGCGCATCGTGGTATGTGTCCATATTGTTTTAATACGAATAATGAACACTGAACAAAAACAATAAAACGACAAACGAACACTCCTGTACGGTGAAACAAAATACAGAACAGAAAATAATCACCCACCAAACACAATGAAAAACAGGCTACCTAAATATGGCTCACAATCAGAGACAACGACTGGCACCTGCCTCTGATTGAGAACCATACTAGGCCCAACACATAGAAATCTACCAACAGAACAAAACATAGAAAAACAACATAGAATGCCCACCCCAACTCACGCCCTGACCAAACTAAAATAAAGACATAACAAAGGAACTAAGGTCAGAACGTGACACTGGGAACATTTTAGTGAATGTTAGGAAAACATTCCAATGATATTTCATTTTAAACTTGGAATGTTTTTGGGATGTTATCATACTAATATTAGATACAACCCTACCTAGAACTTAACTTTGTAAGTTTTGTTCAGTTTTTATATGTTAGATATTGATTTAATATAAATATTTTTAAAGGTGATGCTACCGAATGATGTAAACACTGTCCTGACATGTCAAGGAATAGAAATAGATGCAGTACTTGATTGACCTTCAGGAGAAATGTAATTGTCAGTCACAGCATGGACAAGAGCATGGACAAGAGCATGGACAAGAGCATGGACAAGAGCATGGACAAGAGCATGGACAAGAGCCAGAAAGGCATTTTCTAAACAATGCAAAATATTGGAATCTTAGCTAATGTTTTGGGAATGTTCCCGGTTTGCTGGGTAGCTTAAAGGTGTGTGTTATAGATTGTATTTTGTGACAAGAAACCGCAATGCAACAGGTGATAGATGGGTAAAAAATTGCCTTTTCAAATGAATGTGTCCAGTTATGTGCACCAGCCTCTGTCAAATCGGTCATCAATACAATGATGTGAGAGTGCGTATCATATTAGTAATGCATGCACATCTCAAGTGAGGATTCAACCCAACATTTTATTTTTAACTTTGTAGCGGGTGGTGGTCAGTTCCCTGAATACATAGGTGTCGTATAACCAACTTGAGTAATATTTATAATGGTTGTAAAATGTAAATCGCTCCCCCACAGTACACCCTGAGTTTTATCTCTGCGGAGGCCGGCCCCTCACTTCCCTGTATGTAACAGTAGGTGTTATGTCCATATTGGTTCTGGAATTTATTGTGGATGCAAAGTACCCCTGCTTCCACGCCCCTCAAGTAGGCTGCCTCCCTATAGTAGTGCACTACTTTGACCAGGGCCCATAGGGTCCCCTATAGGGCTCTGTTCAAAAGAAATGCATTATGCCCCACTAATAGGGTGCCATTTGGGACTCATACTCTGCCAGTACATTTGGCTGGACATCTCATCCAGTATATCCAGTATATCGACCGTGTAGGAAAAACAGATGAAGACGGAGGGGATTGATGGGAGCAAGCTGAGAGTGCTTTAACCACGGTGCTAATGCAATTTGTGTTGGCCTGCCTAACAAGCCACCTTCAAGGTACTAACTAATGCCTATGTAGTTGGACGCCTGCCATGGCTCTCCTTATGGGGGCAGTGTGTGTGTTGCTGTGTGTCCCTGTGTGTGTGTGCATGTGTTACATGGTTGAAGAGTTACTTATCCAGAAGAACACAGTGTTCATCAATGGAAGCTTCTCCAACATTAGATTTGTACAGTGTGGTGTCCCTCAGGGCAGTTGCCTTGTGCTGTTACTGTTCTCTATTTTTACAAATGATTTGCCACTTGTCTTAAAAGAAGCTCAAATAACTATATATGCTGATGATTCCATGCATGTCAGCAGAGAAAGACCTAGCAAAGCTGTAGCTGCACACACACAACTAACATCAACAGCATGCATGATCCTTCCTGGTTTAGGGTTCAAATGAGATTGAGTACTTCTCTTTTGGTCTTTATAAGAAACATTTGTGTGTTGAAAATCCCGAACCACTTGTATAATCTATTTGCATAGACGTCAAACAGACATACAGCACATACCCCACGAGACACACCACTATGGGTTTCTTCACCGTTCTTCACCGTTTCTACCCAAACCAAAAATGTATTTATATAAGGTCATGTCATTGTGGAATGCTCTGCCAGTACCTCTTTCTAAAGATGTAATTTAAGTGTACTGATATAATAATATGAATATGTATATATGAATTGTGTGTGAATAGTATTTTAGTTTTCTCTTGGTGTCTTGCCAATATATAACTCTTATTTTATTTTATTTACATTTTATGTAATAGTATCTCATGTTGTTCTTGTCTATAACTGTTCTGTACTTTAATGTGGACCCCAGGAAGATTAGCTGCTGCATGTGAAATGGCTAATTGCTCTCTCATTTTCATTTTCTCACTCTGAATTGTCCAGAACTGGCAGAGGAAGGGGATGGAAAGAGGTGAGGAAGCAGGAAGGAGGAGAGAGACTATGAAATGATGGAGGAAAGGGATAGGGAGAAAATTGTGCAGAGCATAGGGGGAGATGATAGAAGCCCAGAACACTATGTATTTATATCATAAACATACCAGGGCCCATAGCCTCAGGAACTAGGGGTATTGCAGGTGCTGCAGCACCCACTGAAAAATCTATATATWAAAAAAAWAAATGATATATATATATAAAGGCTATACAGTATATATCTTATTTTTTGCTAAAGTTGTGCACTGGGCCTTTAATAATCCTGTATTAACGGACCGATATAGCCGTCTGCAACGGCAATGCGGGCAATGCGGGCAACCCCACCCCCCACCCCAAAAAGTATTGGTAGTCTCCCCTGGTTCTGTGTGTTTTGGTGCCTAATGAAGGCGACCCAGGTAGATACGAGAAGGGATACACAGTACCCAGCTCAAACATCAGGGGTAATCACATGGCAATCATAGTGTTTAACCGTGCCATCAACTCCTAATGAATCCCAATTTACTCAGCAGAGGGTTTCCTAACCATCCAGTTAGAAGCCTACAAATTGGACCATTTAGCAAGAATGAAAGAGCGGGAGAAGGAGAGAGAGAGAGACACTGACAGACAGAGACAGACAGATGGACAAGCAGGCTGACTGGCTGGTTAGCAGACAGACAGTGGGACTGGAGAGAGACAGACAGGATCTTCACTCCTGATAAGATCTATCATGGGTTACCCAGTAGCTCTGCTCAATGCGGCTTCCCTTACACAGCCCGAATACTCCTTGCAGTAAGAGTGCAGCGCAGTATCGGCCCTGGTGTAACCTTACAGTAAGTGATCCGGGCCTAGCAGGGTTTCAATCAATCATCAAAGGAGCGAGCCGCGTCGGAGTGCTCCATGAACCAGCCTTTGTAGTGGCGGTTATTGGGAAAGGTCACCTTTCCAAAGAGCCGTGTCGCCTTTCGGTAGCCACTTGGGTGATGGAGGAGGAGAACTGAAGACAGGAGAGGGATAGTGATAGTCAGCGGTAGTGTTTCTTAAACATGGGACGGTTGGTTTGGCTGGTGTCAGTGTAACGCTGTTGTGTCTCTTGTAAACATTGAAAAAGAGGAAGAAGGAAATTGGCGAGATAATGGTTAGAGCCCCCACTGGGATGAATGCTTTCTTTCATTCACTAATCTCTCTCTCTATCTCTTACTCATTTTTTCTGTGCCTATTTCTCTCTCACTGCCTCTCTCTCTGCCCATCTCTCCTTACATAGGTCCGAATCACCTTTATTCGCCAAGCACATTTACATATACTCAGAATTTGCCTTGGTGACATGGTGCTGCTAGTGATATACAACATTTAGAGACGTAATACAGACAGAGGAGTTTCACAAAGTTTACATACAGTACCAGTCAAAAGTTTGGACACACCTACTCATTCAAAGGTTTGTCTATATTTTTWGTATTTTATACATTGTAGAATAATAGTGAAGACATCAAAACTATGAATTAACACATCGAATCATGTAGTAACCAAAAAAGTGTTATATTTGCGATTCTTCAAATTAGCCACCCTTTGCCTTGATGACAGCTTTGCACACTCTTGGCATTCTCTCGACTAGCTTCACGAGGTAGTCACCTGGAATGCATTTCAATTAACAGGTGTGCCTTGTTAAAAGTTAATTTGTGGAATTTCTTTCCTTCTTAATGCATTTCAGACAATCTGTTGTGTTGTGACAAGGTAGGGGTAGGGGGGTATTCCCCTATTTGGGAAAAGACCAAGTCCATATTATGGCAAGAACAGCTCAAATAAGCAAAGAGAAATGACAGTCCACCATTACATTAAGACATGAAGGTCAGTCAAAAAACCATCAAGCGCTATGATGAAACTGTCTCTCATGAGGACCGCCACAGGAAAGGAAGACCCAGAGTTTCCTCTGCTGCAGAGGATATGTTCATTAGAGTTACCAACCTCAGAAATTGCAGCCTAAATAATTGCTTCACAGATTTCAAGTAACAGGCAGGCTCAGAATCTTGAGGTGGCGGTGCTGCTTTAGTGGGTCTTTGACCGACTGTATCTTTCTGTCTTGGTTGCGTATAGGCTACTTGCAGAAGACCCATAAAGCAGATAAGGACTTCTCCTTAGCGTATGGGTCGCTCAGGTGGGTGTCTAGGATATAGGGTTGGGACCGTTCATTATAGGACAAAAAATAAACTATATATACAAATGATTAAAAAAAAATATATCCCATATCTGCACAAAATTGAACGCTCTCTCTGTCACAACTCCTGCTCGCAGACAAACAGAGACTCTGGGATTTGCAACCATTTTCCTTTTTTCACTCCCTTAACTTTCCCGAACACAAAGACACACACCCCACCTSCCATTACAATAAACCTGCACATACCCACGTACTGTACCTTCAATGTCCTCTGTTTCCAACCTAATTTCAGGCTTTTGAGTGCGTTCGTGTTCCATTTCCTTATATTAGAAAATGTGTTATTTTAATATTTATCCTTTCTTCTAATCCTGTCTTATCTATTTATAAAATACTATAAATAGAAAGTCGAATACAAATTATTTTGCTACATCCCTATCTTGAATGGTATCGCGCATTTGTAGTTTATTTCTTTGTCAATTGTTGTATTTTATTGTTTTCCTTTTTTTGAATTATAATCCCTACCATGGATAGTGTTAGGTGTTCCATTATTCGACTCCTCTATGGGAACGTTGTAATATTTGTAATAGCCATGGAGTAGTCTTGGTGTCTCGGGAAACAATTGGTTATCAATATGCAGTTCATCGACTACAAGACAACACTTTACCCTTTTAATCTATTCATCTTGAAGAGTGGGTATAGAACTTTGCGCCGTTTCCTTTGGGAACTCCTTTGGGAACTGATCATTCATGCCTATTTTGTGCCAGCGAGTCTTTACAGAGGCATTTAACCATTATTTTATCTTCAAAGAATGCACATTTGGCAATGATTGGGCGCTCAAATCACAATGTCAGGATCGTTCYCCCTCTTTTTCTTTGATACCAGTCTGTATTTCAAGTAAGGCTTCTCTCAGAAACATGTTCTCCCTTTTAAGTTATTTAACATCAATTTCAATTGTATTGACTGTGCTTTTTAACTTGTTTGTTTCTGTCTCCATTGTCGCAGCTTTTTCGTCACTCATCTCGAGGCTCGCCTTCAACCCCTTTAAATCTTTACTGACTTGTTCAAGTATGCCGTTTATCATTTATCAACTTCAGCAAGTCGGTTTATACACTTACCATTCCCGGTGGTGAAAATAATAAATTGTCTGTGTCCGTCGAGGAGTCTCGTTTTCTTTTGGGAATTGGTTCTCCATGCTTACTCTCCGACATGTTTGGGTTTGTATTGTTTTCTTGAAATTTCTCTTGCCTCATAATTTGTGTTGTGTTGTTATCCAGATTGAAGGTTATTACCAACGAGTATGTGAAGTGCTAATATTTAGTCAAAATTAATGATATTGAATATTACGTTTTTATCTTGAGGCATTCTGCACCTGTGTTCAGTCTGCCATGACACCTCTAACTGGGCACTTTGGTCTTCCTTTGTTTTCTCTTTGAATGCTTTGCCCTGGGGGTTGATTAGGGCATGGGGACGGTGTTTCTGACGAAACCGAAAGACTTTGTCTCAATCCCAATACCCCTCATTAGCCCCCCCCCCACCCCACCCCCTCGTTTTCGAGTGTCCCTCGTTGGGGGAGTGGCACTTGAACAAGGAGCAACTTAGTGGTAGGGAGAGATAAGTAACCGTAGGGAATGGGACGTCTCTACATCACTCGTCAGAAGCCGCCAACAGCACATCAGAAGCCGCCAACAGAAACCACTCAATTCATTGACGACGAGCAATATGTTTCTCACACCTGTACTGGCGGCAGTAATAGCTTTCTTTATGCTTCTAATGCAACAAAAATGCACAGCAACACTACAATGTGCCCGTAATGTACCCGCATCCTCTGGCTGTGGTTCAATGTGGAGTCGTGAAACAGGACTTTCATTCCAAAAATAGCAGTTTGATGTGCCAGTCGCATTTCTTTCACTCAGTTATTTTCTGCAACTAATTGTGGAGTACTTCTACACCTGCATTGCTTGCTGTTTGGGGTTTTAGGCTGGGTTTCTGTACAGCACTTTGAGATATCAGCTGATGTACGAAGGGCTATATAAATACATTTGATTTGATTTGATTTGAGTAGCCCTTTGCGATTTATAATGGAACGTTTTTGGATTGCGTAAACAATACCTGTAATTGTGTGATGGTGGAGACGCAGGGCTGTGTTTCAAACAAGAAGCGACAAGTGTGCTCCAAAAAGTTACAGTTGAAGGCTCTTTCCTTTAGTCATAAGTGCATTGAAATTACTTAGGAACGGTGCACAGTTTCGGAGAGCTCTGTGGCCACTTGGAGACACCAGTTAGAACCTCACACTGAAACCCTTATAATATATTTGTTCTTATCTTGCACATACTCCAAAATATAAATGGATATTTGTATTATGTTACTGAATGTATCCAGAGTATTTTCAGATTTTGTACAGTACAGTAAATGTAAAATGCAACAGTGTGATGTCTGGATTCAGTCTTGTGTCAGATGAGCTGTTGTGTCCTCAATGTTGGTCTGATAATTTCCCCATAATCTCCAAAGTGTTCTCTTTCAATTGCTTAATGATTAACCAGTAGAAGCATTGTAGAACAATTAAAACCACTGTTCTGAACTAATATTTATACCAAATGTTTTAGGGTCCATAATAACATGGCAGATTGGCTACTTAGCTACAGTACYCACTCATTTGAGAGGCTAGTTAAGGATCATATCACCTCCACCTTACCTGGCATCCTAGATACCCACTGCAATTTCCATACTGCCACAATAGCTTCACGGATGATGCAATCGCCATCACACTGCACACTGCCCTATCCCATCTGGACAAGAGGAATACCTATGTAGGAATGCTGTTCATTGACTACAGCTCAGCATTCAACACCATAGTACCCTCCAAGCTCATCATTAAGCTTGGGGCCCTGGGTCTGAACCCCGCCCTGTACAACTGGGTCCTGGACTTCCTGATGGGCCGCCCCCAGGTGGTGAAGGTAGGCAACACCTCCGCTACGCTGATCCTCAACACAGGGGCCCCACAACGGTGCGTGCTCAGCCCCCTCCTGTACTCCCTGTTCACCCATGACTGCGTGGCTACGCATGCCTCCAACATAATCATTAAGTTTGCAGATGACCCAACAGTGGTAGGCCTGATTACCAACAACAATGGTACAGCCTACAGGGAGATGAGAGCCCTGGCGGAGTGGTGACAGGAAAATAACCTCCCTCAAGGTCAACAAAGCGAAGGAGCTGATTTTGGACTTCAAGAGACGCCCCCATCCACACCGACAGGGCCGTAGTGGAGAAGGGGAAAGCTTCAAGTTCCTCGGTGTACACATCAATGACAATCTGAAATGGTCCACCCACACAGACAGTGTGGTGAAGAAGGGCGCAACAGCGCTATCATCCTGAAGACYAGGTCAGTACAGGTTCATCAAACCTGGGACCGAGAGGCTAAAAAACAGGCCATCAGACTGTTAAATAGCCATCACTAGCTGGCCTCCACCCTGCCCTGAACTGTCACTAGCCGGCCAACACCCCGTTACTGCCCTATGTACAGACATGTCACACTGGTTACTTTAATAATGGAACACTGGTCTCTTTAATAATATTTACGTACCGTTTTACCCATTTCAAATGTATGTACTGTATTGTAGTCGAGGCCTATCCTATTCAACTATTGCTGTACATATACTATTCTATCCTACGTATTCTTCAGATACTACATGTTCTATCCACATACTGTCCATCATTTCTATACATCCCATCACATATGTATATTTATACTCGCAGGATCGCGCAAAACAGAGGGGAGGGCTAAGTGGGAGGGCTAAGGGGGAGGACTAAGGAAGGGTATTGGGATTGAGCCTTTCTTTTTCTTTGATGGCCGTCAAACACTTCTTCTCCCAATTTTTTATGACCAGTCATGGAAAAACGGGCTATGTCCGAATTGGCGCCCTATTCTCTGTATAGTGCACTACTTGGGCTCTGATGAAAAGTAGTGCACTATGTAGGGAATAGGGTGTCATTTAGGACAAACATAGGATATCAGGGAGGGGTGAAAAAAATGTCTATGTTTTCTGTTGGGCTTTGAGTGTAGGGAAACAAGTCGCTGTATGTACTGTGAATTTTAACATCAGCTGGGATTTTGTTCTATAATTGACTAGATTGTTTTAATATTCACTGTGGCATCCTTATTATGCCAGCCAGTCTAGCAGCTTTCATCAGAACATTTCCGTCAGTTCAATTGCAGTTCAGAATCTCGAAAGTTAACAGATATGTTGCACAGACTCTTACCCAGTTCGCACAACTGGTTGCTTCATTATAACATTTTGGGACTTCGTGTCAGGTTGAGTACTTCTTGTACAGGGACGTTTTGTTTACCCTAAAAGCGGCAACATATTTCGACCCCTATTTCTATCGAGAAGACCCATGAGAACCCACATGTGTAGTTCACAGGAGCATATCAAATTGGGTGTCAAATGAAATCTAAGAGTCTATATTTCTTGGAAATGAAGGTATAGATACATTTTTCAACCATTCATCTTAAAAATTTGGCATTTCTGGATAAACAGGTGGAAAAGGGGTCTTAGAAAAGGGGTCTACCAGAAAAGTCAGAAATACATCAAATAATAATGTTGATGTAAAGATCCCTGTCAACTAATATCAACACTTATATTTAGTTTTGGAGAAATTGTTCACCTTCTGTAAGTTTATGAAATATTCCCTTGTGCCATGTAATTACGTAACTGAATTGGCTACAATCTTGAACCATTGTTTTGTGCCGTGAAAATGCATTACCAAAAACCTACATATCGTTCAAGGTCCAATGCAGCCATTTTTATCTCAATATTAAATCATTTCATGGTAAGAATGAAGTGAAATAAAAAATGTATAATTTTTTTTACAAAAAGACCTTCTTAGCAAAGAGCAATTTCTCAAGCGATACTTTTACTAGGACTGTGTGGGAGTGGTCTGAGTGGGGAGGGAAAAACAGAAAACGAGCTATTATTGGCAGAGTTTGGAAGTCTCTTTCTTATTGGTCAATTAATTAATTGACCACCCGGTGATGTCACCAGGGAGGCCAAAACTCCATACCACCAAAACATGCTGAAATTTTAGGTGGCCTTTTCTAAAATATCTTACACTAAAAGGGCATTATCATAATTTTCACAGTTTCGCTGTATTATTCCAACCGCATAGTGTTGAAATATATATTTATATATAAAACACAGGAAAATCACATTTTCCTAATTTCTCTCCCTCATGAGGATATCAATTTTTGTTTATGAATTATTAAGTGATTAAAACTTTTAATTCTGTTACCAAATCGGTAACAGAATTACCGAAGAATCCATAACAGAATGACTGGAACTGATTTGGCTACAGTGCGAAATCATAGTAGTCATAAACCACAGTTGGTTCACCTGCTGTTGTCCTCTCTTCCACGAGCATACTGTTATGTTCAGCTCATAACAGTTGTCTTTCTCTTTCTGTTGTCTGGTGGTCAAAGCGAGAGGGTGAAAACAGTCTGGACAACCCCTCCCTCTCTCTGCTTCTCTCTTCTCTCCCTCTCTAGTTAATGCTACCTCTCCCGGCTCTTACTGACACCGACCCATGAGCCCTCTCTCTTTCCATTTACTGGAACCAGCATCTGCACCCACTGAGCACCGACTGACACAGTACTTCCATGGACATTTCATTTAAAAAAATAATAATTGGTCAGTCTGCCCTTGCCTTGATTTTAACATCCACAGACGTCGTTTCTTGGGCTGGTCCGGACCGGCCTGGATTTGACCCAAACATAGACATCCATGATTGGTTACCGGACCAAATAATACCAATAATAGACTTCTATGTTTCACAAGTTTGGACAGCACAGTAAGTAAAAGTAGAGTACAGTACAATATAGTATATCATACTAGAGTACAATATAATGTACTGTACTTTACTGAACTATACGTTACTGTACTAAACTATCCTTTACTGTACTCTACTGTGCTGAACTGTGATGTTGAAACTCGTGAAACATGGACGTCTGATTGGTTAAGATTTGGTCCGGTCCGGACCAACCACACTTGGTCTTATTTGGGGGTGGAGCTCATTGGAATAATAGCCAGTGTGTAGAATAATAGCCATATATGCAAAGGATTATATTGCATATTTCTACCTTTGTGTATACATCACCATTAAGAGAATGAATTTCATATCCATAATTATGCATTTCTGTGTAGTGCAGATCAGGGACCCGTGGAATTGCTTTTTATAAACTAGTCAATACTTACTGTTCGCACAGACTGTTCCATATGAAAATGCATCCGACCCCGGAATGCTCTCTATGCCCTTATGTTTCTCCCGGGACCTTCATTCGTATGGTCTGGGAGTGCCCTGAGGTATCCCAATTCTGGAGACTAGTCTCCAATATGTTCTTCACAATTCTCTCGAAACATATTCCATGCTCACCGCAGATTATACTCCTCAATGACACATCCAAATTGGGTCTTTGCAGGAAAAGCGATTGTGGTTGCCTTTCAATGGAAACCTGCCCATTCACTGTCTAAACATGAATTGTTCCTGTCTTTTATTGACCTAGCTCAATTAGAGCTTTCGGTGGCGCGAATGCATGGCGCAAAAATCCCTAACATTCACTATTGGAGTTCTGTGGGGGTTAAGATGAAAGCATACCTTTAATTACCTTGAGTACCTGTAGTGGACCTGTGGTTGTGTGGGTGGGTGGGTGGGTGGGTACAGCTGACTTGTGGGAGAAGGGGTGGTCTTGTGGTGAGGAGCAGTGGGAGGGTGGGGGGGGTCCACTGAACTTTACACTTTCTTTTCTGCATCTTATTGAATTTTGCTGTTCGGCCGTCTATCAAAGCGGTCTGAATACTTATGTAAATGTCATATTTCATTTATTTTTTTTAAATTCGTAATAAATGTGAAAACATTTCTAAAATACTTGTTTTTGCTTTGTCATTATGGGGTGTGTGTACATTGATTAGGTGGGGAAAAAAACGATTTCATACATTTTAGAATACAATTTCTTTGGAAAAAGTAAAGGGGTCTGAATACTTTCCAAATGCACTGTATGCTTAAATCATTGGAATCATTTTTGTGTGCTCTAGAAAACAACATATACTTTGTTTTATCCACATTCAATACTCATTTAAGGTCAATAAAGGTTTTCTGTAAAACAATGATAGCAGACTGTAGTTCAGAGAGAACCTGATCAACAGTGGGGGCAATAGAATTAACAACAGTATCGTCCACATACAGGTGCATCGTCCAATTACTTCCCTACAAACCAATATTTTTGATGTATACAGTAAAAAGTACTGAACCCAGAACTGACCCCTGTTGGACACCATTCGTTATATATAGAAAACTGGATTTAACCCCACTGGTTATTGAGTTATATCTGTAAAGTAGCTTTTAAACCAGTTACATGCAGCCTGGTCTAGGTCAGTTGAGGAAACAATCTGAATTAGCAGTGAGTGATCAACAGTATTGAAGGCCTTTGACAGGTCTATGAAGAGGGCAGCACAATGTTGCCTGTTATCCATACAGTTAACCACATAATTTATAACAAGGGATGCAGCAGAGATAGTTCTATGTCCTGGTCTAAGGCCAGACTGATGAACATTCAGAATCCATAAATATGAATTAATCAAGGATTCTAATATTTTTAGACAAGAGAGTTTTGAGATAGGGTGATAGTTATCTGGGTCACAAGGGTCACCACTTTTGTGAAGGGGGAGTACATGTATTTGGGGAGTTTCTCCCATTCTTCTCTGCAGATCCTCTCAAGCTCTGTCAAGTTGGATGGGGAGCGTCGCTGCACAGCTATTTTCAGGTCTCTCCAGAGATGTTTGATTGGGTTCAAGTCCGGGCTCTGGCTGGGCCACTCAAGGACATTCAGAGACTTGTCCCGAAGCCACTGCTGTGTTGTCTTGCCTGTGTGCTTAGAGTCATTGTCCTGTTGGAAGGTGAACCTTCACCCCCAGTCTGAGGTCCTGAGCGCTCTGGAGCAGCTTTTCATCAAGGATCTCTCTGTACTTTGCTCCGTTCATCGTTCCTTCGGTCCTGACTAGTCTTCCAGTCCCTGCCGCTGAAAAACATCCCCACAGCTTGATGCTGCCACCACCATGCTTCACCGTAGGGATGGTGCCAGGTCTCCTCCAGATGTGAAGCTTGGCATTTAGGCCAAAGAGAGAGAATCGAGTTTCTCATGGTCTGAGAGTCCTTTAGGTGCCTTTTGGCAACCTCCAAGCGGGCTGTCATGTGCCTTTTACTGAGGAGTGGCTTTCGTCTGGCCACTCTACCATAAAGGCCTTGGTGGAGTGCTGCAGAGATGGTTGTCCTTCTGGAAGGTTCTCTCATACTCTGGAGCTCTGTCAAAATGACCATCGGGTTCTTGGTCACCTCCCTGACCAAGGCCCTTCTTCCCCGATTGCTCAGTTTGGCCAAGCGGCCAGCTCTAGGAAGATGCTTGGTCGTTCCAAACTTCTTCCATTTAAGAATGATAGAGGCCACTGTGTTCTTGGGGACCTTCAATGCTGCAGACAATTTTTGGTACCCTTCCCCAGATCTGTGCCTCGACACAATCCTGTCTCGGAGCTCTATGGACAATTCCGTCAATCTCATGGCTTGGATATTGCTCTGACATGCACTGTCAAGTGTGGGACCTAAAATAGACAGGTGTGTGCCTTTCCAAATCATGTCCATTCATTTGAATTTACCACAGGTGGACTCCAATCAAGTTGTAGAAACATCCCAAGGATGATCAATGGAAACAGGATGCGCCTGAGCTCAATTTCGAGTCTCATAACAAAGGGTCTGAATAATTATGTAAATAAGGTATTTCTGTTTTTTTATTATGATACATTTGCAAAAAAAATCTAAAAACCCGTTTTCAATTTGTCACTATTGGGTATTGTGTGTAGATTGATGAGGACATTTTTATATTTAATCCATTTTAGAATAAGGCTGTAAGGTATCAAAATTGGGAAAAAGTCAAAGGGTCTGAATACTTTCCGAATGCACTGTATGTACCTCGGATGGTGCCCACATTGATCGTGCCCCTGCTGACAAATACCTGGGCATTTGGATACATGATAAGCTGTCTTTGAAAAAGCATATTGATGAGTTAACTAAGAAGTTCAGAGTAAAAATGGGCTTTACCTATAGAAATAAGCCATGCATCTCACTAAACAGTAGAATGCAGATCCTTCAGTCGATGTTCCTTACTGTCCTAGACTATGGCGACATCATCTATGTGAATTCAGCTGCCACTTCATTAAAGCTGTTCGATGTCATCGTGCACTTCGTCTTTATCACGGGTGTCAGGTTTTGCACCAATCACCGCTTGCTCTGTCAGAAAGTAGAATGGTCCTCTGTGACCTCACGTATTTTATTCATTTTTAAAGCCCTTTTGCAAAAACTCTCACAGTACCTGACATCTTTATGGCAAGCCTAATAAGTTCAGGAGCAAACATTAGCTCAAAAAGTCATGTAATAAGTTGCATGGACTCACTCTGTGTGCAATAATCGTGTTTAACATGATTTTTTAATGACTACCCCACACACACCTCTGTACCCCACACATACAATTATCTGTAAGGTCCCTCAGTCGAGCAGTGAATTTCAAACACAGAGGGAGGGTTTCCAAGAAGGGCACCTATTGGTAGATAAAAAGTAAAGTAATACTGCAAAAACTGTGGCAAAGCAATTTGCTTTTTGTCATGAATACAAAGTGTTACAGTATATTAGTGTTTTATTTTTCATGAATATTTTTTACACTTTGACATTACAGAGTATCTTGACAAATAATTATTGATTAATAATGACAATTAAATCAATTTTAATCCCACTTTGTAACACAACAAAATGTGTAAAAGGTCAAGGGGTCTATACTTTTTGAAGGCATTGTATGGACAGTGGTGGAAAAAGTACCCAATTGTCATACTTGAGCAAAAGTATAGATACTTTAATAGATTCAAGTAAAAGTGAAAGTCACCCAGTTAAATACTACTTGAGTAAAAGTCTAAAAAGTATTTGGTTTAAAATATACTTAAGTATCAAAAGTAAATGTATTTGCTAAAATATACTTAAGTATCAAAAGTAAAAGTATAAATAATTTCAAATTCATTATATATAGCAAAGCAGACGGCACACATTTCTTGTTTTTAAACTGTACGGATAGCCAGGGCCACACTTAAAAACTCAGATTTTTTTTACAAAAGATGCATGTGTTTAGTGAGTCCGCCAGATCAGTTCTCTTGATATGTGCATGAATTGGACCAAATGTAATGAGTACTTTGGGTTGTCAGGGAAAATGTATGGAGTAAAATATTTTCTTTAGAAATGTAGTGAAGTAAAAGTTGTCAAAAATATAAGTAGTAAAGTAAAGTACAGATACCCCACAAAACGACTTAAGTAATACTTTAATGTATTTTTACTTAAGTACTTTACACCACTGTGTATGGAACAATCTTCAGAGATCCCTAAAAATGAATGCATTGGTGCCTTTCAGGCAGTTCAGAGTGTTGCTTGAGTACCTCTTCGCTGAGAAAATAGTTTTATTAGATATTTTGTATTCTCTTTTTTTCTATTACATTTTTCTGGTGTATATCTGGTGTCTCAATAGGACTTCCTGTTAAAATAAGTAAGTGATAATGCCCGAGAAGCCAGTGTTTGGAGGATATATTTGCATGGGTGTTGTTAGGCCAGAGACTAAGTCAATATACCCTCCAAACACCGACTATGAGGGCATTATCACTTTTCGACAACGTGTTACCAACATATTCTGATAATGATTGACATATTTTCATTAAACACTTTATTTTGATAAATGTATTCATACTATTTCACCCTTCCACGAGATGTTGTCCTGACACAAATCTAGGGTTGCTACCCTAGCCGCCGTTCATTCTAGTGGTTCAGTTGCCAGAGACTCTACCCAGTTGTTAAGTCTTTTTGTTCTGTATCTGTGGACGCGACCCAGACGTTTAATCTAAATGTTCCATTTCTATATGTTCTTATCCCTTGCTTACAGTCACTTCAGACAGGGCAAACAGAATAACAGAAAAGTAGCTGCATTTGCATTTGTTTAAGCTATTTTCTAGTGACATTTATTTGGATATATTCATAAGAATGAGCTAATGATTAGCGATTTCACCACTGTTGTTCAGAGGAGCTAGCCAACAATACAGCTAACACAAGGAGGGCCAGGCACGTCCCCATTCTCATCGACGGGGCTGTAGTGGAGCAGTTTGAGAACTTCAAGGTCCTCGGCGTCCACATCACCAACAAACTGTCATGGTCCAAACACACCAAGACAGTCGTGAAGAGGGCACGACAACGCCTATTCCCCCAAAGGAAATTGTAAAGATTTGGCATGGGTCCTCAGATCCTCAAAAAGTTCTACAGCTGCACCACCGAGAGCATTCTGACTGGTTGCATCACTGCCTGCTATGGCAACTGCTCGGCCTCCGACAGCAAGGCACTACAGAGGGTAGTGCGTACAGCCCAGTARATCACTGGGGCCAAGCTTCCTGCCATCCAGGACCTCTATACCAGACGATGTCAGAGGAAGTCCCTAAAAATTGCCAAATACTCCAGCCACCCAGGTCATAGATAGTTCTCTCTGCTACCGCACGGCAAGCGGTACCGGAGCGCCAAGTCTAGGTCCAAAAGGCTTCTTAACAGCTTCTACCCCCAAGCCATAAGAGTCCTGAACAGCTAACCAAATGGCTACCCAGAATATTTGCATTGACAACCCCCCCTCATTTTTACGCTGCCGTTACTCTCTGTTTATTATCTATGCATAGTCACTTTAGCTCTACCTACATGTACATATTACCACATTGACTCTGTACCGGTACCCCCTGTATACAGCCTCATTATTATTTTATTGTTGTTCTTTAATTATTTGATATTTTTCTATTTCCATTTTTTCCCCTCATTTTTATAAATGTATTGTTTACTTCAGTGTATTTAGTAAATACTTTCTTAATACTTTATTTTTCTTAAAGCTGCGCTTTCGGGTTAAGGGCTTTTTATTAACCATTTCACTGTAAGGTCTACCTACACCTGTTGTATTCGGCGCATGTGACAAATAAAATTATATTTGATCCGTTCAAACTGAAGCTGGAAAGAGAACAAACTAGCTGCATTCCATTTCTTTTGACCGGTTTTCTATTGACATTTATTTGTATATATCCATAAAAATTATACCAGCTGATTCATGATTTCGACTGGCTGAGAAACGCTGCTTGCCTGTCTGTCTCGTCCCGACTCCCGACCCCTACATGCTCATTCCTATAGGACAGCTGGAGATCGAATTTCAACATTGAAACAATGTTMCAAATGTCAGAGACAGACGACGAGTTTCATATAAATCTCCGCTGTTGAAAACCAATTGCTAGTCTAAAAGAAATGGAAGATAATGTCTACAGGCTTTTGATCAGTGGAGATCAAGTTCATACATTTTCCGGCTGGGCTGATGAGACAGTGAGCTGGAACAGAGTAAATTGGCATTTACACGTCATAGCTTTGGCCGGTGGTAACTTGTGGAGTAGACACCAGCTGGAATGCAGTTTTAACCAATCAGAATCCAGGATTAGAACCACCAGTTGTATATAGGTCAAATAAGTGTGTGCGGATGCGTGTGTGCGTATCTGTGTCTGCTCATAAAGGTTATCGCATATGGGTGGCATTTAATTCTCATTATCTACCTGCTGTAGCCGCATCTAGCTATGGTAATGTAATACCACATAGACTTTGTTTTGTGGCCTTTAATTGGGTGTGGTGAATAGGACTAGGGTGAAGTTGCCCCTATGGACACTGATCTTGAGTCAGTTAGGATTGGGGGAGGGGTAGCTGATCCCAGATCTGTACTAAGGGAAACTTCCCCCCCAGAGCTAGTGAATAGTAGCCTGTCTGATGCGACCAACGTGGTACAGGAGGACATCGAGTTTGGTCGTAGTCAGACTAAGGGTATAGGAGTGTGAGTTGGACAACTGTCTTCTAGACTGTATATTGTATTTGTATCTTATACATTTTTCTCCCTCTCTCTCATTCCCTCTTTTCCCCTCCCTTTCTCTCTTTCCCCCAACTTCTCTTTCGTACTTTCCCGGCCCATATATCTCTCTCAGTCAAGCTCTCTCCTTTCTTCTCTCACTGTCCTCTTTTTGTTGTCTCTATTTCCCCCTCTCCTTCTCTCCCTCCTTACTTCCTTGTCCTCGCTCTCTGTTTCTGATCTCCCTGTGCAATTTGACAATTTTGAGTTCTGTCCCGTCCCTCTTTCTGGGTTAGGTTTCATCCGTCCTGCTATTCACTCTCTCTTTTTCTCCCTCTCTATCACTCTCATTCTCTGGGTTTATCTCAGTCTCTCTTTATATCGTCCTGGGTTTCTGTCCGTTTCCTTAGAGCTCTTAAAGCTCTCATATTCTCTCTCTCTCTCTCTCTCTCTCTCTCTTTCATTCATTCATGCTCATTCATATTTCCGAGGAAGCCCTGCTCTGCTGCCTAATCAGCACCGCCAGTGTCTTAGCACCTGTGTGTGTTGCACGCACGCACACACGCACGCACGGGCACACGCACACCAAGGAGAGATCAGTCTGTTTAATCTATTTTATACTGTCTATAAAGCTCCGACAGGGAGGAGAAAAGAACAGAACAATTATAGTATAATTTATGTCAAACTTGCCGTGTGATATTTTGCATGATAACACTTTTTTTCTGGAGAAAGCATTACCATGGTCATGACAGTGGAGATTCAACTTGTGGTTTAATTCYTATATGATTTAAGTTATACAAGCACATTTCAGTTTGGATTGAACACAGAAATGTGACTGAATAACTGTGGTTTCTCCTGCCGTGCGTTCAGTGAAAACAGCTTCACCCGACATCTCCTTTCCAAGTGCTTTGGTGGTAATTCTGTCAGCCGCCTGCAGTGGCTTGTGGGAACGGCTGAGTGAGAAACCTGAAGGACGAGAGAAGGAGGGTGTTGGATACAGATGTACTGTCACTGTGAATTAGGAGGGATATCATGTTGGAGACAAATTACAAGGGTGTGTGTGCGCGAGAGTGAGATTGTGTATAGTGACTTGTGAGTGTGTGTGTGTGGGTGTGACTCTGCGTGAGAAAGAGAGCATATGTGTGTGTGTGAGTAATATAAATGACAGTGGAGACACCTAAAAGGAGCATCAGTACAGCTCTCTACCTCCACACTCTCTCTCCCGTCAGCAGTCGGAATCACTCAGCGTTAGTTGCCAAGTGTGTGACACTATACCCCTACATACACACACACACACCTCTGCACCTACCTCTGTGAGTGAGATACATGTGCCAGCCCTCACTGCCCCGTCCTCAAAGCTGTACGGACACTGCCGTGAGTCTAGCTGACGTCAGTTACACTCCGGCTAAAAATGGCAGTCCCCTGTCCAGGCCGCCGAAAACCACTCGCTCGACTGAGCATCTCTCCGAATCCTCGCCTCCTCGGATATACTACCTGCGTGCGTGGCCAATTGGAGGAGACGCAGGAGCAACTCCAGCGATTTCTTCAGGTCAGGGGAAAACGCAACCCCTTTCCGAGAGCCTTTTCCTCCCTTCAGACAACACAGCCTTGGATCTCACCAAGCAGAATGCTGCTGCTTTAGGGAACCTCAGCCCACCGAGAACTGTGTCTTCGCAAGCTTTCGCTATCTGTTTACCCCTAGTAAGATCTATTAATGATTAAATGTTCTTACAACTCTTTATGGATACATTTTGCTTGTTGACTTACTCAGCTAAGGACCAGTTCATTAGCGTCTTCACCTCAGGGTTGGAGTCAATTTAATAAAAATGTTGTCAATTCTGGAAGTTAACAAAAAAAAAAGGGAAATTAAGTTTAATTCCTGAGTTCACACCAACCCTTGTTCACATATAATTTATACTAAATTGATATTGTCAGCAAAATATGCAAAAATATGCACTGAACATCTGTGGCTGGTTGCACCAGTTGGGCGTAAAAAAGGTCTTAAATGCTAATCGGGCGTAGCTACGTCAGACTTTGTGATCAGAGTTGACACCTGTTGCACCAACCAAAAACAAGACGAGTCGTAGCAAGGTCCGGCGTGAGCAATGAGATTAGACGCTTCATAATGATGGTTGCTAGGCAGCGCCCGTTGCTAAGCTGTTACCATGCTCGTGGCAGGTCTAAACTTTGTCAGGCATGTACATCGCTCATCACGTCGCATAGCCCACCACTATGCGTGCACGTTTTCTCAACCGCAAATGGATGGATCCCATAAAGAATTACCGTGGGGAATAAATATCACCGAATGACGAAAACATTGAAATAAAAGGCTAATGCAATTCAAGGCATTTATAAAATTGTTGCTTAATGAAACTTACAGTCATTCAACTGTTATGATAAATGTAAAGCAATAGCCATGTGCAGTTTAGATGATCATTTTCAGTACCGTTTTGATTGGGACAGCGTCATCACGCTGAGATCTCAGTGTTTGAGACAAGCGTGGGGACTCGTCTTAATAAATCAATCAATGTCAGATTTTTTGTTTTCACTGAATCTCCTTTTGGATATTAGGCCGGGAATTATTAGCTATGTTAAGGTGAGTGTTCATGATCATTAGTCTAGTTTGCTCATCTATTAGCAGGACTGATAACATTTTGCTAGCATGGTAGGCTATGTAATTTAGTTTTACTTAGATTTGAGTTTTACTTGAATAGTTTTAATTTAGCCTAAAAAGTGTATTATTTGACTGTTAATTCACACATTTACGCAACTCCAAAATCCCGCAGAGGTTGTAAAATATGAACATGATGTAACGGTTCTCGTCCTCTTCGTCTGAGGAGTAGCAAGGATCGGACCAATACGCAGCGTGGTAAGTGTCCATATTAAAACTGAACACTAAAAAATACAAAATAATAAAGTGAATAATACCGAAAACCGAAACAGTCCTGAAATGTGAAAACAAACACTACAACAAGAAACAATCACCCACAACACACAATGAAAAACAGGCTACCTAAATATGGCTCCCAATCAGAGACAACGACTGACACCTGCCTCTGATTGAGAACCATACTAGGCCCAACACATAGAAATCTAACAACAGAACAAAACATAGAAAAACAACATAGAATGCCCACCCCAACTCACGCCCTGACCAAACTAAAATAAAGACATAACAAAGGAACTAAGGTCAGAACGTGACACATGAAACTTGCATGCTTTTGAAATATAGATTGCTATTATTTTCTATGCATATCATGATGAAGATCATCCCAATTTAACACCCTATGCCTGCTCCCTACTACAGTGGCTTGCGAAAGTATTCACCACCCTTGGCATTTTTCCTATTTTGTTGCCTTACAACCTAGATTTAAAATAGATTTTTTGGGGGGTTTGTATAATTTGATTTACACAACATGCCTTCCACTTTGAAGATGTAAAATATGTTTCATTGTGAAACAAACAAGAAATTAGACAAAAAAACAGAAAACTTGAGTGTGCATAATGTCACGCCCTGACCGTAGAGATCCTTTTTATGTCTTTATTTTGGTTGGTCAGGGCGTGAGTTTGAGTGGGCATTCTATGTCTGGTGTTCTATGTTGTCCTTGTTTTGTTTTCTATGTGTTTGGCCTGGTATGGTTCCCAATCAGAGGCAGCTGTCTATCGTTGTCTCTGATTGAGAATCATACTCAGGTAGCCTGTTCCCACGTGTGTTGGTGGGTGGTTATTTCTGTTTAGTATGTTTTCTGTTTTGTGTGTATACCTTACAGAACTGTTTCGTTTCGTTCTCTCTCTTTGTTGTTTTTGTCATTTCAGTGTTCAATTTATTTTATATCATTAAAATGAACACTTACCACGCTGCACCTTGGTCCTCTTCTCCTTCTCCCGACGAAAATCGTTACACATAACTATTCACCCCCCTAAAGTCAATACTTTGTAGAGCAACCTTTTGCAGCAATTACAGCTGCAAGTCTCTTTTGGTATGTCTCTATAACCTTGGCACATCTAGCCACTGGGATTTTTGCCCATTCTTTAAGGCAAACTGCTCCAGCTCCTTCAAGTTGGATGGGTTCTGCTGGTATACAGCAATCTTTAAGTCATAGCACAGATTTTCAATTGGATTGAGGTCTGGGTTTTGACTAGGCCATTCCAATACATTTAAATGTTTCCGCTTAAACCACTTGAGTGTTGCTTTAGCAGTATGCTTAGGGTCATTGTCCTGCTGGAAGGTGAACCTCTGTCCCAGTCTCAAATCTCTGGAAGACTGAAACAGGTTTCCCTCAAGAATTTCCCTGTATTTAGCGCCATCCATCATTCCTTCAATTTTGACCAGTTTCCCAGTCCCTGCCGATGGGGATGGCTTTCTCAGTGTGATGAGAGGTGTTGGGTTTGTGCCAGACATAGCATTTTCCTTGATGGCCAAAAAGCTTTTAAAAAATCTAATCTGACCAGATGTTTGGGGTGTCTCCCACATGCCTTTTGGCAAACACCAAACATGTTTGCTTATTTTTTTCTATAAGCAATGGCTTTTTTCTGGACACTCTTTCGTAAAGCCCAGTTCTGTGGAGTGTATGGCTTAAAGTAGTCCTATGGACAGATACTCCAATCACCACTGTGGAGCTTTGCAGCTCCTTCAGGGTTATCTTTGGTCTCTTTGTTGCCTCTCTGATTAATGCCCTCCTTGCCTGATCTGTGAGTTTTGGTGGGCGGCCCTCTCTTGGCAGGTTTGTGCCATATTCTTTCAATTTTTTAATAATGGATTTAATGGCGCTCCGTGGGATGTTCAAAGTTTCTGATATTTTTTTATAACCCAACCATGATCTGTATTTCTCCACAACTTTGTCACTGACCTGTTTGGAGAGCTCATTGGTCTTCATGGTGCCACTTCCTTAGTGGTGTTGCAGACTCTGGGGCCTTTCAGAACAGGTGAATATATACTGAGATCATGTGACAGATCATGTGACACTTAGATTGCACACAGGTGGACTTTATTTAACTAATAATGTGACTTCTGAAGGTAATTGCTTGCACTAGATCTTTTTTAGGGGCTTCATAGCAAAGGGGGTGAATACATATGCACACACCACTTTTCTGTTTTTTTTTAATATATATATATWTTTTTTAAACAAGTCATTTTTTACATTTCATTTCACCAATTTGGACTATTTTGTGTTTGCCCATTACATGAAATCCAAATAAAAATCCATTTAAATTAACAGATTGTAATGCAACAAAATAGGAAAAATGCCAAGGGGGATGAATACTTTTGCAAGGCACTGTTGGTGCACTGGTATAATGTTTAGTCCGGCGTAGAGCGCATTTTACGTCGGACATAAAGTTACAACCATTTACGTCCAACGGGTGCCCTTAAACGATTTTAAGTACCCCGGTTTGCTCATTTACCCTTAAAGAAGGGGTGTCAAACATTTACGGAGGGGAGTGTCTGCGGGTTTAAGTTTTTTTCCTTTCAATTAAGACTAGACAACCAGGTGAGGGGAGTTCTTACTAATTAGTGACCTTCATTCACCAATCAAAGTACAATGTGGAGCAAAAAACCCGCAGACACTTATCCCTATGTGGAATGAGTTTGACACGTGCCTTAAAGCATGTGTTCCCCAGGTGTAGTATCCATGCAGTCTGTCAAATACAATAGAACACAGTAACTGTCTACATCTCTGTTCCTTCCTCTTCCTCTAACACAGTCCCTGTAGATGTTTCTGTTCTGCTGCTTGTTTTCGCTGTGTGGTAAAAGTCGTTGTTGATTTTATTGAGATGCCGAGGCTGATTGAGGTGTCATCGCGTGTTGCCATGGTTCTCAGGCAGACGTCATTTTCTGCCCGTGGTGGCAGGCAAGTGAGTCGTGCTACCGCCCGCCACGCGCTGACCTTCTCCCCTCGCAGCACAGGCAGGCAGGAAAGGAGGCGTCGAGATGTATTCAAGCCCGCCAGTAGATAGCTTAATTAGATGGTTCTGTTGTATTGCTGTGATGTTGTGATGATCTCCTCCTCTCCTCTCTCTCGCCTCTCTGCTGTCGTCTCTCCTCTCTCTCTCTCTCTCCTCTCTCTCTACTCTCTATCCTCTTCTCTCTCTCTCGGTCGTGCTCTCCCTCTGTCTCTCTCTCTTCTCCTCTCCTCTCTCTCCTGTGCATTCATCTCTCTCTCTGCTCTCTCTCTTCTCTTCTCGTCTCTCTCTCTCTCTCTCTCACCTCGTCTCTCTCTCTTCTCTTCTCTCCTCTCTGCTTCTCTCTCTCTCTCTCTCTCGTCTCTCTCTCTCTCTTGCTCTCTCTCTCTCTCTTCTGCTCTCCTCTCTCCCTTCTCCTCTCTCTCTCTCTCTTTCTCGCTCTCTTCTCCCTCCTCTTATGCTGCTCTCTCTCTCTCTCTCTCTCCTCTCGTTCCTCTCTCTTCCTCTCTCTAATCCTCTGTGTCTGTGAGGTGTGTTTGTGTGAATGTTACAGAATAATTAATGCTTAAGTGTTCTTCTCAACAATTCTTCTTTCACTTGTCTGTCAGTGAGTTGGCTTTGTTTATTTAGTCAGTCACTCCCACATCAAAGAGGAAACCAGGCAAGCTGTGATTTACAGCCTGATAGCAATATGTTTGGGACGACCAAGAAATGGATTGGTGAATTATATTAATCATGCATTGAATTGTATCCATCCATTCTGCCAACAATTCCATACTGTACGTCAAATAGAGTCAAATAGAACCTATTTTTAAAAGCTCTTATGAAGTTGGTTTTGTAGCATAATCTGGGAGTTTGATATTTTTAACTGATATTATGATTGTCTGTTTAGTTTCATGTCTGCAAAGTTATCAAAACACTGTCAGTTACACTTGAAATGTACAAGCAGAGCTAGCATCAATGACACGCATGTCAATCACTTCTGGCTCAAAGTAGAGGAGAGATTGACTGCGTCACTACTTGTCTTTGCGAGAGCTATTGATATGTTGAAATCACCGAACTGTCTGTTCAAGCGACTAGCACACAGCTTAGACAACCATAAAAACCCCACAAGACATGCCGCCAGGGGTTTCTTCAAAGTCCCCGAGTCCAGGAACTCTATTCCACATCAAGTAACTCAAGCGAGCAGTAAAATCTGATTTTAAAAAACAGATAAAATGACACCTTATGGAACAAAGCGGACTGTAAAGAGAGACACACACATACAGTGGCAATAAAAAAGTATGTGAACCCTTTGTGATTACCTGGATTTCTGCATAAATTGGTCATCAAATTTGATCTGATCTTCAAGTCACAACAATAGACAAACACAGTGTGCTTAAACGAATAACACACAAATGATTGTATTGTTATTGTCTATATTGAATACATCATTTAAACGTTCACAGTGTAGGTTGGAAAAAGTATTTGAACCCCCTAGGCTAATGACTTCTCCAAAAGCTAATTGGAGTCGGGAGTCAGCTAACCCGGAGTCCAATCAATGAGACGAGATTGGAGATGTATGGTAGAGCTGCATTGCCCTATAAAAAACACTCACAAAATTTGAGTTTGCTATTCACAAGAAGCATTGCCTGATGTGAACCACGCCTCGAACAAAAGAGATCTCAGAAGACCTAAAGATTACGAATTGTTGACTTGCATAAAGCTGGAACGTGTTACAAAAGTATCTCTAAAAGCCTTGATGTTCATCAGTCCACAGTAAGACAAATTGTCTATAAATGGAGAAAGTTTAGCATTGTTGCTACTCCCCTAAGAGTGGCCGTCCTGCAAAGATGACTGCAAGAGCACAGTGCAGAATGCTCAATGAGGTTAAGAATAATCCTAGAGTGTCAGCTAAAGACGTACAGAAATCTCTGGAACATGCTAATATCTCTGTTGACGAGTCTACGATACGTAAAACACTAAACAAGAATGATGTTCATGGGAGGACACCACGGAAGAAGCCACTGCTGTCCAAAAAAAACATGGGGAAAAACTGTCTGAAGTTTTCAGAAGTGCACCTGGATGTTCCACAGTACTACTGGCAAAATATTCTGTGGACAGATGAAACTACAGTTGAGTTGTTTGCAAGGAACACACAACACTATGTGTGGAGAAAAAAAAGCATAGCACACCAACATCAAAACCTCATCCCAACTGTAAAGTACTTTGCTGCCTCAGGGCCTGTACAGCTTGCTATCATCGATGGAAAAATCAATTCCCAAGTTTATCAAGACCTTTTGCAGGACAATGTTAGGCTATCTGTCCACCAATTGAAGCTCAACAGAAGTTAGGTGATGCAACAGGACAACGACCCAAAACACAGAAGTAAATCAACAACAGAATGGCTTCAACAGAAGAAAATGCGCCTTCTAGAGTGGCCCAGTCAGAGTCCTGACCTTAACCTCATTGGGATGTTGTGGCATGAGCTCAAGAGAGCAGTTCACACCAGACATCCGAAGAATATTGCTGAACTGAAACAATTTTGTTAAGAGGAATGGTCCAAAATTCCTCCTGACCATTGTGCAGGTCTAATCCGCAACTACAGAAAACGTTTGGTTGAGGTTATTAGCTGCCAAAAGAGGGTCAACCAGTTATTAAATCCAAGGGGTTCACATACTTTCCCCACCCTGCACTGTGAATGTTCACACAGTGTGTTCAATAAAGACATGAAAACTGTATAATTGTTTGTGTGTWATTAGTTTAAGCAGACTGTGTTTGTCTATCGTTGTGACCTAGATGAAGATCAGATCACATTTTATGACCACTTTATGCAGAAATCCAGGTCTTTCCAAAGGGTTCACATACTTTTTCTTGCCACTGTGTGCACGCTAACACACGCACTTTACACACACTTACATTATAATGATGTATTTTTGTTGTATTGTGGTATGATACATTTTGTATTGTAAATTGGTAGTGGTGTATGACATTGTTTTTTTAATGTAATTGCCTTAATCCTGTTTGGACCCCAGGCCTTGGCAGCAGCTAATGACATTCCTTCATAAATACAAATACAGGGAATATGGTGCCATTTTGCATGGTGCCTATTCGCATGTTTTCCACCCCAATATTTCCCTTCAAATACACTGTGTTGAACAGGGAAAAGACTTGCAGAGAACTCCCAATCTCGGAAATCCCATTTCATTATTCAAAATTCCCTTTATACGTACACGCTCACTCAGCAGAGGGGAACGTCATCACAGAGGGATATGTGCACTGACATGTACGTTTACCAGTGTTAGAGGCCTGGTATTCATTGGTTGCTGTACCGAGTTGCCTGAGGCCTGGACGGATTAACAATAGTGATTTTTTAAATTATTCTTCGGTGAGTAGACAGCCTTTAGCTTAGTGGGCTAAAGCAGTCTAAGGAGTTCGGTCTGATCTGAGGTGGCAGGCTTATAGCATTACTGTAGATAGAGTACACAGAGTTTGGCAAGCTAGATTCCATTGGCACTACGGCTACCATGACAATAACATTTGAGTTTGTATTGATTATCGGTGAAATGTAACATGTAACATTGTGTGGGTGCAATTTTCCATTCTCTCTCTCACATTCACCAATCGCTCCCCAAATACCCTCGGTTCCCTCTTTGCTCCATTCTTTAGCCGTGTCCTCGGACACGTTGGCATCCATTCACAAGCACACAAGCGTGATATTGAATCACACAAAGAGCTCTGGTAATTTCCCCGCAGGGTTGTACCCCACTGTGTTGGGTGGGACAGGGGCATAGAGAGAGAGGGAGAGAGAGAGAGGAGAGGATGGAAAAACACTCACGTCAACATGGTTGATGTAACTGCTTGCACACTCTCCTTTTTATTTTGTTCTCCTTCTACTCTTCCTTTTGTCATAGCTGTGGCACTTCTGGTTGTTCTTCGATGCATATAGGTCATTTCCATGTAAAACGGACCCATGAGCACCGATATGTGAAGTTCATAGGAGCATGTCAAATTAGAGGACAAATGAATGCTGAGTTTATTTATTTATAAATGAAAGCATATGTACATTTTTTCAACCGTTTGCCATCCTAAAAAAGTGGACTAAGCAAAGGCTTTGATTTCTAGTCAAACAGATTGAAAAGGGGTCTTAGAAAACATCGACCAGAAAAAGTCTTAAAAGGGATTAAAAATACATCAAAAACACAGTGATGTTGTGTTAATAATAAGACCCCTGCCAACTAATATCAACACTTATATTTCGTTTTAGAGACATTGTTCTGCCTTCTGTAAGTTTAAGAAACATTGCCTTGTGCCTTAAGATTCTGTGACCAAATGCCCACATATCTTTAAGATATTTTCTCATTTCTCTCCCTCACGGAGGGAAGATAATGACATTTCACAGAAGTAACAAGTAAATGTAGACCTATTTATTAATTATAGTGTTTTTACGGATATAAATTTGGTTTCGGAATCGGTAACGGAATTCCTGAAGTTGAATTGACTACAACAGGAAATCACAGTATTCACAAACCAGAGTTGTGTTCACAAGTTTGGGCAGCACAGCACAGCACAGTACAGTACAGAAGTACAGTACAGCACAGTAGAGTACAGTACAGAAGTAGAG